>NC_090032.1:13645664-13945664 GCF_037176765.1 Anolis sagrei
TTATCTGTGGAATGACCAGGGTGGGACAAAGAACTCTTGTCTGCTGGGGCTAGGTGTGAATGTTTCAACTGACCACCTTAATTAGCATTTGATGGCCTGGCAGTGCCTGGGGTAATCTTTTGTTGAGAGCTGATTAGATGTCCTTGATTGTTCCCTCTCTGTTCTTTTGCTGTTGTAATTTTAGAGTTTTTTTAAATACTGGTAGCCAGATTTTATTCATTTTCATGGTTTCCTCCTTTCTGTTGAAATTGTCCACATGCTTGTGGATTTCAATGGCTTCTCTGTGTAGTCTGACATGGTGGTTGTGAGAGTGGTCCAGCATTTCTGTGTCAGACTACACAGAGAAACCATTGAAATCCACAAGCATGTGGACAATTTCAACAGAAAGGAGGAAACCATAAAAATGAACAAAATCTGGCTACCAGTATTAAAAAAATTCTAAAATTACAACAGCAAAACAACAGAGAGGAAACAACAATAGAATCATAGATAGAATCATAGAATCATTGAGTTGGAAGCGGCCTCATGGGCCATCCAGTCCAACCCATTCTGTCAAGAAGCAGGAATATTGCATTCAAATCACCCCTGACAGATGGCCATCCAGCCTCTGTTTAAAGCTTCCAAAGAAGGAGCCTCCACCACACTCCGGGGCAGAGAGTTCCACTGCTGAACGGCTCTCACGGTCAGGAGGTTCTTCCTCATATTCAGGTGGAATCTCCTCTCTTGTAGTTTGAAGCCATTGTTCCATTGCGTCCTAGACTCCAGGGAAGCAGAAAACAAGCTTGCTCCCTCCTCCCTGTGGCTTCCTCTCACATATTTATACATGGCTATCATATCTCCTCTCAGCCTTCTCTTCTTCAGGCTAAACATGCCCAACTCCTTTAGCCATTCCTCATAGGGTTTGTTCTGCAGACCCTTGATCATTTTAGTCAGGTACATCTAATCAGCTCTCAACAAAAAATTGCCCCAGGCACTGCTAGGCCATCAAATGCTAATCAAGGTGAGGTCTCTTCCAACCCATGAGGTCTCTTCCAACTCTTTGATTCTATGATTCTATGATTCTAAGGTGGTCAATTGAAATATTCACGCCTAGCTCGAACAGACAAGAGACCTTTGTCTCACCCTGGTCATTCCACAGATATATAAACCCACTTTCCTAGTTCCAACAGACCTCACTACCTCTGAGGATGCTTGCCATAGATGCAGGCGAAACGTCAGGAGAGAATGCCTCTAGAACATGGCCATATAGCCCGAAAAAACCTACAACAACCCAGTGATTCTGGCCATGAAAGCCTTCGACAATACAGAAAATGTATATTTTGCCTCCGAACGCCAACGGTCTTCCACTCACCTTTCCCCTCCTGGCCAGGAATCTCACTGGGAGACGGTGTCTCATTGGAACTGAGCTGCAGAGGGGAAAATTGGAGAAAAAGAGGAGAGAGAAAGGGACTCATTAAAAACATGCTGTTTTTGGACCAGTGTCCCGCCTGCCTCCAGGCTCCCGTCACTCAGTCAGATGTCCCTGCGTGTCCTATCCACTTGCCAATGTCACGCAGAGGAGAAGTTTGCCAAACAGTTGCCAGGGGAAGAAAGAAACTTTGTATATATAGGGAGGATGTGTCATGTACAGCGATGGGGAAGCATCAATCGCTCTCCATCATCTCCTTTGGTGCAAAAGCCGGACTGTTGGTCTCATTGTTTACCCAGCAGCCACTTTCAGAAAAACTGCAAAAAGGAGCCCTTAAGGCTTGGGCACACATTCACAGCTCAAAAGTTGCAGAAGTTAAAGTATTTATAAGTTACTAGCTGTGCCCTGCCACACATTGCTGTGGCCTATAGTAAGAATTTTCGAAGTAGAGGTAGATATCTGGACTATTATGAAAGAGAGGTACCTACCTATTCCTTCCCTCCTTTTTCTTCCCCTTTCTCTCCTTTCTTCCTTCTCTGCCTCTTTCTTTCCTTCCTTCTTTTGCTCTTTGGTTTCATCCTCCCTTCTCTCTTTCCTTCCTTACCTCCCCCTTTCTCTACTTCTTCCTTTGTCTCCTTTCTTCCCTCCCTGTTTTCTTCCCTCCTTTCTTCCCTCCTTTCTTCCCTCCCTTCTTTCACTTTTTATTTCCTTTTCTCCTTCCTTCTTTCTTTACCTCTTTCCTGCATTTCCCTCCCTTTTCTTTCCTTTCTACTTTGTCTTCTTCCTTCCTTCGGTACCTCTTTCTTTCGTTCCTTCTCTCCTTCCTTCCCTCTTTTCTTTCCTCCTTCCTTCTTTTCCCTCCCTCCTTCTCTCTTTCCTTCCTTCCCTCCCCCTTTCTCTACTTCTTCCTTTGTATCCTTTCTTCCTCCTCTACCTCTTTCCTTCCTTCCTTCTTTTGCTCTTTGGTTTCATTCTCCTTTCTCTCTTTCCTTCCCTCCCTCCCCCTTTCTCTACTTCTTCCTTTATCTCCTTTCTTCCCTCCCTGTTTCCTTCCTTCTTTCACTTTTTATTTCCTTTTCTCCTTCCTTCTTTCTTTACCTCTTTCCTGCATTTCCCTCCCTTTTCTTTCCTTTCTACTTTGTCTTCTTCCTTCCTTCGGTACCTCTTTCTTTCCTTCCTTCTCTCTTTCCTTCCCTCCTTCCTTCTTTTCCCTCCCTCCTCCTCTCTTTCCTTCCTTCCCCTTTTCCCTCCTTCATTCCTTCCCTTTTTCCCTCCCTCCTTTCTTCTCTCCTTCCTTCCTGTCTGTTCTCCCCCAATACCATGATAGAGTCCCTTCTAACTCTATTCTAACATTATATTATATAGTAGTATATATAACAATAATATATATAATATAATATATATGTATTATATAGCAATATATATAATAGTAATATATAAAGTATTGCGTGTGTGTGTGTGTGTATATATATAGATATACTAGCCGTCCCCTGCTACCCGTTGCTGTGGCCCACATGGGGGTTCTGTGTGGGAGGTTTGGCCCAGTTCTATCGTTGGTGGCAGGCCTGTAGCCAGGATTTCGTTTTGGGGTGGGGGGCTGAATTTTTTTCAGGGGGGGGTTCGGGGGCTGAGTTTCGGGGGGGGGGGGGGCTGAGTCTGAGTGAAAGAGGGTCTAGCCTAGCAAACCTTTTGTATCATTACCCCAATACTCCCATGCATATGGGATATATTGAGTATGGTGATCAGATCATGATATGAATAAACATAACAGTTTAAATAATGCACCAGTAAGGCCTTTTCGTGAACCACCATGAGAATTTGGGGGGGGGGCTGAAGCCCCTCAAGCCCCCCCCCCCCTTAGACCCACCAAGGAGAGTCTGAAACCCTTGGCAAGCGAAAGAGGAGAAAGGCCCTGAATTTTCCCTGATTTTTCCCAAATAAATCTCACCAAGGTTGAAGAAATGGCCACTGAGGCTTTTATTAGCAATTCAGCTGAAAAGAATGCAGAGCCGCAATTATTCGCCAGCAGAGCATGAGGAGAATACACCAATACAGTCATATTTATAGCAAATTCAAAGTTGTAGAGTTCAAACTTCCCACCCCGGCTTCCCTGACGTTCCCCGCCGTGATTGGGCGACGGGCGAACAGCTGGGAGGCGGCCCTCCCGCCCCCTGGGCTTCAGGACCAAACAGGAAGCTTAAGCAGTGCATTGGATCCAATGGGAAGGCTCCTGCCGCCTAGCGGCGACAGCGAATCAGGGGAGAGGGAAGCGGGACAATAGAACACAAAGGAATCTGTGAATGAGTTTTGAAAAAATAATGCCATGTGGCTCGTAAGACAAAAAAGGAAGTCTCAAGCAGGGCTGATCTATTGTGTTTTGATTGGAATGAATCAACATGTGTAAAGGAAAATCCGGGCAGCAAACATGAGGACAATGAGGGCGAAACTGGGGTAAATGTTCCTTAGTGGGAAGTTAGTTAAATCAACCAGTGTGAAGGTGGGGGCTTTTCGAAGGTCCCCTCCAGGTAGAAAAATGATTAAAGTTTTGCCAGGGGGCGGCAACTTTGTTGGGCGATGCTCCGAGAACAAAAGGCAGTCGCCAGGATATTGTTCATGCAAAGGAAATTCTGGATTAAAGTTCTTTAGTGAATGCCAGGGCTTTGCAGTTTCCTGGGGGATTTCTTCATGAGGAGATGGGGGAAAAGGTCAAATGGGGGGCGGGGGGGGGGGGAAGCCTCTGCCACAAGGAAACCATGAAATACATAATATGTGTCCATAGTTCATAAGGGTAGAAATTCATACGGGTTTGTCCTTGTAGAGGAAGGTGTGGGACCCATAATCCACTCCTGCCGCTGAGGACAACTACCTGGGTGAGGTGAACAATGGGAGGTCTGTGGACTTTCCTGTGTGACCCAGATGGCACAGGAAGATCCTAGGAGAGCAGGACCAGACCCCATGCCGCCCAGAAGAGACAGCCCCTCCTAGAGGCTGATCTGAGCCCCCACGGGGGAATGCCATCGCAGGAGGAGCAACCAGGATCCCACAGCAACTGCCATGAAGGAAGGAGGCCCTGCCCGTTCCAGAAGCTGTGCAGAGGAATGGCCCAAAGGAGACCACTGAAGTCCTCACTAGGTATGAAAGTTTTCCCTTTGTTTCCCTACTAACTACCCTTGGGCTGGGAAGGGGGTGGGGTGGGGGTGGGGCTGTAAACCTTCTTTCTGACTGTCCTAGACACTACCCCTGAGTCTCTGTGATGATGGAGAGCCGGACCTGTCTGCGGTCACCAGGAGGCGCCACGCCAGAAGGAGTAGCAAGGCTGTGCCCCATCTTCTCCCTCCCCCAAGTGCCAAGGGAGGAGCCAGCACCCCCAGGAGGCCTGAGGACCACTGCCAGATGGGAGAATTCCACCATGTGCCATCCTTCTCCATTGGGGACTCACTCGGGACCCCTGAGTGCTCCATGCTGACTGCCATCACAGACTCCATCATCCCCTGCCTCCACCGCCTTCACCTTCTTACTTCAGTCTTTATTACTCCAACCCAAAGGACACTCTGCCACTGGTCTCTCCCACCCTGCTGGGTCCTGCTGTTGTTGCTTAAGTTGGGCCCCAAAATAATCAACAGAATACAATCTAATCTGTCTAGAAAGAGGCCCTGGGTGCTAAAGAATTGTCGAGGCTTGGGAAAATGAGCATGACCATTTTCCAGCCTCGAAGGGAGGAATTGATACTGAGCATCTTTCCCCCCCTCCCAAGTATTTGTAGTTCGCCAAGGGCCGGACAATGGATTCTGCTGCTTCCTGACCCAGCGCACATAACTGGATTCCTGTCTCCTCTTTGTGAACTCTCTGACTTATGCACTGGACTATGGACTCTGCTACTACCCAACCCAGCGCCCATCGCTGGGCTTCTGCCTTTTTTCTTATTGACTCTCTGCTTCATGAACTGAACTGTTTGGCACATCCCTGGCCACGAACTTCCTTCTGGTGCTTGCCTTGAAATGCAAGCAGCCTCAGTTTCCACGCACCTTTGCCAAAGGACTATGAGATCTCCAGTTTGCGTTATAATAAAGATCCAATATTGTAATAAACTTTCGCTGGGGATGGGGGAGGGATTGTCTCATGAAATGTAAGATATATTAAATCTATGTAATGGAATATTGTATGAAATGTACTCTGGTCCCCCTCCCTGCTTCTCCTCTTTGACCCATGCCCCAAAAGGAATGTGACCTGAGGATTACTGTGACAGGGAGGAAACCCTTTGTCCTCCCGAAATGGTTCATATTTACATTTGCATGGGCCCGTGATTGATCCCTTCTCCTTGCATGCTTTCAGAGCAGACAGCAGGCAGGAAAGGGTCAACAGAAACTTAGGAAGAAGAGACTGATTAATTCACCCAGATATTGTTGACCCTCCGGGTGGTCCGATATCGATCTAGCCCATTCAAATCACTCGCCAGACCCATCAAGGACAGGAAAGCCCTTTGTTTACCAAATATCACCCTTTTTCCGCCCAGGACAAAGCCTGCATTCCAGCAGGCAGGAAATCCAAATCCCATCATCTTTCCCCTTTGTCTGCGGCCGTCCCGCCCTCCTCGCTCCTGATTGGCCCAAACTCAGAAGCGAGCGGAGGGCGCCCATTGGCCCTCCCGAGGCACAGGAACGTTCTGATTGGCTGAGAGCCGAGGCGGGCCGCCAAGCCTCCTCCCAGCTGTTCCAGCCTCAGCCAATCAGCGTCAAGCTGGCCGGCAAGGGGCGGCGGGAGTTTCAAACTGCTTTCTTTTGTCCTGTACTGTATAAAAACGCCTGAAATCTTTGTATCTGGATGCTTGTATGTGAATGATCACTGCAATCGCATCCTTTTCAGCTGAATCGCAGAAATAAACGCTTCGGTCACTGAACCTCTTCAGCCTCTGGTGGGATTAATTTTTAATATTTCCACACCTTGGATTGGCTTTCGCTGGTTGCTCACCGAGGTCAAGAGACCCCTTTAGCGGTCTTCAGGGATCCCTCCAGCTGGGAGACCCCCACAAAAGAGCTCGATATTAAAGGGAAATGTTTGTGGGGAATGATAAACTCTGGTCCTTTGTCCTTGGAAAACTGTAACTCTTTCCCTGAAAGCCTCCTGGGGTCTTTGCTGTTGTTAATGTCTTGGCAAACTGACCAAGACTTAACCCCTATTGTGCAGTCTGGTGCCCTTGCCCTTTGCAGAACTATAAGTTACCATACCTTATTTGGGGGGGGGGGGGGATGCTCAGCTTCAATAATAATAATAATAATAATAATAATAATAATAATAATACCAGGAGCATGAGACTGTGTGGGAGGAGTGGAAGAAGACAAGTGAATTTGGTGACCAATATTGGCAAACAGCTTCCTTGTCTTGGACAGAATATTGCCAAGGAAGCCTGGCACCCATCAAACAGTGCTACGGATCCATCGAACCGTGCAGGAGCTGCTTTGGCGTTGAATGCATGCGCCGGGGAGGGAGGAGAGGTTGCAGCATTGCAGCATCTGGCTCTTTTATGACATCCCAGTGGGCGATTAAACTCTCGAAGCAGCAATTAAGCCCCTGCGATGCAAACCTCAGCAATCCTGGCCAGAGGGAATGGGAAGCCTGCCGCAGATGGCACCATGCGCAAGGGCCAGGTCAAGAAGGGGCAAGCGGCCTCTTGAGATTTGGGGATACTTTATTTCTGTTTTTTGCGGACAAGAGCCAGCCTCTCTGCAACAAGTCCATCATCCACAGTCCATAGTGGCTGCGGATAATGAGGTCGGGAGCCACTTTCACTTGCCTGCGAAACGTGGTTCTTTCTGAGCCTTCAAGATGGGATTTCCCCCCCCCCTTCTGCGGTTGCTGAGGCAACCTCGGGCTATCCCATAATGAACCGAAATGGTATATCCACAGACGAGAAGAAGAATAGACGCCGCATATGCACCGCTGATCTCCCAAGGAAGAAAGGAAGAGAAGCATAGGAAGGAAAGCTATGTTTTCTCTCTCTCCATTTTTGGTCCACAGGGATGGGATGCGCACAGTGATGAACCATAAGCGCATTGAGGACCTGATGCACAGGGAATCAGGTCATTATCATTATCGGTGGCACAATGGGTCAGACCCTTGTGCCGGCAGGACTGCTGACTGAAATGCGGGGGTTCGAATCCAGAGAGTGGGGAGAGCTCCCATCTGTCAGCTCCAGCTTCTAATGAGGGGGCATGAGAGAAGCTTCCCGCAGGAAGGTAACACACATCCGGGCGTCCCCTGGGCAACATCCTTGAGGACGGCCAATTCTCTCACACCATAGAATCATAGAATCAAAGAGTTGGAAGAGACCTCATGGGCCATCCAGTCCAACCCCATTCTGCCAAGAAGCAGGAATATTGCATTCAAATCACCCCTGACAGATGGCCATCCAGCCTCTGTTTAAAAGCTACCAAAGAAGGAGCCTCCACCACACTCCAGGGCAGAGAGTTCCACTGCTGAACGGCTCTCACAGTCAGGAAGTTCTTCCTCGTGTTCAGATGGAATCTCCTCTCTTGTAGTTTGAAGCCATTGTTCCATTGCGTCCTAGTCTCCAAGGAAGCAGAAAACAAGCTTGCTCCCCAGGCCCGTAGCCAGGATTTCGTTTCGGGGGGGGGGGGGGGGGGGCTGAATTTTTTTTCAGGGGGGTTTCGGGGGGGGGGCTGAGTTTCGGAGGGGGCTGAGTCTGAGTGAAAGAGGGTCTAGCCTAGCAAACCTTTTGTATCATTACCCCAATACTCCCATGCATATGGGATATATTGAGTATGGTGATCAGATCATGATATGAATAAACATAACAGTTTAAATAATGCACCAATAAGGCCTTTTCGCGAACCACCATGAAAATTTGGGGGGGGGGGGGGGCTGAAGCCCCCCGAGCCCCCCCCCCCCCCCGGCTACATGCCTGTTGCTCCCTCCTACCTGTGGCCTCCTCTCACATATTTATACATGGCTATCATATCCCCTCTCAGCCTTCTCTTCTTCAGGCTAAACATGCCCAGCTCCTTAAGCCGCTCCTCATAGGCCTTGTTCTCCAGACCCTTGATCATTTTAGTCGCCCTCCTCTGGACACATTCCAGCTTGTCACTATCTCTCTTGAATTGTGGTGCCCAGAATTGGACACAATATTCCAGGTGTGGTCTAACCAAAGCGGAATAGAGCATGTGGAGCATGACTTCCCTAGATCTAGACACTATGCTCCTATTGATGCAGGCCAAAATCCCATTGGCTTTTTTTGCCACCACATCACATTGTTGGCTCATGTTTAACTTGTTGTCCACGAGGACTCCAAGATCTTTTTCACACGTAAAAGCTGTCTGTCTGTATGTCCATTCATCCTTCCATCCATCAATCACTCCATCTACATATCTACCTAACTACCTACCTATCTATGGTTCTATCCATCTACCTTCTGTTCCATCTATCAATGTCCCTTCCATCTGTCCCTTCTGTCTATTGCTTCAACTGGAATTCCTCTGTTTTCTGAGGGCCACAGCAACGCATGGCAGGGCACAGCTAGTATAATAATAATAATAATAATAATAATAATAATAATACACTGTGGACTCAAACTATCATGGATCTGGACCATGGTAGTCCACGCTCTGGTTACATCCCGTTTAGACTACTGCAACGCTCTCTACGTGGGGTTGCCTCTGAAGACTGCCCAGAAGCTTCAATTAGTCAAACGAGTGGCAGCTAGATTGCTAACAGGAGCAGGGTACAGAGACCACATGACCCCTCTGTTACGCCAGCTCCACTGGCTGGCGATTAGCTTCCGACCACAATTCAAAGTGCTGGTTTTGACCTATAAAGCCCTAAACGACTCCAGCCCAGTCTACCTGTTCGAACGGATTCTCCCCTATGAACCATCAAGGTTATTAAGATCTTCCGGAGGGGCCCTGCTCTCGGTCCCACCACCTTCGCAGTCGCGCTTGGTGGGGACGAGAGACAGGGCCTTCTCGGTGGTGGCTCCCCGGCTCTGGAACTCCCTTCCACTAGAGATCCGATCTGCCCCCTCCCTCCTGACTTTCAGGAAATTACTAAAGACCTGGCTCTGGAATGTGGCTTTTGAGGACTGAATCTTTGATGAACTGTGACTACGACAACGACTGCGATTGTATTGACGTTCTGGCCTGGGTAATTGTA
Organism: Anolis sagrei; assembly: GCF_037176765.1. Lineage (NCBI taxonomy): Eukaryota > Metazoa > Chordata > Lepidosauria > Squamata > Anolidae > Anolis > Anolis sagrei. The sequence goes on from NC_090032.1 coordinate 13,655,236, forward strand.
ATGATGATGTTTTATTGTATTTTATTGTTTTGTTTTAATCTTTAATGATGTTGCACTCGGTTGTATTTGTATATTTTGTAATTGCATATATGCTGTAAACCGACCTGAGTCCCTCGGTTGAGGTGAGAAGGCCGGTATAGAAAACTTCCAAATAAATAAATAAATATGCCCAAATGTGAACACTGGTAGAATTTGGAGAAAATAGACCTTGACATTTGGGGGTAGTGGTTGCTGGGATTTATAGTTCGCCTACAATCAAAGAGCATTCCGGACTCCACCAATGATAGAATTGGGCCAAACTTCCCACACAGAAACCCCACGACCAACAGAAAACACTGTGTTTTCTGATGGTCTTGGGTGACCCCTCTGAAACCCCGTCACAACCCCCGCAGGGGTCTCGACCCCCAAGTTGAGAAATGCTGCTATAGAGCAATGGCATCAAATCGCAGGAAAAGAGATTCCACCTGTACATTCAGAAGAACTTCCTCATAGTAAATACGCTTTGACAGTGGGATACACTACCTGGGAATGCAATAGAGCAGTGTTTCTCAACCTGGGGGTCGGGACCCCTGGGGGGTCGCGAGGGGGTGTCAGAGGGGTTGCCAAAGACCATCTGAAAACACAGTATTTTTTGCTGGTCATTGGGGTTCTGTGTGGGAAGTTTGGCCCAATTCTATCATTGGTGGGGTTCAAGGGGCTCTTTGATTGTAGGTGAACTATAAATTCCAGCAACTACAACTCCCAAATGTCAAGATCTATTTTCCCCAAACTCCACCAGCGTTCACATTTGGCCATATTGAGTATTGAGTATTCATGCCAAGCTTGGTCCAGATCCATCATTCTATGAGTTCACAGTGCTCTCTGGATGTAGGTGAACTACAACTCGAAAATTCAAGTTCAATGCCCACCATACCCTTCTAGTATTTTCTGATAGTCATGGGAGTTTTGTGTGCCAAGTTTGGTTCAATTCCACTGTTGGTGGAGTTCAGAATGCTCTTTGATTGTAGGTGAACTATGAATCCCAGCAACTACAACTCCCAAATGACAACTCTCCCCCAAGCCCACCAATATTCAAATTGGGGCATGTTGGGTATTTGTACCAAATTTGGTCCAGTGAATGAAAACACATCCTGCATATCTGATATTTACATTACAATTCACAACAATAGCAAAATTACAGTTATGAAGTAGCAACAAAAATAATTCTATGTTTGGGGGTCACCACCACATAAGGAACTGTATTAAGGGGTCACGGCATTGGGAAGGTTGAGAAACACTGCAATAGAGTCTCCTTTCCTGGAGGCTTTTAATCAGGGGCTGGATGGCCATCTAGAATAATAGAATCAAAGAGTTGGAAGAGACCTCCTGGGCCATCCAGTCCAACCCCATTCTGCCAAGAAGCAGGAATATTGCATTCAAATCACCCCTGACAAATGGCCATCCAGCCTCTGCTTAAAAGCTTCCAAAGAAGGAGCCTCCACCACACTCCGGGGCAGAGAGTTCCACTGCTGAACGGCTCTCACAGTCAGGAAGTTCTTCCTCATGTTCAGATGGAATCTCCTCTCTTGTAGTTTGAAGCCATTGTTCCGCGTCCTAGTCTCCAAGGAAGCAGAAAACAAGCTTGCTCCCTCCTCCCTGTGGCTTCCTCTCACATATTTATACATGGCTATCATATCTCCTCTCAGCCTTCTCTTCTTCAGGCTAAACATGCCCAGTTCCCTAAGCCGCTCCTCATAGGGCTTGTTCTCCAGACCCTTGATCATTTTAGTCGCTCTCCTCTGGACACATTCCAGCTTGTCAATATCTCTCTTGAATTGTGGTGCCCAGAATTGGACACAGTATTCCAGATGTGGTCTAACCAAAGCAGAATAGAGGGGTAGCATTACTTCCTTAGATCTAGACACTATGCTCCTATTGATGCAGGACAAAATCCCATTGGCTTTTTTTGCCGCCACATCACATTGTTGGCTCATGTTTAACTTGTTGTCCACAAGGACTCCAAGATCTTTTTCACACGTACTGCTCTCGAGCCAGGCATTGTCCCCCATTCTGTATCTTTGCATTTTGTTTTTTCTGCCAAAGTGGAGTATCTTGCATTTGTCACTGTTGAACTTCATTTTGTTAGTTTTGGCCCATCTCTCTAATCTGTCCAGATCGTTTTGAATTCTGCTCCTGTCCTCTGGACTATTGGCTATCCCTCCCAATTTGGTGTCGTCTGCAAACTTGATGATCATGCCTTCTAGCCCTTCATCTAAGTCATCTGTTGGGAGTGCTTGGATGGTTTCTCCCTGCATGACAAGAGGTTGGACTGGGTGGCTCTTGGAGTCTATTCCAAGTCTGTGATTCTATAGTTCACAGCAATACACTGCTGCTTGGATGTAATCCCATTTCCTCCCTTTAGCCACAGTTAACATAAGGACGGCAGGGATTCAGGGAAACCTGAAGGCGGGCAGATGGTGCCATCATCTGTAATAATATAATTTTCTAAAATCCCCGGGACCCCTTGCCTCCACTGCTGATTAAACCTCAGTGCTCAGAACTAGAGCAGGATTCTAGGAAAATGGGGGAACAAAGCAGAAGAGAGTTGTATAGTGATTTCTGCCACTATATAGGAGAGGTACAATAGAAAGCGGGTCGTGCACCCAGTTTCAAGTTAGTATTTGCCTTCTGAACTATTCTTCTTGGTTGAAATGACCAACTGAATGAATGGCGTGCATTTTGCTTTCACTGTTATATAGAATCACTAGCTGTCCCCTGTCACGTGTTTGAGTTCACAGTGCTCTATGGATGAAGATGAACTACAACTCCCCCAAAGGACGGTGAATTTCCCCCAAAGACCTAGAATTATAGAGTTGGAAGAAACCTCATGGGCCATCCAGTCCAACCCCATTCAGCCAAGAAGCAGGAACATTGCATTCAAAGCACCCTGGCAGATGGCCATCCATCCTCTGTTTTAAAAGCTTCCAAAGAAGGCGCCTCCACCACACTCCGGGGCAGAGAGTTCTACTGCTGAATGGCTCTCACAGTCAGGAAGTTCTTCCTAATGTTCAGGTGGAATCTCTTTTCTTGTAGCCAGAAGCCAGAATGGATGTCCAAAAAACTTCTAACTGGGCAGAGACTCCAAAGTGACATGCACAAGAAGTGGAAAAAGGGAGAAATCACCAAAGAAGAATTCAAACAAATAGCCAGCTCTTGTAGGGAAAAGGTTCGCAAGGCTAAAGCACAAAACGAGCTCAGGCTTGCAGGGACATTATTATTAAACTTGTAGGGAAAAGGTTCGCAAGGCTAAAGCACAAAACGAGCTCAGGCTTGCAGGGACATTAAAGATAGGAATGTAGATAGGGCAGAGAGTTCCACTGCTGAACAGCTCTCACAGTCAGGAAGTTCTTCCTAATGTTCTGGTGGAATCTCTTTTCTTGTAGCCAGAAGCCAGAATGGATGTCCAAAGAAATTCTAACTGGGCTGAGACTCCAAAGTGACATGCACAAGAAGTGGAAAAAGGGAGAAATCACCAAAGAAGAATTCAAACAAATAGCCAGCTCTTGTAGGGAGAAGGTTCGCAAGGCTAAAGCACAAAACGAGCTCAGGCTTGCAGGGACATTAAAGATAGGAATGCAGATAGGGCAGAGAGTTCCACTGCTGAACAGCTCTCACAGTCAGGAAGTTCTTCCTAATGTTCAGATGGAATCTCCTTTCTTTTAATTTGAAAGTACTTTTGCTGGTCATGGGGGCTCTGTGTGCCAAGTTAGTTCCAGGTCCGTTATTGGCAGAGTTCAGAGTGCTCTTAGATTGCAGGTGAACTACAAATCCCAGTATTTACAACTTCAAAATACCCAGGCCAATTCCGCTCAAAACCCCAGTATTCAAATTTGGACGTATCAGGCACGCAAGCCAAATTTGGTCCACATCCATCATTGTTTGGGTTTATAGTGCGCTCTGGATGTAGATGAACAACAACTCCTATAAATCCACTCCAAAAGACCTCCAGTAGTTTTTGTAGGACATGGGAGTTCTTTGTACCAAGTTAGTTCCAGGTCCATCATTGGTGAGTTCAGAGTGCTCTTAGATTGCAGGTGAACTATACATCCCAGTATCTACAACTCTTAGAAATCATGGTGAGTTCTCCACAAACCTCTCTAGTATGTTCAGTTGCTGCTCAATTCCTCTGTTTGCTGTTTGCCATAGAAAAGAAGAGGAAAGGGTTAAGGGAGAGGCAGTGGGCGGGGTCATGCAAATTCCATACCAATGGAGAGAGTCAGAAACACTGGGATGTCTGTGGTGGAGGAAACACATACAATCTAGGAGGGAATTTTCCCCACATGAAAGCCTTCACTTGAGTGGGGGGCAGTATTGTGTTTGTGGAAGACATTGGCAGGGCTCTTGGACACGTTCATGGCGCTCACTATAACCTGCAATGTCATTGGTGGGAGGGCCATTGGTGTCTCCTGAGTAGTGGGAGCTAGAGCTGTTTGTGGAGGTGGGAGGCTGTCTGTGTAAGTGGACACCCCAGTCTCATATTGCAGTAATGCTACCCCTCTATTCTGCTTCGGTTAGACCACACCTGGAATATTGTGTCCAATTCTGGGCACCACAATTCAAGAGAGATATTGACAAGCTGGAATGTGTCCAGAGGAGGGCGACTAAAATGATCAAGGGTCTGGAGAACAAGTCCTATGAGGAGCGTCTTAAGGAGCTGAGTATGTTTAGCCTGAAGAAGAGAAGGCTGAGAGGAGATGTGATAGCCATGTATAAATATGTGAGAGGAAGCCACAGGGAGGAGGGAGCAAGCTTGTTTTCTGCTTCCTTGGAGACTAGGACGCAATGGAACAATGGCTTCAAACTACAAGAGAGGAGATTCCATCTGAACATTAGGAAGAACTTCCTGACTGTGAGAGCTGTTCAGCAGTGGAACTCTCTGCCCCGGAGTGTGGTGGAGGCTCCTTCTTTGGAAGCTTTTAAGCAGAGGCTGGATGGCCATCTGTCAGGGGTGATTTGAATGCAATATTCCTGCTTCTTGGCAGAATGGGGTTGGACTGGATGGCCCATGAGGTCTCTTCCAACTCTTTGATTCTATGATTCTATGATTCATATACTCATGTATTCTCATTTTTTTATGTGTATAGATAAAGTAATAATAAAACTGTATTTATACCCCGCTCCATCTCCTCCAGGGGGACTTGGGGCGGCTTACATGAGGCCATGCCCATCAACTCAATAAACACAGTATTACACAAAAACATAAATGCAAAAAACAATATAATAAACAGCAATATAAAATCAAACACAAGAAATTCCACAGGGCAGGGCCACTTCAAGAATAAAAATTTAAAATATTTTAAAAACACTGGGAGATAGGCAATGTAAAATCGTCATGAAGGGGAAACCGGGATGAGGAAGGATTTAATTGCACGAACCATAAACTAAAGTGCTTCTGGGGTCATTTTGGATAGATTTATACCCCCATTTGTTTCTCTCCATGGGAAAATCCAAAGCTGAACAACCTCTGCTTCCCTTGACAGTAGAGGCTCCTTCTTTGGAAACATTTAAACAGAGGCTGATGAACAACTGCACTGCATCCTGTCAGATCCCCAAAATCTGGAGGAAAGCAAGAGTCATCGCCATCTTGAAGCCAGGCAAAGACCGTAGTGACCCAAAAAGACCAATCTCCTTATTGTGCCACCTCTACAAAGTTCTGGAGAGAATTATTTTGCATAGAATTATGGAAAAAAATAGACCCCTGTCTGATCCCACAGCAAGCTGGCTTCAGGAAAGGCAAAAGCTGCGCATCGCAAGTGCTGAACCTGACTCAGCACATAGAAGATGGCTTTGAAAGGCAGCAGATCACAGGAGCTGTCTTCATAGACCTGTCAAGCGGCTTATGATACTGTGAACCACCGCCTCCTCCTGGGTGATATCACAAAGGACGACCACCTCACCCGCCTCATAGGAAACCTGCTACAAAACAGGAGCTTTTTTGTTGAGTTCCAGGGCCAGAGAAGCAGATGGCGGAAACAGAAGAACGGCCTGCCTCAGGGGAGCGTGCTTGCTCCATCCATGTTCAGCATCTACACAAATGACCAGCCACTGCCAGAAGGGACAGAGAGTTTCATCTATGCTGATGATTGAGCCATCACCGCTCAAGCAGGGAGCTTTGAGATGGTTGAACAGAATCTCTCCGAAGCGCTAGGTGCTCTTACTGACTATTACAGGGAAAACCAGCTGATCCCCAACCCATCTAAAACACAAACATTAGGCTTGGGCAATCCATGGTTCTAAATGGTTCTGAAGTACTTCCAAAATTAAAGTTCTGGAAGTACTGGTGAAAATTTCAGAACTCTAACAAAACTTCCAAAATTTAATTATTATTTCATTATTGGTGATTTTAATGACAGAACCAATTAGAAACTGCCATTTATTATGAAATTTTGAGAGTTTTGTTAGAGTACTGAAATTTTCACCACCAGAACTTTAGTTTTGTAAGTACTTTAGAACTATTTAGAACCATGGATTGCCCAAGCCTAACAAACATGTGCTTTTCATCTCAAGAACAGACAAGCATCCCGAGCTCTGAGGATTATCCGGGAAGGAATCCCACTGGAGCATTGCAGAGCACCCAAATACCTGGGAGTCACTCTGGACCGTGCTCTTACCTACAAGAAGCACTGCCTGAATATCAAGCAAAAAGTGGGTGCTGGAAACAATATCATAAGAAAGCTGGCTGGCACAACCTGGGGATCACAACCAGACACAGTGAAGACTTCTGCCCTTGCGCTATGCTACTCTGCTGCTGAGTATGCATGCCCAGTGTGGAACGCATCTCACCACACTAAAACAGTGGGTGTGGCTCTTAATGAGACATGCCACATTATTACGGGGTGTCTGCGCCCTACACCACTGGAGAAATTACATTGTCTAGCTGGTATTGTACCACCTGACATCCGCTGGGAAGTAGCAGCTAATAGTGAAAGGACCAAGGCAGTGACATATCCAGCTCATCCCCTGTTTGGGTATCAGCCAGCACGTCAACGACTTAAATCAAGAAATACTTTTCTAAGATCTACAGAGACACTCGCTGGAACACCCCAGCAAGCAAGAGTCCAGAAGTGGCAGGCTCAAACCCAGAATCTTAATCAATGGCTGATATCAAATGAGAGACTCCCTCCTGGGCACACAGAAGACTGGGCGACTTGGAAGGCGCTGAACAGACTGCGCTCTGGCACCATGAGTTGCAGAGCCAACCTTCAGAAATGGGGCCACAAAGTGGAATCCACGATATGCAAGTGTGGAGAAGAGCAAACCACAGACCACCTATGTATTTATTTATTTAGTCAGTATTAACCAAACAATTGTATTACATTTTTAACAAACAGACAAAACAGAGTTTGCAAGCTTGGTAGTTGATTAAATGTCCTTTGACCAGTATCTGGCCACTTGGAGTGCCTCTGGTGTTGCCGCAAGAAGGTCCTCCATTGTGCATGTGGCAGGGCTCAGGTTGCATTACGGCAGGTGGTCTGTGGTTTGCTCTTCTCCCCACTCACATGTCGTGGATTCCACTTTGTAGCCCCATTTCTGAGGTTGGCTTTGCATCTCGTGGTGCCAGAGCGCAGTCTGTTCAGCGCCTTCCAAGTCGCCCAGTTTTCTATGTGCCCAGGGGGAGTCTCTCATTTAGTATGAGTCATTGATTGAGGTTCTGGGTTTGAGCCTGCCACTTTTGGACTCTCGCTTGCTGAGGAATTCCAGCGAGTGTCTCTGTAGATCTTAGAAAACCATTTCTTGATTTAAATCGTTGATGTGCTGGCTGATTCCCAAACAAAGGATGAGCTGGAGATGTCTCTGCAACCTGAGCCCTGCTACATGCACAATGGAGGACCTTCTTGCAGCAACACCAGAGCCACTCCAAGTGGTCAGATATTTATTTATTTACTTTATTTCTATACCGCTTTTCTCAGCCCTCAGGCGATACTGGTCAAAGGACATTTAATCAACTACCAAGCTTGCAAACTTTGTGTTTTGTCTGTCTGTCTGTTTGTTTGTTTTGTTAAAAATGTAATACAAATATCTGGTTGCTCCTGACATGATAAATAAATAAATAAACAGAGGCTGGATGGCCATCTGTCAGGGGAAGAATTTAGGAAGAACTTCCTGACTGAGAGCTGTTCAGCAGTGGAACTCTCTGCCCTATCTACATTCCTATCTTTAATGTCCCTGCAAGCCTGAGCTCGTTTTGTGCTTTAGCCTTGCGAACCTTCTCCCTACAAGAGCTGGCTAGTTGTTTGAATTCTTCTTTGGTGATTTCTCCCTTTTTCCACTTCTTGTGCATGTCACTTTGGAGTCTCTGCCCAGTTAGAAGTTTTTTGGACATCCATTCTGGCTTCTGGCTACAAGAAAAGAGATTCCACCTGAATATTAGGAAGAACTTCCTGACTGTGAGAGCCATTCAGCAGCCGGAGTGTGGTGGAGGCGCCTTCTTTGGAAGCTTTTAAACAGAGGGTGGATGGCCATCTGCCAGGGTGCTTTGAATGCAATGTTTCTGCTTCTTGGCAGAATGGGGTTGGACTGGATGGCCCATGAGGTCTCTTCCAACTCTGTGATTCTATGAGAAGCTTTCCAAAGTCCTGAAAAAGGAAAAAGGAAAAAGCCTCCTTTCCTGACTAACTCTTGTCCCAGGTGATGGTGCCTTCTTGCCTGACAGAATAGGATTGGACTGGATGGCCTTTGGGTATCCCTTCCAAGCCTAGTGGATACAGGTATAGATTATTATTACAGCTGCCTGCACAGACATTGGTCATACTGGCGAGGAAGAGGTTTGGGAACGACTCAAAAAGTAAGTTGACCTCTTGGCAAAAATACAAATTGTTCTGCAGGAGGAGGCTCAGTTTTAGGCAACGAATGCACCCTCGCATGCCAACCGGATCATGGAAAGATGTGAGGAGCTGGCAAGGCACATGGAGAGCCCTTTGCAATCAGCGGTGCCCATCTGGAGCCCATGTGCCGGTGCCAGCTCCCAGCCCAGAGCCCCGAGCACCAGCGATGGCTCTCCCTGGCCTCTCTAAGCCAATTAGCCATGATTAAGAGAATCAGCCCGGGCTGCTCATGCCTAAACGGCTCCTGTCAACCCTGCTTAACCAGAGTCCCCCTCGATGGCTCTTTCCAGCTTCCTCTCTGCAGAAGAGGTTTGCAGCTGGAGTGCGCGGCACATGGCTTCGGCACATTGCCTGCGGAGCCATTGGGGAGATCCCTGCGCATTGAGCCTGCCGAGTTGACTGGAATAAGAACTCCTGGAGAAGATGAGCCTCCTCATTGTTAAGGAAGCGGTCTACAAACACTTAGAAACAAATGCAGTCATCGCTAATAGTCAACATGGATTTATCAAAAACAAGTCATGCCAGACTCATCTGATCTCTTTCTTCGATAGAGTTACAAGCTGGGTAGATGCGGGGAATGCCGTGGATGGAGCGTACCTGGATTTCAGTAAGGCCTTCGACAAGGTCCCCCATGACCTTCTGGCAAGGAAACTAGTCCAATGTGGGCTAGGCAAGACTACGGTGAGGTGGATCCGTAATTGGTTAAGTGGACGAACCCAGAGAGTGCTCACTAATGCTTCCTCTTCATCTTGGAAAGAAGTGATGAGTGGAGTGCCGCAGAGTTCCGTCCTGGGCCCGGTCCTGTTCAACATCTTTATTAATGACTTAGATGAAGGGCTAGAAGGCATGATCATCAAGTTTGCAGACGACACCAAATTGGGAGGGATAGCCAATAGTCCAGAGGACAGGAGCAGAATTCAAAACGATCTTGACAGATTAGAGAGATGGGCCAAAACTAACAAAATGAAGTTCAACAGTGACAAATGCAAGATACTCCACTTTGGCAGGAAAAACGAAATGCAAAGATACAGAATGGGGGACGCCTGGCTCGAGAGCAGTACGTGTGAAAAAGATCTTGGATTCCTCGTGGACAACAAGTTAAACATGAGCCAACAATGTGATGTGGCGGCAAAAAAAGCCAATGGGATTTTGGCCTGCATCAATAGGAGCATAGTGTCTAGATCTAAGGAAGTAATGCTACCCCTCTATTCTGCTTTGGTTAGACCACATCTGGAATATTGTGTCCAATTCTGGGCACCACAATTCAAGAGAGATATTGACAAGCTGGAATGTGTCCAGAGGAGGGCGACTAAAATGATCAAGGGTCTGGAGAACAAGCCCTATGAGGAGCAGCTTAAGGAACTGGGCATGTTTAGCCTGAAGAAGAGAAGGCTGAGAGGGGATATGATAGCCATGTATAAATATGTGAGAGGAAGCCACAGGGAGGAGGGAGCAAGCTTGTTTTCTGCTTCCCTGGAGACTAGGACGCGGAACAATGGCTTCAAACTACAAGAGAGGAGATTCCATTTGAACATGAGGAAGAACTTCCTAGCTGTGAGAGCCGTTCAGCAGTGGAACTCTCTGCCCCGGAGTGTGGTGGAGGCTCCTTCTTTGGAAGCTTTTAAGCAGAGGCTGGATGGCCATTTGTCAGGGGTGATTTGAATGCAATATTCCTGCTTCTTGGCAGGGGGTTGGACTGGATGGCCCAGGAGGTCTCTTCCAACTCTTCGATTCTATGATTCTATGATTCCTCTCCTTCGTCCCCCCTTGGCCTTGTTCACACTGTGCATAAGTCACAGCCTCCCATGGATTGGCTCTCCTGCCGAGAACACCTTAAACCGAGAAGTGTCACTCTATCTGCTGAGAAAGGAAGGAGTAGCGTTTACCTTTGGGCTGCTCAGACTATAACTGAGATATATTTAGGATGATTGGAAGAACGTACGTCCTAAGCAACAGCAAAATGTGCAGCGCCCTTGACTTGACTTTTTAAAGAAGCTGGGTGGCCATCTGTCAGGAGGGCTCTGATTGTGCCTTCCTTCCTAGTAGAATGGGATTGGACTGAATGGCCTTTGGGGATCCCTTCCAAGCCTAGTGGGATATAGATTGCTTTGGAGTCTAGTGGAGTCTCCTTCCTTCTCTGAAGGTCTTTAGGTAGAGACTGGATGGCCATCTGTTCGGAGAGCTTTGATAGTGCCTTCCTGCCTGGCAGAATGGGATTGGACTGGATGGCCTTTGGAGATCCCTCCCAAGCCTAGTGGGATATAGGCTAGACTAGTAGTGTCTCCTTCCTTCTCTGGAGATCTTTAAGTAGAGGATGAGGCTGGATGGACATCTGTCAGGAGGGTTTTGATGGTGCCTTCCTGCCTGTCCGAATGGGATTGGACTGGATGGCGTTTGGGGATCCCTCCCAAGCCTAGTAGAATATAAATTGCCTTGGAGTGCAGAGGAGTCGTCTTTTGTCTCTGGAGGTTGTTAAGCTGAGGCTGGATGACCATCTGTCGGGAGGGCTTTGATGGTGCCTTCCTGCCTGTCTGAATGGGATTTGACTGGATGGCCTTTGGGAATTCCTTCCAAGCCTAGTAGAATATAAATTGCCTTGCAGTGCAGAGGAGTCGTCTTTTGTCTCTGGAGGTTGTTAAGCTGAGGCTGGATGACCATCTGTCGGGAGGGCTTTGATGGTGCCTTCCTGCCTGTCCGAATGGGATTGGACTGGATGGCCTTTGTGGATCCCTCCCAAGCCAAGTGGAATATAAAGTGCCTTGGAGCACAGAGGAGTATTCTTTTGTCTCTGGAGGTTGTTAAGCTGAGGCTGGATGACCATCTGTCGGGAGGGCTCTGATTGTGCCTTCCTTCCTAGTAGAATGGGATTGGACTGAATGGCCTTTGGGGATCACTTCCAAGCCTAGTGAGATATAGATTGCTTTGGAGTCCAGTGGAGTCTCCTCCCTTCTCTGGAGACTGGATGGCCATCTGTTCGGAGAGCTTTGATGGTGCCTTCCTGCATGGCAGAATGGGATTGGACTGGATGGCCGTTGGAGATCCCTCCCAAGCCTAGTGGGATATAGGCTAGACTAGTAGTGTCTCCTTCCTTCTCTGGAGATCTTTAAGTGTCTAGTGGTGTCTCCTTCCTTCTCTGGAGATGTTTAGGTAGAAGAAGAAGCTGGATGGCCATCTGTCAGGAGGGCTTTGATGGTGCCTTCCTGCCTGTCCGAATGGGGTTGGACTGGATGGCGTTTGGGGATCCCTCTCAAGCCTAGTAGAATATAAATTGCCTTGGAGTGCAGAGGAGTCGTCTTTTGTCTCTGGAGGTTGTTAAGCTGAGGCTGGATGACCATCTGTCGGGAGGGCTTTGATGGTGCCTTCCTGCCTGTCTGAATGGGATTGGACTGGATGGCCTTTGGGGATCACTTCCAAGCCTAGTGGGATATAGATTGCTTTGGAGTCCAGTGGAGTCTCCTTCCTTCTCTGGAGACTGGATGGCCATCTGTTCGGAGAGCTTTGATGGTGCCTTCCTGCCTGGCAGAATGGGATTGGACTGGATGGCCGTTGGAGATCCAACCCAAGCCTAGTGGGATATAGGCTAGACTAGTAGTGTCTCCTTCCTTCTCTGGAGATGTTTAGGTAGAAGAAAAAGCTGGATGGCCATCTGTCAGGAGGGCTTTGATGGTACCTTCCTGCCTGTCCAAATGGGATTGTACTGGATGGCCTTTGGGGATCCCTCTCAAGCCTAGTGGAATATAAATTGCCTTGGAGTGCAGAGGAGTCATCTTTTGTCTCTGGAGGTTGTTAAGCTGAGGCTGGATGACCATCTGTCGGGAGGGCTTTGATGGTACCTTCCTGCCTGTCCAAATGGGATTGGACTGGATGGCCTTTGGGGATCCCTCTCAAGCCTAGTGGAATATAAATTGCCTTGGAGTGCAGAGGAGTCGTCTTTTGTCTCTGGAGGTTGTTAAGCTGAGGCTGGATGACCATCTGTCAGGAGGGCTTTGATGGTACCTTCCTGCCTGTCCAAATGGGATTGTACTGGATGGCCTTTGGGGATCCCTTCCAAGCCAAGTGGAATATAAATTGCCTTGGAGTGCAGAGGAGTCGTCTTTTGTCTCTGGAGGTTGTTAAGCTGAGGCTGGATGACCATCTGTCGGGAGGGCTTTGATGGTGCCTTCCTGCCTGTCCGAATGGGATTGGACTGGATGGCCTTTGTGGATCCCTCCCAAGCCAAGTGGAATATAAAGTGCCTTGGAGCACAGAGGAGTATTCTTTTGTCTCTGGAGGTTGTTAAGCTGAGGCTGGATGACCATCTGTCGGGAGGGCTCTGATTGTGCCTTCCTTCCTAGTAGAATGGGATTGGACTGGATGGCCTTTGGGGATCACTTCCAAGCCTAGTGGGATATAGATTGCTTTGGAGTCCAGTGGAGTCTCCTTCCTTCTCTGGAGACTGGATGGCCATCTGTTCGGAGAGCTTTGATGGTGCCTTCCTGCCTGGCAGAATGGGATAGGACTGGATGGCCGTTGGAGATCCCTCCCAAGCCTAGTGGGATATAGGCTAGACTAGTAGTGTCTCCTTCCTTCTCTGGAGATCTTTAAGTGTCTAGTGGTGTCTCCTTCCTTCTCTGGAGATGTTTAGGTAGAAGAAGAAGCTGGATGGCCATCTGTCAGGAGGGCTTTGATGGTACCTTCCTGCCTGTCCGAATGGGATTGTACTGGATGGTCTTTGGGGATCCCTCCCAAGCCAAGTGGAATATAAATTGCCTTGGAGTGCAGAGGAGTCGTCTTTTGTCTCTGGAGGTTGTTAAGCCGAGGCTGGATGACCATCTGTCGGGAGAGCTTTGATGGTGCCTTCCTGTCTGTCCGAATGGGATTGTACTGGATGGTCTTTGGGGATCCCTCCCAAGCCAAGTGGAATATAAATTGCCTTGGAGTGCAGAGGAGTCGTCTTTTGTCTCTGGAGGTTGTTAAGCCGAGGCTGGATGACCATCTGTCGGGAGAGCTTTGATGGTGCCTTCCTGTCTGTCCGAATGGGATTGGACTGGATGGCCTTTGGGGATTCCTTCCAAGCCTAAGTGTCCAATGGAGTCTTCTTTTGTCTGGCTGTCGTCCTCCTTTTCTTCGATGGAGCTGTCATCCTTCTTTGGGCAAATTCATACAAGGATGATTTCTCCATTTTGTGCAGCGACTGCATTGAACAAATGTAAACTATACATCCCTTTTGTCCACAAAGCATTGCTCAAACCATGACCCCCTCCACTCAAAACTGGGGCAAGACACACACAAGAGGATCTAATACGTGCCTCGGGTCTTTTAATCAGCGGGCAGAGAACGGAGGGCAGGGAGCGAGGCATGGATGGATGCATATCTGGGCTTAACCCCAGAATGTGGCCCTTGCGGATTAGTCGTGCCCTCTTACCTCTCACGAAAGCACAGACATGCACACTCTCTCCACTTAACCCAGTGCTTCCCAATCTTCCTAATGCCACGACCCCTTAATACGGTTCCCCATGTTGTGTTGACCCCCAACTATAATTTTGCTACTGTTATGAATCGTCACGTAAATATCTGGGATGCAGGATGTATTTTCATTCACTGGATCAGTACCTGACACGTTGAAACGGGCGGGGTTGGCAGGGGATTGATTTTGTCACTTGGGAGTTGTAGTTTCTGGGATTTATCGTTCGCCTACGATCAAAGAGCATTCTGAACTCCACCAACGATGGAACTGAACCAAACTTGGCGCACAGAACTACCATGACCAACAGAAAATACTGGAAGGGTTTGATGGGCATTGATCTTGAGTTTGGGAGTTGTAGTTCACCTAGATCCAGAGAGCACTTTGGACTCAAACAATGATGAATCTGGACCAAACTTAGCATGAATATTCATAGGGAAAATAGACCTTGACATTTGGGAGATGTAGTTGCTGGGATTTATAGTTTACCTACAATCAAAGAGCATCCTGAACTCCCCCAACGGTAGAACTGAACCAAACTTGGCACACAGAATTCCCATAACCAACAGAAACTAATGGCATTAATCTTGAGTTTGGGAGTTGTAGTTCACCTACATCCAGAGAGCACTGTGGACTCAAACAATTGTGGATCTGAACCTTCAGCCCCCCCCCCCCCCCCAAATTCTCATGGTGGTTCGTGAGAAGGCCTTACTGGTGCATTATTTAAACTGTTATGTTTATTCATATCATGATCTGATCACCATACTCAATATATCCCATATGCATGGGGGTATTGGGGTAACGATACAAAAGGTTTGCTAGGCTAGACCCTCTTTCACTCAGACTCAGCCCCCCCAAAAAACTCAGCCCCCCCCCCAACCCCCCCCCCCCCCCCGAAACGAAATCCTGGCTACGGGCCTGATCTGAACCAACCTTGACACAGATACTCAATATGTCCAGATGTGAACACTGGTGGAGATTGGGGAAGATAGACTTTGACAAGAGCATCCTGAACTCCACCAATGGTAGAACTGAACCAAACTTGGCACACAGAACTCCCATAACCAACAAAAAATACTGGCATTGACCTTGAGTTTGGGAGTTGTAGTTCACCCACATCGAGAGAACAATGTGGACTCAAAAAATGATGGATCTGGATCAAACTTGGCATGAATACTCCATATGCCCAAATATGAACACTGGTGGAGTTTGGAGAAAATAGACCTTGACATTTGGAAGATGTACTTGCTGGGATTTATAGTTCGCCTACAATCGAAGAGCATTCTGAACTCCATCAACGATGGAACTGAACCAAACTTGGTGCACAGAACTACTACTACCAACAGAAAATACTTGAAGGATTTGATGGGTGTTGACCTTGAGTTTGGGAATTATAGTTCACCTACATCCAGAAAGCACTGTGGACTCAAACAATGATGGATCTGGACTAATTTTGGTATGAATATCAATATGCCCAAATGTGAACACTGGTGGAGTTTGGGGAAAATGGATCTTGATATTTGGGAATTGTAGTTGTTGGGATTTATAGTTTACCTACAAGCAAAGAGCATCCTGAACTCCACCAATGGTAGAACTGAACCAAACTTGGCAGTGATGGATCTGGACCAATTTTGGCATGAATATTCAATATGCCCAAATGTGAATACTGGTGGAGTTTGGAGAAAATAGACCTTGACATTTGGGAGTTGTAGTTGCTGGGATTTATAGTTTTCCTACAATCAAAGAGCATTCTGAACTCCACCAACGATGGAACTGAACCAAACTTGGAGCACAGAACTACCACGGCAAACAGAAAATACTGGAAGGGTTTGATGGGAGTAGTAGTTCATCTACATCCTGAAAGCACTGTGGACTCAACCAATGATGGATCTGGACCAATTTTGGCATGAATATTCAATATGCCCAAATATGAACACTGGGGGAGTTTTGGGGAAATTGACCTTGACATTTGTGAGTTGTAGTTGCTGGGATTTATAGTTTACCTACAATCAAAGAGCATCCTGAATTCCACTAACGGTTGAACTGAACCAAACTTGGCACTCTGGAACATGGCCATACAGCCCGGAAAACTCACAACCTGATAAATAATAATAATAATAATAATAATAATAATAATATAAATTATTAGTATTATTATTAAATGAATTATTATTTAATAATATATTTATTATTATTATTATTATTATTATTATTATTATTAGATACACGATAAGATTAGTACACAGCAAACAAGATCACTATGCTGGCTTGTTGTATTGGATCACACGTCGGGCACTTCCCAAGTGTCTAGGACTGTGTGATGTATCGGCTATCTGTGAATTATTTTTATTATTATTATTATTATTATTATTATCATCATCATCATTATAATATAAATTATTATTATTAAATAAATTTATTATTAATAATAATATTGTTATCATCATCATTATTACAATATTATAAATTATTATTATTAAATATATTATTATTATTATTATTATTATTATTATTATTAGATACACAACAAGATTAGTACACAGCAAACAAGATCACTGTGCTGGCTTGTTGTATTGAATCACACGTCAGACACTTCCCAAGTGTCTAGGACTGTGTGATGTATCGGCTATTGGTGAATTATTATCATCATCATAATCATCATCATCATCATTATAATATTATAAATTATTATTATTAAAAAATTATTGTTGTTGTTGTTGTTGTTGTTAGATACACATTGGATCACACGTCGGACACTTCCCAAGCATCTAGGACTGTGTGATGTTTCGGCTATCGGTGAATTATTATTATTATTATTATTATTATTATTATTATTATTAGATACACAACAAGATTAGTACACAGCAAACAAGATCACTATGCTGGCTTGTTGTATTGGATCACACGTCGGACACTTCCCAAGTATCTAGGACTGTATAATGTTTCGGCTATCTGTGAAATATCATCATCATCATCATATTATAAATTATTATTATTATTAAATAAATTTATTATTGTTGTTGTTATTATTATTAGATACACATTGGATCACACGTCGGACACTTTCCAAGCGTCTAGGACTGTGTGATGTTTCGGCTATCTGTGAATTATCATCATCATCATAATATTATAAATTATTATTATTATTAAATAAATTTATTGTTGTTATTATTATTAGATACACATTGGATCACACGTCGGACACTTCCCAAGCATCTAGGACTGTTTGATGTATCAGCTATTGGTGAATTATTATTATTATTATTATTATTATCATCATCATCATCATCATCATAAAATTATAAATTATAATTATTAAATAAATTTATTATTATTGTTATTATCATTATTAGATACACATTGGATCACACGTCGGACATTTCCCAAGCATCTAGGACTATGTGATGCATTGGCTATCGGTGAATTATTATTATTATTATTATTAGATACACAACAAGATTAGTACACAGCAAACAAGATCACTATGCTGGCTTGTTGTATTGGATCACACGTCAGACACTTCCCAAGCATCTAGGACTGTGTGATGTTTCGGCTATCTGTGAATTATTATCATCATCATTATAATATTATAAATTATTATTATTATTATTATTAAATAAATTTATTATTGTTGTTGTTATTAGATACACATTGGATCACATGTCGGACACTTCCCAAGCATCTAGGACTGTGTGATGTTTCAGCTATCTGTGAATTATCATCATCATCATCATCATCATCATCATCATCATATTATAAATTATTATTATTATTAAATAAATTTATTGTTGTTATTATTATTAGATACACATCGGATCACACGTCGGACACTTCCCAAGCGTCTAGGACTGTGTGATGTTTCGGCTATCGGTGTATTATTATCATCACCATTATAATATTATAAATTATTATTATTATTATTAAATAAATTTATTATTTTTGTTGTTGTTGTTATTAGATACACATTGGATCACACGTCGGACACTTCCCAAGCATCTAGGACTGTGTGATGTTCCGGCTATCTGTGAATTATTATTATTATTATTATTATTATTATTATTATTATTAGATACACAACAAGATTATTAGATACACAACAAGATTAGCAAACAAGATCACTATGCTGGCTTGTTGTATTGGATCACACGTCGGACATTTCCCAAGCGTCTAGGACTGTGTGATGTTTCGGCTATCTGTGAATTATTTTTATATTATTATTATTATTATTATTATTATTATTATTATTATCATCATCATCACCATCATCATAATATTATACATTATAATTATTAAATAAATTTATTATTATTGTTATTATCATTATTAGATACACATTGGATCACACGTCGGACACTTCCCAAGCATCTAGGACTATGTGATGCATCGGCTATCGGTGAATTATTATTATTATTATTATTATTATTATTATTATTAGATACACAACAAGATTAGTACACAGCAAACAAGATCACTATGCTGGCTTGTTGTATTGGATCACATGTCTAGGACTGTGTGATGTTTCGGCTAGCTGTGAATTATTTTTATATTATTATTATCATCATCATGATCATAATATTGTAAATTATAATTATTAAATAAATTTATTATTATTGTTATTATCATTATTAGATACGCATTGGATCACTCGTCGGACACTTCCCAAGCATCTAGGACTGTGTGATGCATCAGCTATCAGTGAATTATTATTATCATCAGTATTTGTATTGTCGAAGGCTTTCATAGCTGGAATCACTGGTTGTTGTAGGTTTTTTCGGGCTGGATGGCCATGGTCTAGAGGCATTCTCTCCTGACGTTTCGCCTGCATCTATGGCAAGCATCCTCAGAGGTAGTAAGGTCTGTTGGAACTAGGGTTGTACGGCCATGGTCTAGAGGCATTCCCTCCTGACGTTTCGCCTGCATCTATGGCAAGCATCCTCAGAGGTAGTGAGGTCTGTTGGAACTGGGGTTGTTTGTCCATGGTCTAGAGGCATTCTCTCCTGACGTTTCGCCTGCATCTATGGCAAGCATCCTCAGAGGTAGTGAGGTCTGTTGGAACTAGGGCTGTATGGCCACGGTCTAGAGGCATTCTCTCCTGACGTTTCGCCTGCATCTATGGCAAGCATCCTCAGAGCTAGTGAGGTCTGTTGGAACTAGGGTTGTACGGCCATGTTCTAGAGGCATTCTCTCCTGAAGTTTCGCCTGCATCTATGGCAAGCATCCTCAGAGCTAGTGTGGTCTGTTGGAACTAGTGCTGTATGGCCATGGTCTAGAGGCATTCTCTCCTGACATTTCGCCTGCATCTATGGCAAGCATCCTCAGAGGTAGTGAGGTCTGTTGGAACTAGTGCTGTACGGCCATGGTCTAGAGGCATTCTCTCCTGACGTTTCGCCTGCATCTATGGCAAGCATCCTCAGAGGTAGTGAGGTCTGTTGGAACTAGGGCTGTACGGCCATGGTCTAGAGGCATTCTCTCCTGACGTTTCGCCTGCATCTATGGCAAGCAACCTCAACACCTCTGAGGATGCTTGCCACAGATGCAGGCGAAACGTCAGGAGAGAATGCCTCTAGACCATGGCCATACAGCCCGAAAAAACCTACAACAACCAATCATCAGTATTATTATTTTATGACCTCTCTCCCATAGCCATCCCCATCTTTCAATGTGGCTTAGTGTCTATGTGCCATAATGACACAAAAGGAGGCAGGTGCCGGATGTGGGAAGACGATGGGACACGGCGGTGGGACCGCACCGCAACCAGAGCCCTCTCCAAAGCCTTCCTCCTCTTCTTCCTCCCCCACATTATACAATTAAGCAGCAGTCTGTCTCTCCGTCTGACGCATAGGTTTCCCCACCGCAAGCAGCTCTGGATCCTTTGGCATCACCACTGCGCTTCACTGCCACACTGAGGATGGGAAGCGCAGAGGAAGGCGCCAAGGCGGCAGTGGCAGAGGCAGAGGATTCCCTCGCAGCATGCATCATGCGCACCCCAAAGTCCCCCTCTTTCCCCATCCATCTCTCCCTCCATCCTTTCCCCCTGGATCCCTGCATCCCTCTCACCTTGCTCATGGCGACTGCCGGGGTTGGTACCCAAGGGATGCTCTGAGAAAGATGCTCTGTGGTCTTCTCCTTCTCATATGCGCTCACGCACACACGCTCCACGGCTTCCCTCTCCTTTCTCCAGCTCACTGGCACTGAGAGAGAGAGAGCTCTATCTGTCTCTCTATCCCTATAGCACACTGCTGGACTCAAAAGATGCCCGGCACTTTGAATGGCACTTGCAGGCAGCCAATGGGAGAGATGCAAAGCTTCTGCTGCATTTGCAAATTGGGTTAATACGGTCGGTTTGGCGGTAGTAAACAGATGCTTTTCGGAGCTGGAGGAAGAGATGCCACTTGGTTGGTTTCTTAAGAATATTTCCAACTGGAAATATTGAAAAAAAATTCAGTCCTCCAGGGACAGAATAAATAAATAAGTAAGTAAATAAATAGGTTGTTGTAGGTTTTTTCGGGCTGTATGGCCATGGTCTAGAGGCATTCTCTCCTGACGTTTCGCCTGCATCTATGGCAAGCATCCTCAGAGGTAATGAGTTCGGTTGGAACTAGGAAAAAGGTTTTTTTCCGGGCTGTATGACCATGGTCTAGAGGCATTCTCTCCTGACGTTTCGCCTGCATCTATGGCAAGCATACTCAGAGGTAATGAGTTCGGTTGGAACTAGGAAAAAGGGTTTTTTTCGAGCTGTATGGCCATGGTCTAGAGGCATTCTCTCCTGACGTTTCGCCTGCATCTATGGCAAGCATACTCAGAGGTAATGAGTTCGGTTGGAACTAGGAAAAAGGGTTTTTTTCGAGCTGTATGGCCATGTTCTAGAGGCATTCTCTCCTGACGTTTCTCCTGCATCTATGGCAAGCATCCTCAGAGGTAGTGAGGTCTGTTGGAACTAGGAAAAAGGGTTTTTTCCGGGCTGTATGGCCATGTTCTAGAGGCATTCTCTCCTGACGTTTCGCCTGCATCTATGGCAAGCATCCTCAGAGGTAGTGAGGTCTGTTGGAACTAGGAAAAAGGGTTTTTTCCGGGCTGTATGGCCATGTTCTAGAGGCATTCTCTCCTGACGTTTCTCCTGCATCTATGGCAAGCATCCTCAGAGGTAGTGAGGTCGGTTGGAACTAGGAAAAAGGTTTTTTTCCGGGCTGTATGGCCATGTTCTAGAGGCATTCTCTCCTGACGTTTCGCCTGCATCTATGGCAAGCATCCTCAGAAGTAGTGAGGTCTGTTGGAACTAGGGCTGTTTGGCCATGTTCTAGAGGCATTCTCTCCTGACGTTTCGCCTGCATCTATGGCAAGCATCCTCAGAGGCAGTGAGGTCTGTTGGAACTAGGGCTGTATGGCCATGGTCTAGAGGCATTCTCTCCTGACGTTTCGCCTGCATCTATGGCAAGCATCCTCAGAGGTAGTAAGGTCTGTTGGAAGTAGTGCTGCATGGCCATGGTCTAGAGGCATTCTCTCCTGACGGTTGGTCGGTTGGAACGAGGAAAATGGGTTTTTTTCCGGGCTGTATGACCATGTTCTAGAGGCATTCTCTCCTGACGTTTCGCCTGCATCTATGGCAAGCATCCTCAGAGGTAGTGAGGTCTGTTGGAGGTAGGAAAAAGGTTTTTTTTCCGGGCTGTATGACCATGTTCTAGAGCCGTGATGGTGAACCTATGACACGTGTGTCAGCACTGACACACATGGCTATTTTTCATCATCATCATCATCATCACTTTATTTCTTAATTAGTCGCTCTCCACCAAGGTGCTCCGAGCGACTTACAATTTAAAACAGTTTATACACAATATAAAACATTCAATATAAAAACATTCAACATAAAACATTCAACATAAAAACATTCAGCAGTGACTATGGCAAAATTTGATCCGGTTACTTAAATGCACAGGAGCCCCCGGTGGCGCAGTGGGTTAAAGCACTGAGCTGCTGAGCTTGTTGATCGAAAGGTCGCAGGTTCGATTCTGGGGAGCGGTGTGAGCTTCCGCTGTCAGCCCTAGCTTCTGCCAACCTAGCAGTTCGAAAATATGCAAATGTGAGTAGATCAATAGGTACCGTTCTGGCGGGAAGGTAACAGCGCTCCATGCAGTCATGCCGGCCACATGACGTTGGAGGTGTCTACGGACAACGCTGGCTCTTCGGCTTAGAAATGGAGATGAGCACCACACCCCAGAGTCAGACATGACTGGACTTAATGTCAGGGGACTACCTTTACCTTTTTTTACTTAAATGCACAGCCAAACAGCCAAGTCTTGAGCGCTTTTGCAAAAGGTTGCAACTCCGACATTACTCTAATGTATGGAGGCAATGAGTTCCACAGAATTGGAGCATAGATCGAAAAAGATCTACGCCTTGTAGCTTCCAAATGTGCCTCCCTAGGACCCGGTATGTATAGGAGATTTTCCTGGGTGGATCGAGGTAACCACTGATGGGGAAAAGGAATGAGGCGGTCCCTAAGATATAAAGGTCCTTGGCCATTTTGAGCTCTAAATGTCAGGATCAGAATCTTGTAAGAGATCCAATGTTCTATTGGTAGCCAATGCAGTTGTTGCAGAATCGGTGTGATATGGGATCTTATAGATGATCCTGCTAGCAGCCTGGCTGCCGCATTTTGGACCATCCTAATCTTCTGGGTTGTTGACTTTGGAAGGCCGGCATATAAGGCGTTGCAATAGTCCAACCTCGTGGATTACTGTTGCCAATGCTTCTACCGAAAGGTAGGATGCCAATTTCCTTGCCTGGCGAAGATGAGAAAAGGCCTGCTTCCTTATGGCAGTGACCTGGGCCTCCATCATCAGCAATGAGTCCAACACAACCCCAAGGCTTTGAACAGTGGCAGACGGAACCAGAGCTTCCCCATCAAAATCAGGCAGAGACTGGGTTAATTCTGGTGGCTGGCCGGGCCAGAGTATCTCAGTTTTTGCAGGATTGACTTTTAGTCTGCTCACTCGCAGCCAACTCATCACTGCTTCCAAACACAGCTTAAAGTTCTCAGGAATCACGGTTGTCCCAGGTTCGAGACACAAGAGTAGCTGGGTATCATCTGCATACTGGTAGCACTCTATGTCAAAGCTCCGCACCAGTCCAGCAAGTGGTCGGACGTAGATGTTAAATAACAGGGGCGAGAGGATAGCACCCTGGGGAACTTCACAGCAAAGGCAGGAGCTCTCAGAGCTTTGACCTCACCACTCCACCCTCTGTCTCCGGTCCCGGAGGAATGAACTGAACCATTTGAGGGCTAAACCTCGTACACCAGACAGAACCAATCGATGAATCAGCAAGTCATGGTCCACGGTGTCGAATGCAGCTGTGAGGTCCAAGAGTACCAATAGCGCTGATCTGCCTTTTTGATGACACGCAGACACATGCGACCACATACAGAGAAATACACCTTATAAGAGCCAATCTAATTCCATCCTTAAATTTGTAAAAGGCTCTACAAATTTAACATCCGCATGTTTGAGCATAGTTCACTTCTTCTTCTTCTTCTTCTTCTTAGGCGATCCCTCGTTGGACGAGTAAGATGGTCTTCCATCATGGGTTTCCTTGTGGGTCCGCATGTGGCTGTGGAGCCCTATTCTTGCTCTGCATCTTCTTCCGCAGTGAGGGCATTGGTTTCCAGGTGGAAGGCGGTCCCGGTCGGGGTTGGCTTGATGCGCCTTCCTCCTGGCACGTTTCTCTCTTTCACCCTCCACTCGTGCCTCCTCAAATTCTGCAGCACTGCTGGTCACAGCTGACCTCCAGCTGGAGCGCTCAAGGGCCAGGGCCTCCCAGTTCTCAGTGTCTATGCCAGAGTTTTTAAGGTTGGCTTTGAGCCCATCTTTAAATCTCTTTTCCTGTCCACCAACATTCCGTTTTCCGTTCTTGAGTTCGGAGTAGAGCAACTGCTTTGGGAGACGGTGGTCAGGCATCCGGACAACGTGGCCTGTCCAGCGGAGTTGATGTTGGAGGACCATCGCTTCAATGCTGGTGGTCTTTGCTTCCTCCAGCACGCTGACGTTTGTCCGCTTGTCTTCCCAGGAGATTTGCAGGATTTTCCGGAGGCAGCGCTGATGGAAACGTTCCAGGAGCTGCATGTGACGTCTGTAGACAGTCCACGTCTCACAGGCGTATAACAGGGTTGGGAGGACAATAGCTTTATAGACAAGCACCTTAGTATCCCTACGGATGTCCCGGTCCTCAAACACTCTCTGCTTCATTCGGGAAAATGCTGCACTTGCAGAGCTCAGGCGGTGTTGTATTTCGGCGTCGATGTTGACTTTGGTGGAGAGGTGGCTGCCAAGGTAGCGGAAATGGTCGACATTTTCTAATGTTATACCATTAAGCTGTATCTCTGGCATTGGAGAGGGGACGGCTGGTGACTGCTGGAACAGCACTTTGGTTTTCTCGATGTTCAGTGACAGGCCAAGCTTTGTGTATGCTTCTGCAAAGGTGTTGAGAGTGGCTTGTAGATCTTCTTCTGTATGCGCACAGACGACATTGTCATCAGCATACTGGAGTTCTATAACAGATGTTGTTGTGACCTTGGTTTTGGCTTTCAGTCTGCTGAGGTTAAATAGCTTGCCGTCTGTCCGATAGATGATTTCCACTCCGGTGGGAAGCTTCCCATCAACAAGGTGAAGTATCATGGCGATGAAGATGGAGAATAAAGTTGGGGCAATAACACATCCCTGTTTGACACCCGATTCCACCTTAAATGGGTCACTTTGGGAGCCATTGCTGTCCAAGACTGTTGCCATCATGTCATCGTGGAGGAGCCGCAGGATGTTCACAAATTTGCTTGGGCACCCGATTTTTTGGAGGATGGTCCAGAGAGCACTGCGATTCACTGTGTCGAATGCCTTCATAACTCCGCATGGATTATACATTTTTCTTATTTAAACTATAAATATTGCAAAATTATGTTTGTTTGTTTTTTCAA
Source organism: Anolis sagrei (assembly GCF_037176765.1). NCBI lineage: Eukaryota > Metazoa > Chordata > Lepidosauria > Squamata > Anolidae > Anolis > Anolis sagrei. The sequence goes on from NC_090032.1 coordinate 13,680,506, forward strand.
AGTGACACTCCACCCAAATTATGCTCAGGTTTTTGGCAAATTTTGACACACCAAGCTCAAAAGGTTGCCCATCACTGTTCTAGAGGCATTCTCTCCTGACGTTTCACCTGCATCTATGGCAAGCATCCTCAGAGGTAGTGAGGTCTGTTGGAACTAGGAAAAAGGGTTTATATATCTGTGGAATGACCAGGGTGGGACAAAGGACTCTTGTCTGCTGGAGCTAGGTGTGAATGTTTCAACTGACCACCTTGATTAGCATACAATGGGCTGACTATGGCTGGAGCAAACTTTTCTTGAGATCAACAACAAAACTTTTGTTGTATGCTAATCAAGGTGATTTTTTCTCCCACAGTTACATAAACCTCACTTACCTCGTTTCCAAGAGACCTCACCACCTCTGAGGATGCCTGCCATAGATGTGGGTGAAATGTCAGGAGGGAATGCTTCTGGAACATGGCCATACAGCCTGGAAAACTCACAGCAACCCAGTGATTCCGGCCATGAAAGCCTTTGACAATACATGGAAATATTGTATTTTTTTTTCAGTCTTCTAGTGACTGAAAATGATTAAATAAATAGATAAATAGGAATAAATAATGAAATAAATAATCTATTTATCTATGTATATAATAAAAGTCAGTGTTTGTATGAGGAGGGAGGACAGGAGGTGTAAGTGGCAGCTTTCTGATTGGGTGCCACTGTGGTACAATTTGCATAAGGTTTTTGATTGGCCAACCTCAACATTCTAAGATTCCGATTGGCTGCCACTGTGGTACAATTTGCATATGGTCTCTGATTGGCCAACCTCAACATTCCGAGGTAGCAGAGGGAATAGGAAAGGGGCCTGAAGCTGTCAGGAATGGTTGGAGTTGAAGTCATAGAATCATAGAATCAAAGAGTTGGAAGAGACCTCATGGGCCATCCAGTCCAACCCTCTGCCCAGACTCAGGAATATTGCATTCAAATCTACCCTGACAGATGGCCATCCAGCCTCTGTTTAAAAGCGCTCTGAAACACCTTGTGGCCCCCAACAATGACAGAACAAGACCAAACCTGGCAAACAAACACCCACCCACACTCAACATTCTGGTGCAGTTTAGCGAGGATGGACCATGGATGATGGGACTTGCAGTACTTGAACTTACTACCTTAGAGCACTGTGGCCCACATCAATGACGGATCAGGAGCAAACTTGGTACACAGAGGGATTAACAGAACTCAAAAACCACTGGACGAATTGACACCAAATTTGGACACAAGACACCTCTCAGGCCAACGAGTGACCATCACTCATAAAAGCACAGCAGAAGGAAACCACATATATATACACAGGCACGCACATATACACACATATATGCATATACACACACAAAACATACACAGGATGGATGGAAGGAAGGAAGGAAGGAAGGAAGGAAGGAAGGAAGGGTAGAGAAGGAAGGAAAGAGGGAGAGAAGGGAAAGGAGGAGGGAAGGAGAGAAAGAAGGAAACAAGAAAGGGAGAGAAGGAGGGAGAGAAGGAGGAGGGAAGGATAGAAGGAAGGAAAAAAGGATAGAGAAGGAAGGAGAGAAGGAGGGAGAGAAAGAGAGAAGGGTAGAGAAGGAAGGCGAGAAGGGAAAGGAGGAGGGAAGGAGAGAAAGAAGGAAAGAAAGAAAGGGAGAGAAGGAAGGAGGGAGAGAAGGAGGAGGGAAGGAGAGAAGGAAGGAGAAAAAGGACAGAGAAGGAAGGAGAGAAGGAGGGAGAGAAAGGGAGAAGGAAGGAAAGAAGGGTAGAGAAGGAAGGAAGGAGAGAAGGGAAAGGAAGAGGGAAGGAGAGAAAGAAGGAAAGAAAGAAAGGGAGAGAAGGAAGGAGGGAGAGAAAGAGGAGGGAAGGAGAGAAGGAAGGGAAAAAAGGATAGAGAAGGAAGGAGAGAAAGAGAGGAGAGAAGGAAGGAAAGAAAGAAAGAAGGGTAGAGAAGGAAGGAAGGAGAGAAGGAGGGAGATAATGAAATAAAAAAGTGAAAGAAGGAAGTAAGGAGAGAAGGAACAAAAGAGAGAAAGAGGGAGGAAAGGAAGGAAAGAGACAAGGAAGGATGGAACCAAAGAGCAAAGAAAGCGAGAAAAGAAACAGGTAGAGAAGGAAGGAAGAAGAAGGGAAAGAAAAAGAGGGAAGGAAGGAAAGAGGGAGGGAAGGAAGGAAGGAGAGAAAGAAAAAAGAAAGAAAGAAAGAAAGAAGGAGGGAGGGAGGGAAGGAGGGAAGGAAGGAAGAAAGGAAGGAAGGAAGGAAGGAAGGAAGGAAGAAAAGAGACAAGGAAGGATGGAACCAAAGAGCAAAGGAAGCAAGAAAAGAAACAGGTGGAGAAGGAAGAAAGAAGAAGGGAAAGAAAAAGAAGGATGGAACCAAAGAGCAAAGGAAGCAAGAAAAGAAACAGGTGGAGAAGGAAGAAAGAAGAAGGGAAAGAAAAAGAAGGAAGGAAGGAAAGAGGGAGGGAAGGAGAGAAAGAAAGAAGGAAGAAAAGAAAGAAAGAAAGAAAGAAAGAAAGAAAGAAAGAAAGAAAAAAAGAGGGAGGGAGGGAGGGAGGGAGGGAGGGAGGGAAGGAAGGAAGGAAGGAAGGAAGGAAGGAAGGAAGGAAGGAAGGAAGAAAACAAACAAGGAAGGAAGGAAGGAAGGATGGAACCAAAGAGCAAAGGAAGCAAGAAAAGAAACAGTTAGAGAAGGAAGAAAGAAGAAGGGAAAGAAAAAGAAGGAAGGAAGGAAGGAAAGAAAGAAAGAAAGAAAGAAAGAAAGAAAGAGGGAGGGAGGGAGGGATGGAAGGAAGGAAGAAAAGAGACAAGGAAGGATGGAACCAAAGAGCAAAGGAAGCAAGAAAAGAAACGGGTAGAGAAGGAAGAAAGAAGAAGGGAAAGAAAAAGAGGGAAGGAAGGAGAGAAAGAAAGAGAGAGAGAGAGAGAGAGAGAAAGAGGGAGGGAGGGAAGGTTGGCCACAGCAACGCGTAGAGGGTACAGCTAATAATAATAATAATAATAATAATAATAATAATAATAATAATATAATAGAGATCTCGTTTGCTGTGACATACTGTGCTTTTGTGTTAGTGAAATTATTATTATTATTATTAATAATAATAATAATAATAATAATGTCTCCTTGTTACCATTTTACACCGAAATCACCATGGTTTTGCAGAAGCAAATATTTTTTAAAATGGGGAAAATCACAACCAAGAAAGCAAAACAAAGGTTTGGGGAAATAAACAAATGAATTAAGGAAAATATACTTAACCAGTCTGAACTTTATATTAATTTCCTTCGCCACTTTTAGACCCATTTTAGATCAGGCATGGGCCAACTTGGGCCCCCCAGGCATAAGTGGCTGTTAGGAGTTGTGGGAGTTGAAGTCCAAAACACCTGGAGGACCAACGTGGTCCCGAGCCTGCTTTAGATGTTGCAAAGCGACAGCCTGCGACAGCCTGCGTCAGCTGCCATTGCCGAGAGTTGGCCCATTTCTAGCTGATGAAAGGTTTTCATTTTTTGGGTGGCGTTTTTTTTTCTACCCCTATTTTCTCCTCATGTTTAATTCAAAGTCTGAAGAAGCAGGTGATAAAAAATTCATGCTGGCTGGGAAGAGAGAAGGCGCAGCCAGGAGCAGAAAAACTCCGGTTCCACTAAGGCTTTTCTCTGCAAAACCAGTAGAGGAGTATGGGCTGTCCAGTAAGGCCGCTGGGAATTGCAGTTCAACCATCTCCAGGGGTCGTGAGTTGCCTATCATAGGATCCTAGAGTTGGAAGAGACCCCCAGGGACACCCAGTCCAACCCCCTTCTATTCTTCATGAAAGACACCATCAAAGCCCTCCTGACAGATGGCCATCCAACCTCTGAATCATAGAATCCTAGTTGGAAGAGACCCCAGAGCCACCCAATGTAACCCCCTTCTATTCTTCAGGAAAGACACCATCAAAGCCCTCTATTCTTCATGAAAGACACCATCAAAGCCCTCCTGGCAGATGGCCATCCAACCTCTGAATCATAGAATCCTAGAGTTGGAAGAGACCCCCAGGGACACCCAGTCCAACTCCCTTCTATTATTCAGGAAAGACACCATCAAAGCTCTCCTGGCAGATGGCCATCCAATCTTCAGATCATAGAATCAAAGAGTTGGAAGAGACTCCCAAAGGCCATCCAGACCAACCCCCTTGTTCCAGGCAGGAAGACGACATTAAAGTCCTACTGACAGATGGCCATCCAGCCTCTGAATTATAGACTCCTAGAGTTGGAAGAGACCCTGGGGCCACCCAGTCCTATTCTTCAGGAAAGACACCATCAAAGCCCTCCTGACAGATGGCCATCCAACCTCTGAATCATAGAATCCTAGAGTTGGAAGAGACCCCAGAGCCACCCAGTCTAACCCCCTTCTCTTCTTCAGGAAAGACACCATCAAAGCCCTCCTGACAGATGGCCATCCAACCTCTGAATCATAGAATCCTAGAGTTGGAAACAGGGGTGGCTCAACCCATTACGCAAAGTAAGCATTGATTTTGCCCAGGGGTGCTCTTGAGGCGCTCTTGGGGGAAAATAGACCTTGACATATGCGAGTTGTAGTTACTGGGATGTATAGTTCACCTACAATCAAAGAGCATTCTGAACTCCACCAATGATGGAATTGAACCCAATATGGCACACAGAACTCCCATGACAAACAGAAAATATATATCAGTGACTGAGTGGGGGGAGGCGTCAAAATACTGTTTGGTTACCACTGAAAATTACCTAGGGCCACCTCTGGTTGGAAGAGACCCCCAGGGCCGTCCAGTCCAACCCCTTTCTATTATTCCGGAAAGACACCATCAAAACCCTCCTGACAGACGGCCATCCAACCTCTGAATCATAGAATCGTAGAGTTGGAAGAGACCCCAGGGGCAGTCAGTCCAACCCCTTCTATTATTCACCATCAAAGCCCTCCTTACAGATGGCCATCCAACCTCTGAATCATAGAATCCTAGAGTTGGAAGAGACTCCCAAAGGCCATCCAGACCAACTCCCTTCTTCCAGGCAGGAAGACACCATCAAAGCCCTCCCAACAGATGCCCATCCATCCTTCGAATCATAGAAGCCTGGAGTTGGAAAAGACCCCCAAAGGCCATCCAGACCAACCCCCTTGTTCCAGGCAAGAAGACAACATTAAAGTCTTACTGACAGATGGCCATCCAGCCTCTGAATTATAGACTCCTAGGGTTGGAAGAGACCCCGGGGCCAGCCAGTCCAACCCCTTCTATTATTCAGGAAAGACACCATCAAAGCCCTCCTTACAGATGGCCATCCAACCTCTGAATCATAGAATCCTAGAGTTGGAAGAGACTCCCAAAGGTCATCCAGACCAACCCCCTTGTTCCAGGCAGGAAGACAACATTAAAGTCCTACTGACAGATGGCCATCCAGCCTCTGAATTATAGAATCCTAGAGTTGGAAGAGACCTCCAAAGGCCATCCAGACCAATCCCATTCTTCCAGGCAGGAAGACACCATCAAAGCCCTCTGACAGATGGCCATCCAACCTCTGAATCATAGAATGAGCTGTATGAGCTGTCTAATGAAGCTGCTGGGAATTGCAGCTCTTGGGGTCATTAGCTGCCTATCATAGAATCTGAGAGTTGGAAGAGACCATTCAGTCGAACCCCCTTCTACTATCACAATCAAAGCCCTCCCGACAGATGGCCATCTAGCCTCTACTTAGAAATCTCTAGAGAAGGCAACTCCATTGAGGTGGTCTAGTCTGTAACAGAACCCTGTGGCACCCCATTGGTCACTTCTCTCTGGGATGAACTATTGGAAGCACCCTTTGGATTCAGCCAGTCAACTAATTCCCGTTCCACTTAACAATCTAAATAAATAAAAATGTAATGTTCGTTTGTGGGATTAACAGAACTCAAAAACCACTAAACGAATTGACACCAAATTTGGACACTATACCTCTAACAGACCAACGAGTGACCATCACTCATACCCTCCCAAAAAAAAAAAAAACCAACAGAAAGGACTTAAAAATCCAAAAAAGATAAATGACAAAAAAAACTAAATGACGATACAGAAAAAAGGAAGGAAGGAAGGAAGAGGGAGGGAAGGAAGGGAAGAAAGAAAGAAAGAAAGAAAGAAAGAAAGAAAGAAAGAGGGAGGGAAAGAAGGTAAGAGAGAAGGAAGTATGGAAGCAAAGAGCGAAGGATGGAAGGAAAGAAGTAGAGAAGGAAGAAAGGAAAGGAGGAAAGAAAAAAGGGGAGGAAAGAGGGAGCAAAGGAAGAAGAGAAAGAAGGAGAGAAAGAGGGAGGGAAGGAAAGAAGGAAAGAGAAGGAAAGATGGAAGTAAAAAGCTAAGGAAGGAAGGAAAGAGGCAGAGAAGGAAGAAAGGAGAGAAGGAAAGAAGGAAAGAGAAGGAAAGATGGAAGTAAAAAGCTAAGGAAGGAAGGAAAGAGGCAGAGAAGGAAGAAAGGAGAGAAGGAAAGAAAAAAGGGGAGGAAAGAGGGAGCAAAGGAAGAAGAGAAAGAAGGAGAGAAAGCGAGAGGGAAGGAAAGAAGGAAAGAGAAGGAAAGATGGAAGTAAAAATGCTAAGGATGGAAGGAAAGAGGCAGAGAAGGAAGGAAGGAGAGAAGGAAAGAAAAAAGGGGGAAAGAGGGAGCAAAGGAAGGAGAGAAAGAAGGAGAGAAAGAGAGAGGGAAGGAAAGAAGGAAAGAGAAGGAAAGATGGAAGTAAAAAAGCTAAGGAAGGAAGGAAAGAGGCAGAGAAGGAAGGAAGGAGAGAAGGAAAGAAAAAAAGGAGGAAAGAGGGAGCAAAGGAAGGAGAGAAAGAAGGAGAGAAAGAGGGAGGGAAGGAAAGAAGGAAAGAGAAGGAAAGATCATAGTAAAAAGCTAAGGAAGGAAGGAAAGAGGTACAGAAGGAAGAAAGGAGAGAAAGGAAAGAAAAAAGGGGAGGAAAGAGGGAGCAAAGGAAGAAGAGAAGGAAGGAGAGAAAGAGGGAGGGAAGGAAAGAAGGAAAGAGAAGGAAAGATGGAAGTAAAAAGCTAAGGAAGGAAGGAAGGAAAGAGGCAGAGAAGGAAGAAAGGAGAGAAAGGAAAGGAAAGAAAAAGGGGGAGGGAAGGAAAGAGATAGAGAAGGAAGAAAGGAAAGAAGGAAAGGGAATGAAGGAAGGAAAGAGGGAATGAAAGAAGGAATGAAAGGAGAGAAAGAGGGAGGAAAGGCAACGCGTAGCGGGTACAGCTAGTAGAATCATAAAATCATAAAGTTGGAAGAGACTTCATGGGCCATCCAGTCCAACCCCATTCTGGCAAGAAACAGGAAAATTGCATTCAAAGCACCCCCGACTGATGTCCATCCAGCCTCTGTTTCAAAGCCTCCAAAGAAGGCGCCTCCACCACACTCTGGGGCAGAGAGTTCCACTGCTGAACAGCTCTGCTGAGTCGCTGAACAGTCTGCTCTATAAATGGGGGCCCAATCACAAATGCCTTCTGTCTTGTCAAATTAGGTTCTCAGCTTTGAGACGTCAGAGAGAACTCCTGGACCAAGATCACCGTTCTTCAGGCCTACCTTTTTCTTTGCTGGGTCCATGTTTTCGCCTGGCTTCTCCTTCTGAGCTGGTCTATGTCATGGTCAAGTAAAGGGCCATCTTAGGAACCGACCCAGAGATGGAGCAATGCCTGAATCAAAAGACTGAAGCCGATCCTGATGCTGGGGATAATGATGTCACGAGGCAAAGCACTGTGATGAGATGTGATGTCAAGTCGACATTCCATGGACCCAATGCTTTCCTAACTAGAGTGGATGATTGTCCTCACAAGCCTGTTATGCACCTGCAAAACATGGACTGTCTACAGACGTCACACTCAGCGTTGCCTCCGAAAAATCCTGCAAATCTCTTTGGAATCTGATCTCTTTTTGCGATAGAGTTACAAGCTGGGTAGATGCGGGGAATGCCGTGGATGGGGCGTACCTGGATTTCAGGGAGGCCTTCGACAAGGTCCCCCATGACCTTCTGGCAAGGAAACTAGTCCAATGTGGGCTAGGCAAAACTACGGTGAGGTGGAATAGTAATTGGCTGAATGGACGAACCCAGAGGGTGCTCACCAATGCTTCCTCTTCATCTTGGAAAGAAGTGACGAGTGGAGTGCCACAAGCAGGGTTCCGTCCTAGCCCGGTCCTGTTCAACATCTTTATTAATGACTTAGATGAAGGGTTAGAAGGCAAGATCATCAAGTTTGCAGACGACACCAAATTGGGAGGGAGAACCAATACTCCAGAGGACAGGAGCAGGATTCAAAACGATCTTGACAGATTAGAAAGATGGGCCAAAACTAACAAAATGAAGTTCAACAGTGGCAAATGCAAGATACTCCACTTAGGCAGGAAAAACGAAATGCAAAGATACAGAATAGGGGACGATGCCTGGCTTGAGAGCAGTACGTGTGAAAAAGATCTTGGAGTCCTTGTGGACAACAAGTTAAACATGAGCCAACAATGTGATGTGGCGGCAAAAAAAGCAAATGGGATTTTGGCCTGCATCAATAGGAGCATAGTGTCTAGATCTAGGGAAGTAATGCCACCCCTCTATTCCGCTTTGGTTAGACCACACCTGGAATATTGTGTCCATTTCTGGGCACCACAATTCAAGAGAGATATTGACAAGCTGGAATGTGTCCAGAGGAGGGCGACTAAAATGATCAAAGATCTGGAGAGCAAGCCCTATGAGGAGCGGCTTAAGGAGCTGGGCATGTTTAGCCTGAAGAAGAGAAGGCTGAGAGGGGATATGATAGCCATGTATAAATATGTGAAGACACAGGAAGGAGGGAGCAAGCTTGTTTTCTGCTTCCCTGGAGACTAGCACACGAAACAGTGGCTTCAAACTACAAGAAAGGAGATTCCATCTGAACATGAGGAAGAACTTCCTGACTGCGAGAGCCGTTCAGCAGTGGAACTCTCTGCCCCGGAGTGTGGTGGAGGCTCCTTCTTTGGAAGCTTTTAAACAGAGGCTGGATGGCCATCTGTCAGGGGTGATTTGAATGCAATATTCCTGCTTCTTGGCAGAATGGGGTTGGACTGGATGGCCCATGAGGTCTCTTCCAACTCTTTGATTCTATGACAAAGACCCATCCAGCCATAGATTTGATTCCATGATTCTATGATTCTATGATCTCATCGAATGTCTCCTTTGGTGTGCGGACTTTCAAGGAAAGGAACTTGGTGACTTCTCTGGATTCCACTGGGTCCATTCTCAAACCTCACTCCACTTCAGCACCTGTAACATCACGGCCGTAATCCATTCTGAGTTGCAAATTGGCACATCACCTATCGAGACTTCGATCATGGCTCATGTGCAGTTTCAGCGTCCTGTGATAAATAGAAGTGGGTCAGGGGAAAAATTTTAATGAACACCCCTCGTAGTACAAAGGTTATTTATTTGTCGTGTCAGAGCAACCAGTCCATTATATTACATTTCTAACAGAACAAAGCAAACAAACAGAAAAATACAAAACTTGTCAGTTTGATAGTTGGTTAAATGTCCTTTGACCAGTATCTGGCCACTTGGAGTGCTTCCGGTGTTGCTGCAAGAAGGTCCTCCATTGTGCATGTGGCAGGGCTCAGGTTGCATTGCAGCAGGTGGTCAGTGGTTTGCTCCTCTCCACACTCGCATGTCATGGATTCCACTTTGTGGTCCCATTTCTGAAGGTTGGCTCTGCATCTCGTGGTGCCAGAGCGCAGTCTGTTCAGTGCCTTCCAAGTCGCCCAGTCTTCTGTGTGCCCAGGAAGGAGTCTCTCATTTGGTATCAGCCATTGGTTGAGGTGCTGGGTTTGAGCCTGCCACTTTTGGACTCTCGCTTGCTGAGGTGTTCCAGGAAGTGTCTCTGTAGATCTTAGAAAACTATGTCTAGATTTAAGTCGTTGACATGCTGGCTGATACCCAAACAGGGAATGAGCTGGAGATGTCACTGCCTTGGTCCTTTCACTATTGGCTGCAACTTCCCGGTGGATGTCAGGTGGTGCAATACCGGCTAAGCAGTGTAATTTCTCCAGTGGTGTAGGGCGCAGACACCCCGTGATAATGCGGCATGTCTCATTAAGAGCCATATCCACTGTTTTAATGTGGTGAGATGTGTTCCACACTGGGCATGCGTACTCAGCAGCAGAGTAGCACAGCGCAAGGGCAGATGTCTTCACTGTGTCTGGTTGTGATCCCCAGGTTGTGCCAGTCAGCTTTCGTATGATATTGTTTCTGGCACCCACTTTTTGCTTGATGTTCAGGCAGTGCTTCTTGTAGGTAAGAGCACAGTCCAGAGTGACTCCCAGGTATTTGGGTGCGCTGCAATGCTCCAGTGGGATTCCTTCCCAGGTGATCTTCAGAGCTTGGGATGCTTCTCTGTTCTTGAGATGAAAGTCTCAAGACTTTCATGTCTGTGTTTTAGATGGGTTAGGGATCAGCTGGTTTTCCCTGTAGTAGGCAGTAAGAGCACCTAGAGCTTCGGAGAGCTTCTGCTCAACCATCTCAAAGCTCCCTGCTTGAGCGGTGATGGCACGATCATCAGCATAGATGAAACTCTCTGTCCCTTCTGGCAGTGGCTGATCATTTGTGTAGATGTTGAACATGGATGGAGCAAGCATGCTCCCCTGAGGCAGGCCGTTCTTCTGTTTTCACCATCTGCTTCTCTGGCCCTGGAACTCAACAAAAAAGCTCCTGTTTCGTAGCAGGTTTCCTATAAGGCGGGTGAGATGGTCGTCCTTTGTGATATTATACATTTTTCTCAGGAGGAGGCGGTGGTTCACAGTCTCATAAGCCGCTGACAGGTCTATGAAGACAGCTCCTGTGATCTGCTGCCTTTCAAAGCCATCTTCTATGTGCTGAGTCAGGTTCAGCACTTGCGATGTGCAGCTTTTGCCTTTCCTGAAGCCAGCTTGCTGTGGGATCAGACAGGGGTCTATTTGTTCCATAATTCTATGCAAAATAAGTCTCTCCAGAACTTTGTAGAGGTTGCACAACAGGGAGATTGGTCTTTTTGGGTCACTACGGTCTTTGCCTGGCTTCAAGATGGCGATGACTCTTGCTTTCCTCCAGATTTTGGGGATCTGACAGGATGCAGTGCAGTTGTTCATCAGCCTTCATTCTTCTGTACAAAGGTGAATTCAGGCCAGAGTGCAACCATTTGGATCTGCTGCAGCACGTTAAAGACTTTCCCACACTATCTTGAATGCACTGTATGCTCTTTAATGCGCGTTGCAGTGTGCACCGGCGACGTGCGGTTTGCGGCTGCCACAGTTTTCAGTCAGCTTTGAGCTGCATTCAGTGGTCAGCGCAAATGTGGCCCGTGTGGCTTTCCTTTTGGTCTGAATTTGCCCGGATCTGCAAAGATGCAGGAGGAGAAGATCGATGGGAGAGCGCCAAATAAGACATCCTATTCAAATATAATTATCATCTCTGCCTGAAACGCCACCAGAAAGATGGGGAACGGAGGAAGCCGGGCGCCTGGGGAGAATAGATGGGCTTGGCTCGGCAAAGATTAATCAAGCTTCTCAAAGTTTCATTAGAAGGAAATTGGTCTTCATTGCCGGGGGACCGGGATATTAATCACACTCGGGGGAAATGAAAGGATGGGTTGGAGGGGGAGGACGCTTCTCGTTGGCCGCGCTCCAGCCCCCTCTCCGGGTTGCCAACTCTTTAATTGGCCTTTCAAAGGCCTGTTTGTGCAGGTGAACCTTGATTAGTGTCATTGCCACGGAAAGGACACCAGAAGGAAAAATTAGCCTGAAAAATCGAAGTGTCTTTCAGGCCGCTTTCGAAAGACAGGTTCCCGAGGAAAGCAGAAATCCTGAAGAAACTGTGTCACACCCTAGACCAGCGTTTCTCAACTTGGGGGTCGGGACCCCTGGGGGGGGGTCACAACGGGGTTTCAGAGGGGTCACCAAGACCATCAGAAAATACATTATTTTCTATTGATCATGGGGGTTCTGTGCTGGTTTTGACCTACAAAACCCTGTACGGTTCCAGTCCAGTGTATCTGTCCGAACGTATATCTCCCTCTACGTCCCATCATCTGGGGAGACCCTGCTCTCGACCCCACCACTGTCACAAGTGAGGCTGGTGGGGATGAGGAGCAGGGCTTTCTCAGTGGTGGCCCCTCACCTGTGGAACTCACTCCCGGGGGAAATCAGGGCATCATCATCCCTCCTCGCCTTCAGGAGGAGGGTGAAGACGTGGTTATGGGTCCAGGCCTTTGGGCACGCTGGCAATTAAATTAGACAATCAGGCGAGTAAGACCAACAGGATTGATGAAGTGGAACGTAAAACTATATCTATGAGTGAGCGAACGCTGACCTTGTAAGAGGAGAAACTGGGTTTGTATAGGTTTTATTGATTTTATTGATTTTATGGTTATAATGCATGAACTAAGCCGCTCCTCATAGGGCTATCATATCTCCTCTCAGCCTTCTTCAGGCTAAACATGCCCAGTTCCCTAAGCCGCTCCTCATAGGGCTTGTTCTCCAGACCCTTGATCATTTTAGTCGCCCTCCTCTGGACACATTCCAGCTTGTCAAGAGGAGGGCGACTAAAATGATCAAGGGTCTGGAGAACAAGCCCTATGAGGAGCGGCTTAGGGAACTGGGCATGTTTAGCCTGAAGAAGAGAAGGCTGAGAGGAGATATGATAGCCATGTATAAATATGTGAGAGGAAGTCACAGGGAGGAGGGAGCAAGCTTGTTTTCTGCTTCCTTGGAGACTAGGACGCGGAACAATGGCTTCAAACTACAAGAGAGGAGATTCCATCTGAACATTAGGAAGAACTTCCTGACTGTGAGAGCCGTTCAGCAGTGGAACTCTCTGCCCCGGAGTGTGGTGGAGGCTCCTTCTTTGGAAGCTTTTAAGCAGAGGCTGGATGGCCATTTGTCAGGGGTGATTTGAATGCAATATTCCTGCTTCTTGGCAGAATGGGGTTGGACTGGATGGCCCATGAGGTCTCTTCCAACTCTTTGATTCTATGATTCTATGATTCTATGAACTGTTGTTAATTGTGAATTGATGTAATTTTGTGTATGATTGTTTTATGATGCGGGCATCGAATTGTGCCTTTGCCTTTGTAAGCCGCCCTGAGTCCCCTTCGGGGTGAGAAGGACGGGGTAGAAGAACCCCAAATAAATAAATTCTGTGTGGGAAGTTTGGCCGAATTTTATCGTTGGTGAGGTTTTCAGAATGCTCTTTGATTGCAGTTGAACTATAAATCCCAGCAACTACAACTCCCAAATGTCAAGGTATATTTTCCCCAAACTCCACCAGTGTTCACAATTCGGCCTATCGAATATTCGTGCCAAGTTTGCCAATTTTGGTCCACATCCATCATTGTTTGAATCCACCGTGCTCTCTGGATGTAGGTGAACTACAACTCCCAAACTCAAGGCCAATGCCCACCAAACTCTTCTCGTATTTTCTGTTGGTCTTGGAAGTTCTGTGTGCCAAGTTTGGTTCAATTCCATCGTTGGTGGAGTTCAGAATGCTCTTTGATTATAGGTGAACTATAAATCCCAGCAACTACAGCTCCCAAAGGACAAAATCAATCCCTCCCCCAACTCCACCAGTATTCAAATTGGGGTGTATTGGGTATTTGTGTCCAGTGAATGAAAATACATCCTGTATATTAGATATTTACATTACAATTTATAACAGTCGCAAAATTACAGTTATGAAGTAGGAATGAAAATAATGTTATGGTTGGGGGTCACCACAACATGAGGAACTGTATTAAGGGGTCACGGCATTAGGAAGGTTGAGAACCAGTGCCCTAGACCATTTAATGGCATTTCAAACTGGTATTGAAAAAAACGGTTTCAATGTGCCCACCTGCTTCCTACCTTTTCCAGCCCTAATTCTAAACATTTACACTCTTTCTTTCTTTCTTTCTTTCTTTTTCTTTCGCTTTCTTTCTTTTTTCTTTCTTTCTCTTTCTCCCTTTCTCTTTCTTTCTTCTTTCTCTTTCTTTCTTTCTTTCTTTCTTTTTTCTTCCTTTCTTTCTCTCTCTTTCTCCCTCTTTCTTTCTTTCTTTCTTTCTTTCTTTCTTCCTTTTTCTTTCTCTCTCTCTTTCTTTCTCTTTCTTTTTCTTTTTCTCTTTCTCCCTTTCTCCTTCTTTCTTTCTCTTTCGTTCTTTCTTTCTTTTTTCTTCCTTTCTTTCCCTCTCTTTCTTCCCCTTTCTTTCTTTCTTTCTTCCTTTCTTTCTCTTTCTAGCTTTCTTTCTCTTTCAACTTTCTTTCTTTCCATCTTTCTACCTCTTTCTTTCTCTTTTCTTCTTTCTCTCTTTCTCCTTTTTCTTTTTTCTTTCTTTCTTTTTTTTTCTTTCCTTCTTTCTTTCTCTTTTCTTCCTCTCTTCCTCTCTCTTTCTCCCTCTTTCTTTCTTTCTTTCTTTCTTTCTCTCTTTTTCTTCCTCTTTCTTTCTTTCTTGCTTTCTTTCTCTTTCATTCTTTCTCTTTCTAGTTTTCTTTCTCTTTCTTTCTTTCCTACTTTTTACCTCTTTCTTTCCCTTTCCTTCTTTCTCCCTTTCTCCCTCTTTCTCTCTCTCTCTCTTTCTTTTCTCTTTCTCTTTGTTTTTTCTTTCATTCTTTCTCTTTGTTTCTTTCTCTCTCTCTCTTTCTCCCTCTTCCTTCCTTCCTTCCTTCCTTCCTTCCTCTCTCTCTCTTCTTCCTTTCTTTCTTTCTCTTCCTTCCTTCCTTCCTTCCTTCCTTCCTTTATTTCCTTCTTTTCTTTATTTCCTTCTTTTCCTTCTTTCCTTTTCTTCCCTCCCCCATAGAAAGAGACTTGGAAGAGACTTCATAGAATCATAGAATCATAGAATCATAGAATCAAAGAGTTGGAAGAGACCTCGTGGGCCATCCAGTCCAACCCCATTCTGCCAAGAAGCATTCAAATCACCCCTGACAGATGCCCATCCAGCCCCTGTTTAAAAGCTTCCAAAGAAAGAGCCTCCACCACACTCCGGGACAGAGAGTTCCACTGCTGAACGGCTCTCACAGTCAGGAAGTTCTTCCTAATGTTCAGATGGAATCTCCTCTCTTGTAGTTTGAAGCCATTGTTCCGCGTCCTAGTCTCCAAGGAAGCAGAAAACAAGCTTGCTCCCTCCTCCCTGTGACTTCCTCTCACATATTTATACATGGCTATCATATCATGGCTATCATATAGCTTGTTGATCAAAAGGTCGCATGTTCGATTCCAGGGAGCGGCGTGAGCTTCCGCTGTCAGCCCTAGCTTCTGCCAACCTAGCAGTTCGAAAACATGCAAATGTGAGTAGATCAATAGGTACCGCTCCGGTAGGAAGGTAATGGCGCTCCATGAAGTCATGCCAGCCACATGACCTTGGAGGTGTCTACGGACAACGCTGGCTCTTCGGCTTAGAAATGGAGATGAGCACCACACCCCAGACATGACTGGACTTAATGTCAGGGGACTACCTTTTCCTTTACCTATCATACCTTTACCTTTACCTATCTCATCCTTCTCTTCTTCAGGCTAAACATGCCCAGCTCCTTAAGCCGCTCCTCATAGGGCTTGTTCTCCAGACCCTTGATCATTTGAGTCACCCTCCTCTGGACACATTCCAGCTTGTCAATATCTCTCTTGAATTGTGGTGCCCAGAATTGGACACAATATTCCAGGTGTGGTCTAACCAAAGTGGAATAGAGCATGGGGAGCATGACTTCCCTAGATCTAGACACTAGGCTCCTATTGAGAAGGCTGAGAGGGGATATGATAGCCATGTATAAATATGTGAGAGGAAGCCACAGGGAGGAGGGAGCAAGCTTGTTTTCTGCTTCCTTGGAGACTAGGACGCGGAGCAATGGCTTCAAACTACAAGAGAGGAGATTCCATCTGAACACGAGGAAGAACTTCCTGACTGTGAGAGCCGTTCAGCAGTGGAACTCTCTGCCCCGGAGTGTGGTGGAGGCTCTTTCTTTGGAAGCTTTTAAGCAGAGGCTGGGTGGCCATCTGCAATTTTCCTGCTTCTTGGCAGAATGGGGTTGGACTGGATGGCCCAGGAGGTCTCTTCCAACTCTTTGATTCTATGATTCTATGATGCAGGCCAAAATCCCATTGGCTTTTTTTGCCGCCTTAGTAAAGATAAAGGCTTTCTCCTGACATGAAATCCAGTCGTATCCCACTATAGGGGATAGTGCTCATCTCCATTTCTAAGCCAAAGAGCCGGAGTTGTCCATAGACACCTCCAATGTCATGTGGCCAGCATGACTGCATGAAGTGCCGTGCCGGAGCAGTACCTATTGATCTACTCACATTTGCATGTTTTTGAACTGCTAGGTTGGCAAGAGCTGGGGCTGACAGCGGGACAACCGGATTCGACCCTGCAAACTTTGGTTCAGCAAGTTCAGCAGCTCAGCGCTTGAACCCTCTGTGCCACCGGAGGCTCCATGGGGTGTAACTATCTACACTGTGGAAATAATGCCGTTTGGCACCATACATCCCCGCGTATACCTTTGGCTTCGTTGGCTTCTGCCCTGGGCTGCCAAGCACGAGGCAACGTTGCGCCTATCCACTCCTTTTTGATCTCGAGGACAAAGTACAGATTTCGCCACATCAAGTGAAATCAAGCTGGATTATTTTCCTTCTTTTTCTCCTGGAGGACAAGCACTGCTGGGGAGGAAAACAAGGCGCCTCATGAGACCTCAGCTCACTCCGCTTTGCGACTAATCTGGTTTGTGCTTTGACACACAACTGGTAAGCAAGCCTAAGAGAGAGAGACACGGGGTTGGGGAAGGAAGGAAGGAAGGAAGGAAGGAAGGAAGGAAGGAAGGAAGACATATTGGGGGGCAACTCAAGAGTTTAAAAAAAATGGAAATATCAAAGGTCAGAAGTAATGTATAAACCGAGAAAGTCTGCATTGGGTTGTTGTGAGTTTTCTGTCCCAGAAGCACTCTCTCCTGACATTTCGCCCACATCTATGGCAGGCGTCCTCACAGGTTGTGAGGTCTGTTGGAAACTAGGCAAGTGGGATTTATACACCTGTGGAATAATGTCCAGGGTGGGAGAAAGAACTCTTGTCTGAATGTTGTCATTGGCCACCTTGATTACCACCGAATAGCCTTGCAGATTCAAAGCATGGCTGCTTCCTGCCTGGGAGAATCCTTTATTAGGAGGTGTTAGTTGACCCTTCCAATGAAGGATTCTCCCAGACAGTAAGCCAGGCTTTGAAGCTGCCCCTTGATTACCACTGAATAGCCTTGCAGCTTCGAAGCCTGGCTGCTTCCTGACTGGGAGAATCCTTTGTTGGGAGGTGTTAGTTGACCCTTCCAATGACGGATTCTCCCAGGCAGTAAGAAGCCAGGCTTTGAAGCTGCCACCTTGATTACCACTGAATAGCCTTACAGATTCAAAGCCTGGCTGCTTCCTGCCTGGGAGAATCCTTTGTTAGGAGGTGTTAGTTGACCCTTCCAAGGAAGGAATCTCCCAGGCAGTTAGCAGCCAGGCTTTGAAGCTGCCACCTTGATTACCACTGAATAGCCTTGTAGATTCAAAGCCTGGCTGCTTCCTGCCTGGGAGAATCCTTTGTTGGGAGGTGTTAGTTGACCCTTCCAATGAAGGATTCTCCCAGGTAGTAAGAAGCCAGGCTTTGAAGCTGCCACCTTGATTACCACTGAATAGCCTTGCAGATTCAAAGCCTGGCTGCTTCCTGCCCGGGAGAATCCTTTGTTGGGAAGTGTTAGTTGGCCCTTCCAATGAAGGATTCTCCCAGGCAGTAAGAAGCCAGGCTTTGAAGCTGCCACCTTGATTACCACTGAATAGCCTTGCAGCTTCAAAGGCTGGCTGCTTCCTGCCTGGGAGAATCCTTTGTTGGGAGGTGTTAGTTGACCCTTCCAATGAAGGAATCTCCCAGGCAGTTAGCAGCCAGGCTTTGAAGCTGCCACCTTGATTACCACTGAATAGCCTTGCAGATTCAAAGCCTGGCTGCTTCCTGCCTGGGAGAATCCTTTGTTGGGAGGTGTTAGTTGACCCATCCAATGAAGGAATCTCCCAGGCAGGAAGCAGCCAGGCTTTGAAGCTGCCACCTTGATTACCACTGAATAGCCTTGCAGATTCAAAGCATGGCTGCTTCCTGCCTGGGAGAATCCTTTGTTGGGAGGTGTTAGTTGACCCTTCCAATGAAGGATTCTCCCAGGCAGTAAGCAGCCAGGCTTTGAAGCTGCACAGAAATGCCACTGAAATCCACAAGCAGGTAGACAATTTCCAACAGACCTCGCAGCCATAGATGTGGGCGAAATGTCAGGAGAGAATGCTTCTGGAACATGGCCAGACAGCCTGGAAAACTCACAGCTACCCAATGATTCAGGTCATGAAAGCCTTCGACAACAGACCTCACAACCTCTGAGGATGCCTGTCATAGATGTGGGCGAAATGTCAGGAGAGAATGCTTCTGGGACATGGCCAGACAGCCCGGAAAACTCACAACAACCCAGTGATTCAGGCCATGAAAGCCTTCGACAACAGACCAAACAATCTCTGAGGATGCCTGCCATAGATGCGGGTGAAACGTCAGGAGGGAGTGCTTCTGGAACATGTCCATACAGCCCAGAAAACTCACAGCAAGCCAGTAATTCCAGCCATGAAAGCCTTCGACAACAGACCTCACAACCTCTGAGGATGCCTGTCATAGATGTGGGTGAAATGTCAGGAGGGAGTGCTGCTGGAACATGGCCAGACAGCCCGGAAAACTCACAGCAACCCAGTGGTTCAGGCTACAAAAGCCTTCAACAACAGACCTCACAATATATTCGGGTCGGCTTATACTCGAGTATATACGGTAAGTCCGGTTTTTGTCCCTTGACTTGTTGCATAACACTGCCCTTTGCTAACATGCACAGCACAGGGAAGGAGCTGGCATAGCACACACTTATATATACTGACTAGCCATCCCCTGCCATGCAATGCTGTGGCTCAGTCTGTGTATATGTGTTTTGTGTGCGTATATTTGTGTATATATGTGTGTGTATATATGTGTGTGTACTAGCTGTACCCACCACGTGTTACTGTGTCCAACCTTCCCTCCCTCTTTCTCTCCTTCTTTCTCTCCTTCCTTCCTTCCCTCCTTCTTTCCTTCCTTCCCTCTTTTTCTTTCCCTTCTTCTTCCTTCCTTCTCTACCTGTTTCTTTTCTCGCTTCCTTTGCTCTTTGGTTCCATCCTTCCTTGTCTCTTTCTTTCCTTCCTTCCCTCCTTCCTTCCCTCTTTCGTTCCTTCTCTCCTTCCTTCCCTCTTTCACTTTTTTATTTCATTCTCTCCCTTCTTCTCTCCTTCCTTCCTTCTCTACCCTTCTTTCTTTCTTACTTTATCTCCTTCCCTCATTTCCTTCTTTCAATCCCTCCTTCTCTCCTTCCTTCCTTCACTACCCTTTACTTCCTTCTTTATCTCCTTCCCTCCTCCTCTCCCTCCTTCTCTCCTTCCTTCCTTCTCTACCTTTCTTTCTTTCCTTCTCTCCTTCCCTCTTTCCCCCTCCTTCTCTCCTTCCTTCCTTCTCTACCCTTTTCTTTCCTTCCTTATCTCCTTTCCTCTTTCTCCCTCCTTCTCTCATTCCTTCCTTCACTACCCTTTACTTCCTTCTTTATCTCCTTCCCTCCTCCTCTCCCTCCTTCTCTCCTTCCTTCCTTCTCTACCTTTCTTTCTTTCCTTCTCTCCTTACCTCTTTCTCCCTCCTTCTCTCCTTCCTTCCTTCTCTACCCTTTTCTTTCCTTCTTTATCTCCTCTCCCTCCTTCTCTCCTTCCTCTCCTTCCTTCCTTCTCTACCTTTCTTTCTCTCCTTCCCTCCTTCTTCCCCTCTTTCTCTCCCTCCTTCTCTCCTTCCTTCCTTCTCTACCCTTCTTTCTTTCTCTCCTTCCCTCCTTCTTTCCCTCTTTCTCTCCCTCCTCTCCTTCCTTCCTTCTCTACCTTTCTTTCTCTCCTTCCCTCCTTCTTCCCCTCATTCTCTCCCTCCTTCTCTCCTTCCTTCCTTCTCTACCCTTCTTTCTTTCTTTCTCTCCTTCCCTCCTTCTTCCTCTTTCTCTCCCTCCTTCTCTCCTTCCTCCCTTCTCTGCCTTTCTTTCTTTCCTTCTCTCCTTCCCTCTTTCTCCCTTCTTCTCTCCTTCTCTCCTTCCTTCTCTACCCTTTTCTTTCCTTCTTTATCTCCCCTCCTTCTCTCCCTCCTTCTCTACACTTCTTTCTTTCTCTCCTTCCCTCCTTCTCTCCCTCCTTATCTCCTTCCTTCCTTCTCTATCTTTATTTTTTCCTTCCTTCTCTGCTTCCCTCCTTCTTTCTCTTCTTCTCTCCCGCTTTCTCTCCCTCCTTCCTTCTCTACCTTTCTTTCTTTCCTTCTTTCTCTCCTTTCAACCTTCTTTCCTTTCTTCTCTCCCTCCTTCTCTCCTTCCTTCCTCCTTTCTGTGTATGTGTTTTGTGTGTGTATATGCATGTGTGTATATATGTGTATATATATGTGGGTTTGCGTGTGCGTTGTAATGAGTTTGGTTTTTTTGTTTTTAAAGTCTCTTCCGTTGCGTTTTTCAGTGGTTTTTTTGAGTGATGGTCACTCATTGGCCTGATTGGTGTCTTGTGTCCATATTGAGTGACAATTCCCCCAGTGGTTTTTGAGTTATGTTAATCCCACAAGCGAACATTACATTTTTATTTATATAGACTAGAATAATACACTTCTTAGGCAATGCAGCAGGGTCACTTCAAATGTACATAACTTAAGACCTTCGAGCAGGCATGGGCAAACTTTGGCTTTCCTACGGGCTGCTAGGAGTTGTGGGAGTTGAAGTCCAATACACCTGGAGGCCTGAACCTTGCCCGTGCCTGCCTTGGAGTGTCTTGGAGGTGAAGAAAGAAAGAAAGAGAAAAAGAAGGGAAGAAAGAAATGGAGAAGAAGATAGGGAGGTGGGAAGAAAAAAAGATGGGAAGGAAGGAAGAGAAAGGAAAGGGGTAAAAGTATGAGGGAAGAAAGGATAGGAAAGAAGGAAAAAGAAGGGAAGAATGAGGGGAGGGGAGGGAAGAAAGGGTATGGGGGAGGAGATGAAAGAAGGAAAAAGAAGGGAAGAAAGAAATAATGAAATAAGAGAGAGAAGGAAGAGAAGAAAGGGTATGAGGGGAGAGAAGAGAGGGAAGAAGGGAAGAAAGAAGGGATGATGGAAGAGAGGGAGGGAAGGGATGGAAGAAGGAAGAGTATGAGGAGAGGAGAGGAAAGAAGGAAAAAGAAAGGGATGAAGGAAGGGAGGGAGGGGAGGGAGGGAGGAAGAGAAGAAAGGGTATGAGGGGGGAGAGAGGAAAGAAGGGAAAAATGAAGGGATGAAGAAAGAGAGGGAAGGAAGAAAGGAAGAGAGGAAAGGGTATGGGGAAGGAGAGGAGAGAAAAGAAGGGAAGAAAGAAGGGATGAAGGAAGAGAGGGAGGGAAGGAAGAGGAGAAAAGATATGAGGGAAGGAGAGGAAAGAATGAAAAAGAAAGAAAGAAAGAAAGGATGAAGGAAGAGAGGGAAGGAATGAAAAGAAAGGGTATGAGAGGAGGGAAGAGAGGAAAGAAGGGAAGAAAGAATAAAGAGAGGGAGGGAAGGGAGGAAGGAAGGAAGGAAGGAAGGAAGGAAGGAAGGAAGGAAGGAAGAAAGGAAGTGAGGAAAGGGTATGAAGGAAGGAGAGGAAAGAAGGAAAAAGAAGGGAAGACTGAAGGGATGAAGAAAGAGAGGGAAGGAAGAAAGGAAGAGAGGAAAGGGTATGAGGGGACGAGAGGAGAGAAAAGAAGGAAAGAAAGAAGGGATGAAGGAAGAGAGTTAGGGAAGGAAGGAAGAGGAGAAAAGGTATGAGGGGAGGGGAGGAAAGAAGGAAAAAGAAAGAGAGAAAAAAGAAAGAAAGAAAAAAGGATGAAGAAAGAGAGGGAAGGAATGAAAAGAAAGGGTATGAGAGGAGAGAAGAGAGGAAAGAAGGGAAGAAAGAAGAGAGGGAGGGAAGGGAGGAAGGGAGGAAGTGAGGAAAGGGTATGAGAGGAGAGGAAAGAAGGAAAAGAATGGAAGAAAGAGGGAATGAAATAAGAGAGAAGAAAGGAAGGAAGGGTATGAGGGAGGAGAAAAGAGGAAAGAAGGGAAGAAAGAAGGGATGAAGGAAAGAGGGAGGGAAGGAAGGAAGGAAGGAAGAGAAGAAAAGGTATGAGGGGAGGAGAGGAAAGAAGGAAAAAGAAAGAAGGAAAGAAAGAAAGAAAGAAAGAAAGGATGAAGCAAGAGAGGGAAGGAAGGAATAGAAGAAAGGGTATGAGGGGAGAGAAGAGAGGAAAGAAGGGAAGAAAGAAGGAAGAGAGGGAGGGAAGGGAGGGAGAAAGGAAGTGAGGAGAGGAGAGGAAAGAAGGAAAAAGAAGGGAAGAAAGAAGGAATGAAATAAGAGAGAAGGAAGGAAGGAAGGAAGGAAGGGTATGAGGGGAGGAGAGGAGAGGAAAGAAGGGAAGAAAGAAGAGATGAAGGAAGAGAGGGAGGGAAGGAAGAAAGAGAAGAAAAGATATGAGGAGAGGACAGGAAAGAAGGAAAAAGAAAGGTAAGTGTATGAAGGAAAGCAAGAATGGAAAGCGGGAGGGAGGAGGTGTATGAGGGAGATGGAGGAAAGAAAAAGAGTCGCAAAAAGAGCCATGTTGCCAAGAAGACATTGTGAGACAGGCCCTCTCAGAGCTGGAGAAAGGAGACGGGAAGGAAAGAAAGAAAAGAGAAAAAGAAGGGCAAGAAAAGAAAGGAGGAGAGGAAGGAAGGGGGAAAAAAGGAGGGCTGAAGCAGCCCAATCCTGAGGAATGTCAAGACAGAAGTGATGGGAAGGCACTAGGGTCAATCTCAGGCATGGGCAAACTTGGGCCCTCCAGGTGTTTTGGACTTC
This sequence comes from Anolis sagrei, assembly GCF_037176765.1. Classification (NCBI taxonomy): domain Eukaryota; kingdom Metazoa; phylum Chordata; class Lepidosauria; order Squamata; family Anolidae; genus Anolis; species Anolis sagrei. Next base: position 13,703,369 of record NC_090032.1, read on the forward strand.
AACTCCCACAATTCCTAGCAGCCTACCGGCTGCTAGGAATTGTGGGAGTTGAAGTCCAAAACACCTGGAGGGCCCAAGTTTGCCCATGCCTGGTCTATCCGGTATCTCCCCAACAGAGGATGCTCACCACCAAATCTCAACTAGGCGACCACTGATTCTGACCCCTGTCGCATTTAGTGGGGCTCCACGATGGCCGGTCTCACCACGTTGTGCCTTTCCGAAAGCGAGAGCTGCAGCGACAGCCCCAGCTCGACCTCCACGGTTTTGTCTCATGGCGACGCAGATCTCAACGGCGAGGAGAAAACGTGCGCCGTATGCGGGGATCGGGCCACCGGGTACCACTTCCACGCCATGACCTGCGAAGGCTGCAAGGGATTTTTCCGGTAAACGTCCCCTCGACTCCTTCCACAGCGAGCATAGACAAAGCAGTGGGAAACTACCAAATATCAAAATAGATCCCAATAGGAAATAGCAGTGTTTACTTTATTGCAGTGCTTCTCAACCTTCCCAACCATAACATTATTTTCATTGATACTTCCTAACTGTAATTTTGCTACTGTTAGGAATCGTCATGTAAATATCTGATATCGAGGATGTGTTTTCATTCACTGGACCAAATTTGGCACAAATACCCCATACGTCTAAATTTGAATACTGGCGGGGATTGATTTTGTTATTTGGGGGTTGTAGTTGCAGGGATTTATAGTTCACCTACAATCGAAGAGTGTTCTGAACTCCACCAATGATGGAATTGAACCAAACTTGGCACACAGAACTCCCATGACCAACAGGAAATACTGGAAGGGTTTGCTGAGCATTGACCTTGAGTTTGGGACTTGTAGTTCACCTACTTCCAGAGAGCACTGTGGACTCAAACAATGATGGTTCTGGATCGAACTTGGCCTGAATACTCAATATGCCCAAATGTGAACACTGGTGGAGTTTGGGGAAAATAGATCTTGACATTTGGGAGTTGTAGTTGCTGGGATTTATAGTTTACCTACAATCAAAGAGCATCCTGAACTCCACCAATGGTAGAACTGAACCAAACTTGGCATACAGAATTCCCATAACTAACAGAAAATACTGGCATTGACCTTGAGTTTGGGAATTGTAGTTCACCTACATCCAGAGAACACTGTGGACTCAAAAAATGATGGTTCTGGACTGTTGCAACTCACCTTGCTTCACCTTAGAATCATAGAATCAAAGAGTTGGAAGAGACCTCATGGGCCATCCAGTCCAACCCCCTGCCAAGAAGCAGGAATATTGCATTCAAATCACTCCTGACAAATGGCCATCCAGCCTCTGCTTAAAAGCTTCCAAAGAAGGAGCCTCCACCACACTCCGGGGCAGAGAGTTCCACTGCTGAACGGCTCTCACAGTCAGGAAGTTCTTCCTCGTGTTCAGATGGAATCTCCTCTCTTTTAGTTTGAAGCCATTGTTCCGCGTCCTAGTCTCCAAGGAAGCAGAAAACAAGCTTGCTCCCTCCTCCCTGTGGCTTCCTCTCACATATTTATACATGGCTATCATATCTCCTCTCAACCTTGCTTCACCTTGCTTCCAAACACCACCACACAAGAGCTGTAGTTTTATAGTTTATTGAGGAAAAAATCCAAGTCAAAATAAAGAATAAGCATTGCAAAGTTCCAAAGGTTTAGGTTAAATGCAGAATATTATTCCAAAGATCTTCAGGTAAAAACAAGAGGCACAATCCTACTGGCAAAATTCAAACCAGAGTCCAAGGTACAAGCAATGAAACAATTGCCCCATGAATCACAATGCAAGAAATCCCAAGCGTACTGCTTTCCAGGCTAAGGTTATTCCATGAAGCTTTCAAGCTAATAAGCTACGTTGAACTGACGCTTTCCCTTAGTTTGAAAGAAGCCTAAATACCTTTTTAACATGAAAGCATTGCGTTGACCTTTCCCTGAGCTGGCTTCTCATCTGCTGGCCAGGCGAGAAATCAAGACAAGCTTGCCAGGTCAGGTCACTATCAAGGCTTTCAGTACTTTCAGTATCAGCGTGGGAAGGAGGCAAATGCCTCCAAACCTGTTTGCTATCTCCTTTGTTAAAATTCTTTTTTTCTGAGAACTGCTATGTTGACTGTCTGTGGGAGCCGCAGGCCCAGAGATCTGAGGCACAGAAAAAGAGCCAGGAATCTGAATCCCATCATCCTCATCATCAGAGAACATCTCAGCCACAACACGGACCAAACTTGGCATGAATACTCAATTTGCCCAAATGTGAACACTGGTTGAGTTTGGGGAAATTAGACCTTGACATTTGGGAGTTGTAGTTGCTGGGAGATTTATAGTTCACCTACAATCAGAGACCATTCTGAACCCCACCAACGATAGAATTGGGCCAGACTTCCCACACAGAACCCACATGCCTTGAAAGGACTCACTGGCACAAACCTTCTTCCAGACTTGCACGCTCTCCCTTGCCCCCAACATGCGCACCACACTGCCATGCGCTGAGCACGCCTGCTCTCCCCTCCCCTGCTTTGGAGTCTCAGAAACAGCCCTCCCCTTGGCTGAGAGCCAGCCAATCACAGCAGGCCAATCACAGCAGAGGAGGGCTTTTGGTGAGAGGATTCCCTATCTGTTTCCAAAAAAGGAAGAGAAGGACAAGTGGTGAGATCTTCCGACTCTCTCCATTGGAGTGGAATTTGCATGACCCCGCCCGCCGTCTCTCCCATCACCCTTTTCTATTCTTTTCCATGGCACACAGCAAACAGAGAAATGGATCAGCCACTGAACACACTGGAGAGATTTATTTATTTATTTATTTATTTATTTATTTATTTATTTATTATTTATTTATTTACTTGTATACCGCCTTTCTCAGCCAATCAGTGACTATGGCGGGGGGGGGGGGGGGGAGAACTTACCATGATTTATAGGTACTGACTGAGAACTGCACTCTGAACTCCACCAAAGTTGGAATTGGACCAAACTTGGCACACAGAAGCCCCATGCCCAAGAAAAAATACTGGAGGTCTGTGGGGGGAATTTATAGGAGTTGTAGTTCACCCACGTCCAGAGCGCACGATGAACCCAAACAATGATGGATTTGGACCAAACTTGGCATGCATACCTGATATGCCCACATTTGAATACTGGTGGGTATTGAGGGGAATTGGCGTGGACATTTTGGAGTTGTAATTACTGGGATTTATAGTTAACCTACAATTAATGAGCTCCACCAAAGATGGAATTAATTAATTAATGAGCTCCACTGCTGTCCTAGCCTTCATCAAGGAGGCAGTCTCATTGTGTTTTTCCCTTTGTGTCTCGCAGGCGATCGGTCATCAAGGGGGTTCAGTTTACGTGCCCCTTTACCAGCAGTTGTACCATCACCAAAGCCAAGAGACGGCAGTGTCAGGCCTGCCGCTACCAGAAATGCCTGGCTGCAGGGATGAGGAAGGACAGTAAGTAGCACAAGATGCGGCATCAACATGGAGGCTGAATCTGATGGGAGCAAAGGTCTGGGAACCTGTCGGGAAAATAATCATAGAATCATAGAATCAAAGAGTTGGAAGAGACCTCCTGGGCCATCCAGTCCAACCCCATTCTGCCAAGAAGCAGGAATATTGCATTCAAATCACCCCTGACAAATGGCCATCCAGCCTCTGCTTAAAAGCTTCCAAAGAAGGAGCCTCCACCACACTCCGGGGCAGAGAGTTCCACTGCTGAACGGCTCTCACAGTCAGGAAGTTCTTCCTAATGTTCAGATGGAATCTCCTCTCTTGTAGTTTGAAGCCATTGTTCCGCGTCCTAGTCTCCAAGGAAGCAGAAAACAAGCTTGCTCCCTCCTCCCTGTGGCTTCCTCTCACATATTTATACATGGCTCTCATATCTCCTCTCAGCCTTCTCTTCTTCAGGCTAAACATGCCCAGTTCCCTAAGCCGCTCCTCATAGGGCTTGTTCTCCAGACCCTTGATCATTTTAGTCGCCCTCCTCTGGACACATTCCAGCTTCTCAATATCTCTCTTGAATTGTGGTGCCCAGAATTGGACACAATATTCCAGATGTGGTCTAACCAAAGCGGAATAGAGGGGTAGCATTACTTCCCTAGATCTAGACACTATGCTCCTTTTGATGAAGGCCAAAATCCCATTGGCTTTTTTTGCCGCCACATCACATTGTTGGCTCATGTTTAACTTGTTGTCCACGAGGACTCCAAGATCTTTTTCACACGTACTGCTCTCGAGCCAGGCATTGTCCCCCATTCTGTATCTTTGCATTTCATTTTTTCTGCCAAAGTGGAGTATCTTGCATTTGTCCCTCTTGAACTTCATTTTGTTAGTTTTGGCCCATCTCTCTAATCTGTCAAGATCGTTTTGAATCCTGCTCCTGTCCTCTGGACTATTGGCTATCCCTCCCAATTTGGTGTCGTCTGCAAACTTGATGATCATGCCTTCTAGCCCTTCATCTAAGTCATTAATAAAGATGTTGAACAGGACCGGGCCCAGGACGGAACCCTGCGGCACTCCACTTGTCACTTCTTTCCAAGATGAAGAGGAAGCATTAGTGAGCACTCTCTGTGTTCGTCCACTTAACCAATTCCAGATCCACCTCACCGTAGTTTTGCCTAGCTCACATTGGACTAGTTTCCTTGCCAGAAGGTCATGGGGGACCTTGTCAAAGAAGGCCTTCCTGAAATCCAGGTACGCTACATCCACCTGGATTTCAGTAAGGCCTTCGACAAGGTCCCCCATGACCTTCTGGCAAGGAAACTCATGTTGAGGAGGTGGCATATTTGCTTTGGAGACTAGGACACAATGGATTCAAAGGAGAAGAGATGCCATCAAAACATTAGGAAGAACCTCCTGATGATGAGAGCTCTTCGGCAGAGTAATATGCTGCCTGGGAGTCCACGGGAGTCTGCTTCTCTGGAGGTTTTTAAGCAGAGGATGAATGGCCATCTGTCAGGAGGACTTGGATTGTATATTCCTGCCTGTCAAATACGGAGTTGGACCGGATGTCCCTTGAAGGTCTCTTTCAACTCTTCTAATATTGGGCCGCTGTGAGTTTTCCAGGCTGTCTGGCCATGTTCCAGAAGCATTCTCTCCTGACATTTCGCCCACATCTATGGCAGGCACCCTCACAGGTTGGGAGGTCCGTTGGAATCTAGGCAAGTGGGGTTTATATATCTTTGGAATGATGTCCAGGGTGGGAGAAAGAACTCTTGTCTGTTTGAGGCAGGTGTGAATGTTGCATTTGGCAACCTTGATTAGCATTGGATGGCCTTGCAGCTTGAAAGCCTGGCTGCTTCCTGTCTGGGAGAATCCTTTGTTGGGAGGTGTTAGCTGGCCCTGATTGTTTCCTGTCTAGAATTCCCATTTCTGAGTGTTACTCTTTATTTACTGTCCTGATCCCTCCTTTCGGTTGAAATTCTCCACATACTTGTGGATTTCAACGGCTTCTCTATGTAGCATGAAAGCGTGGCTGCTTACTGCCTGGGAGAATCCTTTGTTGGGAGGAGTTAGTTGGCCCTGATTGTTTCCTGTCTGGAATTCCCCTGTTTCTGAGCGTTTCTATTTATTTACTGTCCTGATTCCTCCTTTCTGTGGAAATTCTCCACATGCTTGTGGATTTCAACGGCTTCCCTGTGGAGCTTCAAAGCCCGGCTGCTTACTGCCTGAGGGAATACTTTGTTGGAAGGCGTTAGCTGGCCCTGATTGTTTCCTGTCTGGAATTCCCCTGAGCGTTTCTATTTATTTACTGTCCGGATTCCTCCTTTCTGTGGAAATTCTCCACATGCTTGTGGATTTCAACGGCTTCCCTGTGGAGCTTCAAAGCCTGGCTGCTTACTGCCTGGGGGAATTCTTTGTTGGGAGGACCAACTAACCCCTATCAATCAGGGCCAATGGCAACATTCACACTTGCATCCAACAGACAAGAGTTCTTTCTCCCACCCTGGACATTATTCCACAGATATATATAGAGTCCACTTGCCTCATTTCCAACAGACCTCTATGCAGATACCCTCAATCATTGGCTTTGCAGCTGCAAGGCTATTCAATGCTATTCAAAGTGGCCAATTGCAACATTCACATTTGCCTCCAACAGACAAGAGTTCTTTCTCCCACCTTGGACAGATATAGGTAAGGTAAACATTTTCCCTGACATTAAGTCTAGTTGTGTCCAACTCGGGGGGTTGGTGCTCATAGAATCATAGAATCAAAGAGTTGAAAGAGACCTCATGGGCCATCCAGTCCAACCCCATTCTGCCAAGAAGCAGGAATATTGCATTCAAATCACCCCTGACAGATGGCCATCCAGCCTCTGTTTAAAAGCTTCCAAAGAAGGAGCCTCCACCACACTTCGGGGCAGAGAGTTCCACTGCTGAACGGCTCTCACAGTCAGGAAGTTCTTCCTCGTGTTCAGATGGAATCTCCTCTCTTGTAGTTTGAAGCCATTGTTCCGCGTCCTAGTCTCCAAGGAATCAGAAAACAAGCTTGCTCCCTCCTCCTTGTGGCTTCCTCTCACATATTTATACATGGCTATCATATCCCCTCTCAGCCTTCTCTTCTTCAGGCTAAACATGTCCAGCTCCTTAAGCCGCTCCTCATAGGGCTTGTTCTCCAGACCCTTGATCCCCTCCTCTGGACACATTCCAGCTTGTCAATATCTCTCTTGAATTGTGGTGCCCAGAATTGGACACAATATTCCAGGTGTGGTCTAACCAAGGCAGAATAGAGCATGGGGAGGATGACTTCCCTAGATCTAGACACTATGCTCCTATTAATGCAGGCCAAAATCCCATTGGATTTTTTTGCCGCCACTTCACATTGTTTGCTCATCTCCATTCCCAAGCCGAAGAGCCGATGTTGTCTGTAGACACCTCCAAGGTCAAGTGACCGGCATGACTGCACGGAGTGCCATTACATTCCCACCTATCAATCTACTCATATTTTTATATTTTCTTAATTGCCCGGTTGGCAGAAGCTGGGGCTAACAGCGGGAGCTCACCTCGCTCCCTGGATTCAAACCTGAGCAATGACCTTGAGTCCCCCTAGGGGTGAGAAAAGCGGTATATAAATACTGTAAATAAATGAAATAAATGAACCTGCAACCTGTCTATCAGCAAGTTCAGCACCTCAGCGATTTAACCCGCTGCACCACGGCTGCTCCACACATATATAAATCCCTCTTGCCTAGCTTCCAACGCACCTCAAAACCTCTGCCATAGATGCAGGTGAAATGTCATGAGAGAATGCTACTGGAACATGGCCATACCACCTGGAAAACTCAGAGCAACCGAATTCAAAAATTGTTACGAGTCCCTTGGGGAGATGGTAGCGGGGTATAAATAAAGTTTATTATTATTATTATTATTATTATTATTATTATTAGCCGTCCCCTGCCACGCATTTCTGTGGCCCAATCTGGTGATCTGGAAAATAAAGTAATGAGAAAGTGCTGGTTTCTAATATACATAATGGCTTTTTACTTGTGGGTAAACAGTATATCTTGTTTCTTTGTCAGTGTTGATGTGGAGAGTGTCTGGTTTGCCTACTCTGGAACATGTAACATATCATTGTCCTTCTTTAGGGGTCCCTTTCAAATCTATGATACTATTTGTGTGTGTGAATCATATCTATCTAACTATAAATCCCAGTAACTACAACTCCCAAATGTCAAGGTCTATTTTCCCCAAACTCCATCTATGTTCATATTTGGGCATATGGAATATCAGTGCCAAGTTTGGTTTCAGTCCATCATTGTTTCAGTCCACAGTGCCCTCTGGATGTAGGTGAACTACAACTCCCAAACTCAAGGTCAATGCGCACCAAACCCTTCTAGTGTTTTCTGTTGGTCATGGGAGTCCTGTGTGCCACATTTGGTTCTATTCCATCGTTGATGGTGTTCAGAATGCTCTTTGATTGTAGATGAAATATAAATCCCAGCAACTACAACTCCCAAATGACAAAATCATTTTTTTTAGTGAAGGACATACATTGGATTGTTAGGTGTCTTGTGTCCAAATTTGGTGTCAATTCCTCCAGTGGTTTTTGAGTTCTGTTAATCCCACAAACGAACATTACATTTTTATTTATATATAGATTAACAAATATAAACTTGTATTGTCGAAGGCTTTCATGGCTGGAATCACTAAGTTCTTGTGGGTTTTTTCGGGCTATATGGCCATGTTCACGTCAGGAGAAATGCCTCTAGAACATGGCCATATAGCCCGAAAAAACCCACAAGAACTTAAATATATACTTATTAGTATTTCAATGGGAAGTGTGGGTCTGCTTTTGGCTGATGAGATAGGATTATTTTGTTGTTGTTGTTGTTGTGTGCTTTCAAGTCGTTTCAGATTTAGAATCATAGAATCATAGAATCAAAGAGTTGGAAGAGACCTCATGGGCCATCCAGTCCAACCCCATTCTGCCAAGAAGCAGGAATGTTGCATTCAAATCACCCCTGACAGATGGCCATCCAGCCTCTGCTTAAAAGCTTCCAAAGAAGGAGCCTCCACCACACTCCGGGGCAGAGAGTTCCACTACTGAACGGCTCTCACAGTCAGGAAGTTCTTCCTCGTGTTCAGATGGAATCTCCTCTCTTGTAGTTTGAAGCCATTGTTCCATTGCGTCCTAGTCTCCAAGGAAGCAGTAAACAAGCTGGCTCCCTCCTCCCTGTGGCTTCCTCTCACATATTTATACATGGCTATCATATCCCCTCTCAGCCTTCTCTTCTTCAGGCTAAACATGCCCAGCTCCTTAAACCGCTCCTCATAGGGCTTGTTCTCCAGACCCTTGATCATTTTAGTCGCCCTCCTCTGGACACATTCTAGCTTGTCAATATCTCTCTTGAATTGTGGTGCCCAGAAATGGACACAATATTCCAGGTGTGGTCTAACCAAAGCAGAATATAGGGGTAGCATTACTTCCCTGGACCTAGACACTATGCTCCTATTGATGCTTTAGCCTCCCTACAAGAGCTGGCTAATTGTTTGAATTCTTCTTTGGTGATTTCTCCCTTTTTCCACTTCTTGTGCATGTCTCTTTGGAGTCTCAGCCCAGTTAGAAGTTTTTCAAACATCCATTCTGGCTTCTGGCTACAAGAAAAGAGATTTCACCTGAACATTATGAAGAACTTCCTGACTGTGAGAGCCGTTTAGCAGTGGAACTCTCTGCCCCGGAGTGTGGTGGAGGCGCCTTCTTTGGAAGCCTTTAAACAGAGGCTGGATGGCCATCTGTCAGGGGTGATTTGAATGCAATATTCCTGCTTCTTGGCAGGGGGTTGGACTGGATGGCCCATGAGGTCTCTTCCAACTCTTTGATTCTATGATTCTAAGGTCTATTTTCCTCCAAGAGCGCCTCAAGAGCACCCCTGGGCAAAATCAACTCTACTGCAAATGCTTACTTTGCGTAATGGGTTGACCGCCCCTGGACTTAGGTTAACCCTGAGCGAGGGCCGGGTAAATTATCTAAGAGGGCCGTATCCGGCCCCTGGGCCGTAGTTTGAGGACCCCTGGCATAGTAAGTACCCCCAACGCAGGTGAAACAGTGCTTGGAGTGGTGGAGTTCTGCCTTCTGCCTTTTTGTGCTTTTCCAAAGCCATCCTTTGGTATTGAGAGGTGGCAGCAGCTGCAGAGAAGGAGGAGGGAAGAGGAGGAGGAGGAAGAGAAGACTCTCAACACAGCGGAATCCACTCCCCAGGGATCCCCACTTGGCACCGAGAGAAAGCAGTATGGATGCAAAGGGCCCGGCCAGCTGGCATTTCACCGGCATCCACTGGCCCAAAATACAGATCAGATTCCTGTAAAAAGATAAGGAATTAAAAGACAGAAGGCAGATCAAAAGGGATTGATTCCTAATCCGGTTGCAAAGATGCTGAAGCCTGGCCTTCCCCTTTCCTCGGCTCCCTCTGCCCCATAGAATAATAACCTAATGGAGGTGAAATGCAGGACACAAGATCTCCTGAGTGTCCCCCGAGGCAGCAAAGAGAAGAGAGATGGAGGAGGGAGGAGAAGCAGAGCCATGAAAGATGATGCATTGCAGCTTTCCGAGACGAGTACAGTGCGGCAGTCAGTTTATGATTTAGACACAGGAGGGAGGAGGAGGAGGAGGAGGAGGAGGAGGAGGAGGAAAGCAGGCGGTGCGGATGTGTGCCACGCACAAGACTTGCACCCAATCCTCAGTATTCCTTGGTAAGCAGGAAGGAATCTATATAAATAAAAATGTAATGTTCGTTTGTAGGATTAACAGAACTCAAAAACCACTGGACGAATTGACACCAAATTTGGATACAATACACCTATCAGGCCAACGAGTGTCCGTCACCCCTAAACACACGCACGCACACACACGCACGCACACACACAAAACCAATGGAACAGACTTAAAAACCCGAAAAATACACCATATATACATATACACATATGCACATATACATATACACATGGCACCACATTCATACACACACACAAGTATGTATATACCGTATATACTCAAGTCTCTATACTCGAGTATATATATATATATATATATATATATATATATATATATACCGTATATACTCGAGTATAAGCCGACCCGAATATAAGCCTCCGGTCTGCCACACTTTTTGGATTGTAATAAGGTCTTTTATATAGCGATATTTCTTTCTGATGTTGTTCCAAAGTTGTAAATTAATGATAAGTGTTTTTCCAGCCAGAAACATCCTAGCTTCATCTCAGTTCCCGGCAGATGTTGACTCTTCTTAATTGGTGCTGGTAAACATAAGGAGCCTTGTGTTGACTTCCTTCTTAACATAAGGAACCTTGTAAACATCTCCTTAACTTAAAGAGCCATTATCTCTGATAATGCAAAGTTCAAGAGTTGATCATCGTCACAACTCTCATCAGCAACTTTTAATTACAGTAGGTGAGCCAGACTCCTCCGGTCTGCCACACTTTTTGGTTTGTAATAAGGTCTCTTATATAGCGATATTTCTTGCTGATGTTGTTCCAAAGTTGTGAATTAATGATAGGTGTTTTTCCAGCCAGCAACATCCTGGCTTCATCTCAGTTCCTGGCAGATGTTGACTCTTCTTCATTGGTGTTGGTAAACATAAGGATCCTTGTGTTGACTTTATTCTTAACATAAAGAACCTTGTAAACATTTCCTTAATCTAAAGAGCCATTGTCTCTGATAATGTAAAGTTCAAGTTCAGCAACTTTTAATTACAGTGGGTGAGCCAGACTCCTCCGGTCTGCCACACTTTTTGGTTTGTAATAAGGTCTCTTATATAGCGATATTCTCCTTAACTTAAAGAGCCATTGTCTCTGATAAGGTAAAGTTCAAGAGTTAATCATTATCACAGTTCTCATCCGCAACTTTTAATTACAGTCCATGAGTTTAGTTGTTTTCCAGGCCTCGATATTTTAGAATTGTCTTCAGCCCAATTAGGCCACTATCATACATCTTTCATGCAATTCCATTCAAGCCATGTATCATATTTCGTGACAGTGATTATGTCCGACGAAGCCTTGCGTCTCCGCCGGAAGCTGCGGGATCGAAAGCAGAAACAGGAGCAGAGTCCCAAAGAGGAACCAGACAAGGGTGCCGGCCTCACGATGGAACAGGAGCAGCTGATTGAGATCCTCTCCGAAGCACATCAGAAAAACTTTGACTCCAGCTTCTCCCAGTTCACCCACTACCAAGTGAGCTCAATCTCATTCCAATGGTAGCCCAGTACCAGACATACTTAGTCCCGAAAGGGAAAGAATTGCAATTTTCCAGGATGTTCTGTTTTTACTTTATCAGAGAACAGTCTTAAGAGTCTCCAAAGATTTCCAGGGGAACAACCCTAAAGACCAAAGAACTCCAGCTGGAGAATCTACTAGCTTTACTGGTAGGTCCACTCGGCGTTCGAGACGCAATTCGACCCGGTAGCAGAGCCCACATCAGTAAGAATTAGATTACAGTCAGCCTGGGAGAAGTTAAAAAAGGGGATTTTCCTTTAAAGCAAAGAATTGGTGATTGAAGACAATTGCCTGTCCTCCGTGGACAAGATTAGGAAGCCACCAGTTGCATAAAAGCCTGGAATTATTTGTTTAACTTTCTGAAGACAAGAGAAGTTTCTGTTGGATTGTTCATTAATAAAGGACTTTGTTATACTTCACAAGCCATCTAAAGACTGTTTGTGGTGGAAACCTCTGAGAACTTCTCTTCAGGGGGCCCTGGCTTCCCGCTGGGCTCAAGTCGCACGTCCTATTTAATTATTTACAGGCCCAGCGCGTGACAAAATATTAATATTAAAATATAGTAATTAAAAGCAAATACATACAAACTTAATATAACAATATAGATCAAACCTTTTAAGCAAAGGGCCAGGTCACAGTCCCTCAAACTGTTGGAGGGTTGAATTATATATATATTTTTAAAGTGAATGAATTCCTATGCACACTGCACATATCTTATTTGTAGTGCAAAAAAAAATACTTTAAAACAATACAATAATTAAAATGAAGAACAATTTTAACAAATATAAACTTATTAGTATTTCAATGGGAAGTGTGGACCCGCTTTGGGCTGATGAGATAGGATTGTTGTTGTTGTTGTTGTTGTTGTTGTTGTTGTTGTTGTGTGCTTCCAAGTCATTTCTGACTTATGTTGACCCGGAGTGAGGGCTGGGTATCTGGCCCTCGGGCCTTAGTTTGAGGGCCCCTGATATAGATGGATGAGGCTGAGTTAGACTTGGCCCAAAGAAGTATGGGCTTTGGTTCCTTACAACCAGGGCCGTAGCCAGAAAAAAATTTCGGGAGGGGTTTAAATTTTCGGGGGGGGGGGTTGAAATTTTCATGGGGGGGGGGTTGAAACCTGCCTCCTAGCTCACGCTGAAGCAAAGAGCACAGCAGGGGGCAGAGCAGTCTTCAATAGCCTGCAGCTCTGCCCTTGTCAACCACCTCCACCAAGTCTGGCCTCCTTAATGAGAGCATTCAACATCCCCCCCAACTTGGTTGCTTCACTACTGTTCTGTCGTGCGCTGGGCCTGTAAATAATTGTCTTTAGAACAGGATGTGCAACTTTTGCCCAGCGGGAAGCCAGGGGGCCTAAAGAGAAGTTCTCAGAGGTTTCCACCACAAACAGTCTTTAGATGGCTTGAGAAGTACAACAAAGTCTTTTATTAATAAACAATCAAACAGAAACTTCTCTTGTCTTCAGTAAATTTAAGCAAATGATTCCAAGCTTTTAGGCAACTGGTGAATTCCTAATCTTGCCCACGAAGAACAGGCAACTGTCTTCAATAACTTCTTCTTTAAAGGAAAATCCCCATTTTAACTTCTCCCAGGCTGACTGTAATCTAACCCTTACTGATGTGGGCTCCGCTACCGGGTTGACCTGCGTCTCGAATCATAGAATCATAGAATCAAAGAGTTGGAAGAGACCTCATGGGCCATCCAGTCCAACCCCATTCTGCCAAGAAGCAGGAATATTGCATTCAAATCACCCCTGACAAATGGCCATCCAGCCTCTGCTTAAAAGCTTCCAAAGAAGGAGCCTCCACCACACTCCGGGGCAGAGAGTTCCACTGCTGAACGGCTCTCACAGTCAGGAAGTTCTTCCTAATGTTCAGATGGAATCTCCTCTCTTGTAGTTCGAACGTCGAGTTGACCTACCAGCGAGGCAGTAGATGTTCTCCAGCTGGAGTTCTTTGGTCTTTAGGGCTGTTTTCCTGGAAATTCTTTGGAGACTCTTAAGACCTTTCTCCCCCGGAAGGTCTTAAGGGTTGAAGCTTTTGTACAGGGGAAGCTTGCACACATCCTATATATAAGTTTACCTTGCTGAGACTAACTAAAAATGGCTCCCTTCCCAATTGCCCTGAGCAAGGGGCGGGACCAAAACAATGATGGACAGGTGACTTGCCCTATGACTGCAACCAAAGAAGCCACCTATCTGCAGAGTCCCTGAAACCTAGGACTGCAAGCAAACATTTAATATAAAGCAAATAAAGTTGGAGCTCCTGGTACAGCTGCACCAGAACAACTACATCGGCTATTGCTGCAAGTAATGACAGTGTGAATAAATTGCCAATATTTGCTTGCAGTTCTGGAGGGACTCTTGATTTTTTGCATCTCATAGACTTAGCAGGGGGATTTGGTTAACCAGTTAAAATTCATGAGTAAACCAGTTTTTTTTAAAAAAAAATCTGAAACATTTTGGGGGGGGTTGAACCCCTAAACACCCCCCCTCGCTACAGGCCTGCTTACAACCCTCCCTCTGTCAGCCCCCAGTGCGCCTGTACATCCATAGCGTGAGGCCTTGGGGGGCCCAGAACGGGGCCTGTTCGCTCAGCCCCGAAGACTACCTGGAAAGCTACCCAGAGGAGGTCTTGCCGGACGTCTTCTCCATGCTGCCAATCTTTGCCGATTTGAGCACTTTCATGATCCAGCAAGTGATCCAGTTTGCCAAGGCCATCCCGGCTTTCAGGTACGTTGGGGCAGCAGCATGGCTACTGAGGGATACAAGATCTAGTAAGAGATGTAGTGGTTTCAGATCGGGAGACGAGGGCACAGTAGTAAAGGTAAAGGTTTCCCCCGACATTAAGTCTAGTCGTGTCCATGCTCATCTCCATTTCTAAGTTGAAGAGTCAGCATTGTTCATAGACACTCCAATGTCATGTGGCCAGAACGACTGCATGGAGCGCCATTACCTTCCCGCAGAAGCGGTACCTATTTGTTGCATCCCAGTTCAAGAAACGAGACCATAAGATTAAATCCACCACACTGGACTGTAGGAAAAGCAATCCTTGTTTATTGATGAAAAATTGGTTACAAAAGAAAGGTAAATGCAAAGTCAAAAAGCCACAGAAAAACACAGCAGTCAGTAGAATCTCTGAACTTGAGCAAAATTTCAAAAGCCACAATACAAGAACCAGGAACCTGTTAGCCTTTTACTAACCATGAACTTGATAACTAGAAGCCTCTGGGATTACCGGCCATGAAACACAGAACTTCTGCCAAGGCACAGCCACAGTCCCAAACGTTGCTTGATCTAACGAGGCACCCAGCAGGAGGCCTCTTAAACCAAAGAAGCTATTCTTTGAAACACCCCTTAACTTTGAAGCCTGGGCCTGTCTCTCCTGTAAACGATGTGACCTTCATAGAAACTGGGAAACATTTCTGTCTCTAACTATCTGTTCTCTTCGGTCCTCATTAAAAACCCCAGGTGGAGAGATATCACGGCTAGCGATATCACGGCTAGCTTCCAAAACATTTTCCTCCAGTTGTTGAGTTTCATTTTCATCGCCGCTGACCTCAGCATCAATAACAGATTCCACACTGTCAGGGTCAGGGAGAGCTTGCCCAGTTGGAAAAACTATCAGAGAATCCGGTTCACACAGATCAGGATCAGGCTGAAACCCAACACTATTGATCTACTCCCATTTGCATGTTTTTGAACTGCTAGGTTGGCAGAAGCTGGGGCTAACAGTGAGAGATCACCCCGCTCCCTGGATTCAAACCGCTGAGCTTTTGGTCAGCAAGTTCAGCAGCTCAGCGGTTTAATCTGCTGCACCACCAGAGGGCCCAAGGAGGGCACAGTAAGACTGATGTGGCTCAGTCTGAGTCTGAAACTGAACTGTTTGGGCCTTTTGGGCCTGCTGGGCCTTCTGAGCCTGACTTTCTGCAGGATGACGAGGAGGCTGATGGGTTATGTATTCCTGTACATGTTCCAGAAGGGGCTGATAGTCTGGCTTCTGAAGGAGAAAGAGAAAGCCTGTTCCCCGGGGAAAGGAATGTGCCTTTAGACAGAGATAGTGAAATCCCACAAGTGCAGGTGGAGACTCCTTTCGGTTCCCAGAGTGATCCGGCCCAGCTGGGCCAAGATAAGGAGTTGTATAGCCTTGAAGATAATGGTGAATTAATGAGCAGACAGGATCGTTTGCAATTAAGGCTTCACAGAAGCACACGCCTTGCCAGCAAGAAGCCAAAGGTCAACGCAATGCTTTCATGTCAGGGAAACTTATTTAATGATGTAGCTGACAGGCATTTCTTGTCAGTCCAATGTTGCTTCTTACCCGTTAACTTCTGTGGAATTACCTTGGTTTCGCGCAACACTTCTGGCTTCTTTGAGACTTGATTCTGATCCTGATTTTACCTGTCTACCACGGACTCTTGTTTGACCATTGCTAAGGGATTATGCTTTGTGTTATTTGCCTGTGGATCTTGGGAACCTTGCCTTTGCATTTAAGACTCTGTTTTGCCTATTGAACTTTTGCATCTTTATTTCTCTGTTTTGATTTTGCTTTTTCTCAATAAACTTCAAATCCTACAGTTTTTGTGTGTTGTGGTGTCTTGAGCAAGGTGAATACTACCCTGAGTTGCGACAAGGACTGGCTGAAGTAAAACCCTACTTTTCCCATCTCATGTTGGTTTATGATTGCATTGTTTACTACTACCAAACATTAAAAGTCGGCATCTCTCCAACCCTCCTTTACCGTCTTCCCCGCAGCAATGCAGGCATTGTAAACAGAAGCTTCACCGTTGGGGGCTTTGCTAATTGAGATACGCCTATTGTCATCCCAGTCGCTTTGTATTCATTGGATCCGGCGAGATGAGTTTTGTTGTTTGTGAGCAATTGCGTAGAAAATTATCGGCCCGACTTCATAAAAAAGGGGACACCAACTAGAGCTTGTGTTGTCGAAGGCTTTCATGTCCGGAATCACTAGGTTGCTGTGAGTTTTCCAGGCTGTCTGGCCATGTTCCAGAAGCATTATCTCCTGATGTTTCACCCACATCTATAGCAGGCACCCTCAGAGGTTGTAAGGCCTGTTTTCCAACAGACCTTACAACCTCTGAGGGTGCCTGCCATAGATGTGGGTGAAACGTCAGGAGAGAATGCTTCTGGAACATGGTCAGACAGATATATCAAGTGAGGTTGATATATCTGTGGAATGATGCCCAGGGTGGAAGAAAGAGCTCTTGTTTGTTTGAGGCAAGTGTGAACGTTGCAATTGGCCACCTTGATTAGCATTGAAGCTTCAAAGACTAGCTGCTTCCTGCCTGGGGGAATCCTTTGTTGGGAGGGTGTTAGCTTGCCCTAGAATCATAGAATCATAGAATCAAAGAGTTGGAAGAGACCTCATGGGCCATCCAGTCCAACCCCCTGCCAAGAAGCAGGAATATTGCATTCAAATCACCCCTGACAGATGGCCATCCAGCCTCTGTTTAAAAGCTTCCAAAGAAGGAGCCTCCACCCTGATTGTTTCCTGTCTGGAATCCATGTTTTCTGAGTGTTGCTCTTCATTTACTGTCCTGATTTTAGATGGTTTTTTAATACTGACAGAACTCCCATGACCAAAAGAAAATACTGGAAGGGCTTGATTGGAATTGACCTTGAGTTTGGGAGTTGTAGTTCACCTACATCCAGAGAGAACTGTGGACTCAAACAGTGATAGATCTGTACCAAACTTGGCATGAATACTGAATATGCCCAAATGTGAACACTGGTGGATTTTGGGGAAAATATACCTTGACATTTGGGAGTTGTAGATGCTGGGATTTATAGTTCACCTACAATCAAAGAGCATTCTGAACCCCACCAACGATAGAATTGGGCCAAACTTCCCACACAGAACCTCTTTGACCAACAGAAAATACTGTGTTTTCTGGTGGTCTTTGGTGACCCCTCTGACACCTACTCGCAACCCCCCCCCCCAGTGGTCCCGACCCCCAGGTTGAGAAACACTGCTCTAGATGATTCACAATGTCACATTCCTGGGAGAGGCCCTCGCAGTCTTTCTCAGAGCAACTGTCTGAAGATGTTCTTGTGGGTTTTTTCGGTCTATAGGGCCATGTTCTAGAGGCATTTTTTCCTGACGTTTCGCCTGCATCTATGGCAAGCATCCTCAGAGATAGTGAGGTCTGTTGGAATTAGGACAATGGGTTTATATATCTGTGGAATGGCTGGGGTGGGGCATAGAGCTCTTCTCTGCTGGAGCTAGGTGTGAATGTTTCAACTGACCACCTTCATTAGCATTTGAAAGCCTGGCTGAGCCTGGGAAAATGTTTTGTTGAGAGGTGTTAAGATGTGCCTGGTTGTATTGTCGAAGGCTTTCATGGCTGGAATCACTAGGTTCTTATGGGTTTTTTCGGGCTATAGGGCCATGTTCTAGAGGCATTTTTTCCTGACGTTTCGCCTGCATCTATGGCAAGCATCCTCAGAGGTAGTGAGGTCTGTTGGAATTAAGACAATGGGTTTATATATCTGTGGAATGGCTGGGGTGGGGCAAAGAGCTCTTCTCTGCTGGAGCTAGGTGTGAATGTTTCAACTGAGCACCTTCATTAGCATTTGAAGGCCTGGCTGAGCCTGGGAAAATCTTTTGTTGAGAGGTGTTAAGATGTGCCTGGTTGTTTCCTCTCTGCTGTTTTGCTGTTGTAATTTTAGAGTTTTTTTAATACTGGTAGCCAGATTTTGTTCATTTTCATGGTCTCTTCCTTTCTGTTGAAATTGTCCACATGTTTATGGATTTCAATGGCTTCTCTGTGTAGTCTGACATGGTGGTTGTTGGAGTGGTCCAGCATTTCTGTGTTCTCAAGATGATTTGTCAAGTGCCGAAGTCAATGAGAGTCAAGTTAATGAGAGTGTAGCAAAGCTTTTGTAAACAGCGACCGAGTGCTCAGGTGCAAAGAAGATCGGTTTGTTTACAGGAAAAAACAGATAAGAAACCTTTATCTGATGGTAAAATCAAGAGAAATACTTTCCTTTGGTTTTGGGATCTGGAAAAGCCTTATATTGATTCATGGGAAAGAGTTGCCTCAGTTGGGTCAACGTTGGAATTTCATGACAGTCTTGCTTTCAAGTTGAGATATTGACAAGCTGGAATGTGTCCAGAGGAGGGCGACTAAAATGATCAAGGGTCTGGAGAACAAGCCCTATGAGGAGCGGCTCAGGGAACTGGGCATGTTTAGCCTGAAGAAGAGAAGGCTGAGAGGAGATATGATAGCCATGTATAAATATGTGAGAGGAAGCCACAGGGAGGAGGGAGCCAGCTTGTTTTCTGCTTCCTTGGAGACTAGGATGTGGAACAATGGCTTCAAACTACAAGAGAGGAGATTCCATCTGAACATGAGGAAGAACTTCCTGACTGTGAGAGCCGTTCAGCAGTGGAACTCTCTGCCCCGGAGTGTGGTGGAGGCTCCTTCTTTGGAAGCTTTTAAGCAGAGGCTGGATGGCCATCTGTCAGGGGTGATTTGAATGCAATATTCCTGCTTCTTGGCAGAATGGGGTTGGACTGGATGGCCCATGAGGTCTCTTCCAACTCTATGTTTCTATGATTCTATGATTCTAAGTGTTCTAAGTTTCATGCACCAAGTTTTTGCCAAGCTCCTGATTTGTGTATTGGATTTTTCATGCTGCTCTGTTTCATGGTTTCTTTTATGTGTTTCATGGATCGTTATACTTATGGATCTTGTTTTGCCTAACCCTATGTTTTGTTTTTGCTAACTTTACTTTGCCAACTATATACTTCAATAAACTGCTTGCCTGGTCAATGTTGCTCCGTTTGGTGGTCCCTATGTAGACTTGTCCACAGCTGCATGGTATGCGATAGACTCCTGAAGAGGTGAGAGGATCCCTCTTGTCCTTTGCTAAATGTAGCATTTGTTGGATTTTCTTCTTAGTGGGTCCGACAGGGCACAGGTTTGAATCCGGGGAGCGTGCAGATGAGTTCCCTCTGTCAGCTCCAGCTTCCCATGCGGGGGCATGAGAAAATCATAGAATCATAGAATCAAAGAATCAAAGAGTTGGAAGAGACCTCATGGGCCATCCAGTCCAACCCCATTCTGCCAAGAAGCAGGAATATTGCATTCATATCACCCCTGACAGATGGCCATCCAGCCTCTGCTTAAAAGCTTCCAAAGAAGGAGCCTCCACCACACTCCGGGGCAGAGAGTTCCACTGCTGAACGGCTCTCACAGTCAGGAAGTTCTTCCTCATGTTCAGATGGAATCTCCTTTCTTGTAGTTTGAAGTCATTGTTCCACATCCTAGTCTCCAGAAAACAAGGATGGTAAAACATTAAAAAAAATTGGGCGTCCTCTGGGCAACGTTCTTGTAGACGACCAATTCACTCACACCCAAGGCAACTTGCAGTTTCTCAAGTTGCTCCTGACATGAAAAAAGTGTGTCTGTAGACAATTGTATGTTGCTTTCTCGCAACCACTTATAATCCTCTTTTGTGTGTTTCTGTCCCTCCTTCAACTAGAATTCTGCCGATCGATGATCAGATCTCACTCCTCAAAGGGACAACCCTCGAAATCTGTCAGATCCAGTTCAACACAATCTTTAATGAGGAAACCAAAGTTTGGGAATGTGGCCAACACTGCTACACCGTACAAGACGGTGCCCTGGGTAAGTCACAGGAGGGGCAGAGAATCCTAGACTTGGAAGAGACCCCAAGAGCCAGTCCAACCCCCTTCTGCCATAAAGAACGACACCATCGAAGCCTTTCCAACAGATGGCCATCCAGCCTCTGCTTAGAGCTGAGAACCAGGTATGAATGGGAGCCATCATATGACTGGGAGTAAGACACACTCCTATGTCTTTCTTTATTTAAGTCGTAGAATCATAGAATCAAAGAGTTGGAAGAGACCTCATGGGCCATCCAGTCCAACCCCATTCTGCCAAGAAGCAGGAATATTGCATTCAAAGCACCCCTGACAGATGGCCATCCAGCCTCTGTTTAAAAGCTTCCAAAGAAGGAGCCTCCACCACACTCGGGGGCAGAGAGTTCCACTGCTGAACGGCTGGATGGCTCTTTGTCAGGAGGGCTTTGATTACGTTTTCTTGTCCTGGTGAAGAGAGTTGGACTGGATGGCCTTAAGTATTTTCTGTTGGTCTTGGGGGTTCTGTGTGGGAAGTTTGCCCCAATTCTGTCATTGGTGGGATTCAGAATGCTCTTTGATTCTAGGTGAACTATAAATCGCAGCAACTACAACACCTAACTGTCAAGGTCTATTTCCCCAAACTCCGTCTGTGTTCATATTTGGGCATATAGAGTATTTGTGGCAAGTTTGGTCCAGATCCTGGATGTAGGTGAACTACAACTCCCAAACTCAAGGTCAATGCCCACCAAACCCTTGTGTTTTCTGTTGGTCATGGGAGCTCTGTGTGCCACATTTGGTTCAATTCCATCATTGGTGGAGTTCAGAGTGCTCTTTGATTGTAGAGGTACTATGAATCCCAGCAACTACAATTCCCAAATGACAAAATCAATTTTTTTTAGTGGAGGACATACATTGGGATGTTAGGTGTATGCTATCTAGATTTGGTGTCAATTCGTTCAGTGGGTTTTGAGTTCTGTTAATCCCACAAACGAACATTACATATATAGGTTCTTGTGGGTTTTTTCGGGCTATAGAGCCATGTTCTAGAGGCATTTCTCCTGACGTTTCGCCTGCATCTATGGCAAGCATCCTCAGAGGTGTGAGGTCTGTTGGAAGTAGGAAAAATGGGTTTATATATCTGTGGAATGGCTGGGGTGGGGCAAGGAGCTCTTCCCTGCTGCAGTTAGGTGTGAATGTTTAGCTGATCACCTTCATTAGCATTTAAAATTATAACAGCTAAACAACAGAGAGGAAAAAACCAGGCACAGATTAACACCTCCCAGCAACAGATTTTCCCAGGCTCAGGCAGGCCTTCAAATGCTAATGAAGGTGATCAGCTAAACATTCACACCTAACTGCAGCAGGGAAGAGCTCTTTGCCCCACCCCAGCCATTCCACAGATATATAAACCCATTTTTCCTACTTCCAACAGACCTCACAACCTCTAAGGATGCTTGCCATAGATGCAGGCGAAACGTCAGGAGAAATGCCTCTAGAACATGGCCCTATAGCCCGAAAAAACCCACAAGAACCTAGTGATTCCAGCCATGAAAGTCTTCGACAATACATTACATATATATATATATATATATACACACACACACACGTATAGACACATATACACATATACACAAATATATACACACACAAAGCACATATACACCACCTGGGCCACAGCAACGTGTGGCAGGGGACAGCTAGTATTAGATAATCCTCCCATTATGAAGGCCTGACTTATATCAAGGCAAAAGCTTTCCAACTCTCACACAGGAGATGTCCTTTCTAATAAGGGACTCTTACCCAACATACAAGCATACTGTGTCACCTCGCCTTCTCTTTCCTCTTCCAGCGGGTTTGCAGCAAATCTACCTGGAGCCGCTGCTGAAGTTTCATGTCAGTTTGCGGAAACTCAAGCTTCACGAAGCCGAGTACGTTCTACTCCAGGCCTTGGTACTCTTCTCCCCAGGTGAGTCTTAATACAGAGAATGTCAAGCTTTCCTTAAATGCAGCTCTCAAAATCCTTTACGTTCACAATACAAAGTGTAGCAGAAGTGAGGAGCCCTGTGGCCAAGTCCCTTTCCCTAGAATCATAGAATCCTAGAGATGGAAGAGACCTCGTGGGCCATCCAGTCCAACCCCATTCTGCCAAGAAGCAGGAAAATCACATTCAAAGCACCCCCGACAGATGTCCATCCAGCCTGTTTCAAAGCCTCCAAAGAAGGACCCTCCACCACACTCCAGGGCAGAGAATTCCACTGCCAAACAGCTCTCACAGTCAGGAAGTTCTTCCTAATGTTCAGGTGGAATCTCTTTTCTTGTAGCCAGAAGCCAGAATGGATGTCCAAAGAAATTCTAACTGGGCTGAGACTCCAAATAGACATGCACAAGAAGTGGAAAAAGGGAGAAATCACCAAAGAAGAATTCAAACAAATAGCCAACTCTTGTAGGAAGAAGGTTCCCTTGATTCTTATCCAGATGCTTTCAAGCTGGTTTCAAAGCCTCCAAAGAAGGACCCTCCTCCACACTCCGGGGCAGAGAGTTCATAGAATCATAGAATCCTAAAGATGGAAGAGACCTCGCGGGCCGTCCAGTCCAACCCCATTCTGCCAAGAAGCAGGAAAATCACATTCAAAGCACCCCCGACAGATATCCATCCAGCCTCTGTTTCAAAGCCTCCAAAGAAGGACCCTCCACCACACTCCGGGGCAGAGAATTCCACTGCCAAACAGCTCTCACAGTCCGGAAGTTCTTCCTAATGTTCAGGTGGAATCTCTTTTCTTGTAGCCAGAAGCCAGAATGGATGTCCAAAGAAATTCTAACTGGGCTAAGACTCCAAATAGACATGAACAAGAAGTGGAAAAAGGGAGAAATCACCAAAGAAGAATTCAAACAAATAGCCAACTCTTGTAGGGAGAAAGTTTGCAAGGCTAAAGTACACAATGAGCTCAGGCTTGCCAGGGACATTAAAGATGGGGATGTAGTAGTCATAGACATATTTGTTTGGTCAACTGTTGGCAGAAGGCTTCATCAAGTTCTTCATCCTGGCTTGGAGATCTGTAACAGACGCCTACAACAAGATCTTTTTGAGTCCCAGTTCCCTTGATTCTTATCCAGATGCTTTCAAGCTGGTTTCAAAGCCTCCAAAGAAGGACCCTCCGCAGAGAGTTCATAGAATCATAGAATCCTAGAGATGGAAGATACCTCGCGGGCCATCCAGTCCAACCCCATTCTGCCAAGAAGCAGGAAAATCACATTCAAAGCACCCCCGACAGATGTCCATCCAGCCTCTGTTTCAAAGCCTCCAAAGAAGGACCCTCCGCCACACTCCAGGGCAGGATGTTCCACTGCTGAATGGCTCTCACAGTCAGGAAGTTCTTCCTAATGTTCAGGTGGAATCTCCTTTCTTGTAGTTTGAAGCCATTGTTCCATTGTGTCCTCGTCTTCAGGGCAGCAGAAAACAAGTTCGCTCCCTCCTCCCTATGACTTTTTCTCACATATTTATACAGCAGTTCCACTGCTGAACAGCTCTCATGGTCAGGAAGTTCTTCCTCATGGTCAGTGGGATACATTCCAGCTTAGAGTCAACACCTCTGTTCAATTGCTGCACTCAGAACTGGACACAGTGGGATTTTTGTGTGTGTGTGTGTTGATCATTAATGCATCATTGGAGCAGGGGACATTTCCATCTGGTTTGAAACAGGCTGTGGTGAGACCACTCCTGAAAAAGGCCTCCCTTGACTCCACGGTCTTGAGCAACAACAGGCCAATCTCCAACCTCCCTTTTTTGGGCAAGGTGTTGGAGTGGGTGGTCGCCTCTCAGCTCCAGGGTTTCCTTGATGACATCAATTACCTGGACCAGTCACAGTCTGGTTTCAGGCGTGGTCACGGCACTGAGACGGCTTTGGTTGCCTTGGAGGATGACCTCCGTAGGGAGCTGGACAGGGGGAGTGTGACCCTGCTGATTCTCTTGGGCATCTCAGCGGCATTCAATACCATTGACCATGTTATCCTTCTGGGGCAACTCTCCGGGATGGGCCTTGGGGACACGGCTTTGTCGTGGCTCCGGTCCTTCCTGGAGGGTCTCTCCCAGATGGTGAAGCTGGGAGACACCTCCTCGGACCCCTGGCCTTTGACCTGTGGGGTACCGCAAGGTTCCATTCTGTCCCCCATACTTTTCAACATCTACATGAAACCGCTGGGAGAGGTCATCCGGAGTTTTGGAGTTGGATGCCATCTCTACGCAGAATTCCAGAATTCTCCACCTAATTCCAAGGAAGCCCCTCGGGTGCTGGACGAGACCCTGGCCACTGTGGATGTCTGGATGAGGATGAATAAGCTGAAGATCAGTCCTGACAAGACAGAGGTCCTCCTGGTCGATTGTAAGCCAGATCGGGGTATAGGGTGGCAACCTGTGCTGGATGGGGTTGCAATCCCCCTGAAGTCACAGGTCCGCAGCTTGGGTGTCCTCCTGGATTCATCATTTATGTTTGAAGCTCAGGCGTCGGCGGTGGCCGGGAGGGCCTTTGCACAATAAGACTCGTGCGCCAGCTGCGACCGTACCTCGTGAAGTCGGATCTGGCCAGGGTGGTCCATGCCTTAGTCACCTCCAGATTGGATTACTGTAATGCACTCTACCTGGGGCTGCCCTTGAAGAGAGTCCGGAAATTCCAATTGGTACAACGGGCGGCAGCCAGGTTACTAACTGGAGCGACTTACAGGGAGCGGTTAACCCCCCTGTTTAAGGAGCTCCACTGGCTGCCGTTCATTTTCTGGTCCCAATTCAAGGTGCAGGTTCTTACCTACAAAGCCATGAATGGTTTGGGACCCACCTACCTGCTTGACTGCATTGACTGCTTGACTCCCTACAAGAGTTGGCTATTTGTTTGAATTCTTCTTTGGTGATTTCTCCCTTTTTCAACTTCTTGTGCATGTTTATTTGGAGTCTCAGCCCAGTTAGAATTTCTTTGGACATCCATTCTGGCATCTGGCTACAAGAAAAGAGATTCCACCTGAACATTAGGAAGAACTTCCTGACTGTGAGAGCCATTCAGCATTGGAACTCCCTGCCCCGGAGTGTGGTGGAGGGTCCTTCTTTGGAGGCTTTGAAACAGAGGCTGGATGGACACGATCTCTTCGTTCCTCTGGAGAGGCCCTGCTCTCGCTCCCGCCTCCCTCGCAGGCGCAATTGGTGGGGATGAGGGAGAGGGCCTTCTCGGTGGTGGCCCCCCCGACTCTGGAACTCACTTCCCAGGAATATCAGGCATGCCCCAACATTGGCAGTCTTTAGGAGGGGCCTGAAAACGTGGCTGTTCCATTT
Organism: Anolis sagrei; assembly: GCF_037176765.1. Taxonomy (NCBI): domain Eukaryota; kingdom Metazoa; phylum Chordata; class Lepidosauria; order Squamata; family Anolidae; genus Anolis; species Anolis sagrei. The sequence goes on from NC_090032.1 coordinate 13,729,016, forward strand.
TTTCCCGGAATAAGGAAATAATACCCAGCAAAATGTCCTCAGAATGCACTTTAATTATTCGTTAGATTGCGCTCCCATCACTTCTTTTAAAACCCTCCTACCAGATATACCCTACCTTGTTCATGCCCAATGTTTATTTTTTAATTTTAAACTATTACATTTGGCCCGGCCATAGATTTTTAAATCCTTGTGTGTTAATGGTTATATGTGACTTATATTAATTCTAGGGAAGTCATGCTACCCCTCTATTCTGCTTTGGTTAGACCACATCTGGAATATTGTGTCCAATTCTGGGCACCACAATTCAAGAGAGATATTGACAAGCTGGAATGTGTCCAGAGGAGGGCGACTAAAATGATCAAGGGTCTGGAGAACAAGCCCTATGAGGAGCGGCTTAAAGAGCTGGGCATGTTTAGCCAGAAGAAGAGAAGGTTGAGAGGAGATATGATAGCCATGTATAAATAAGTGAGAGGAAGCCACAGGGAGGGGGGAGCAAGCTTGTTTTCTGCTTCCCTGGAGACTAAGAACAATGGCTTCAAACTACAAGGAGGTGATTCCATCTGAACATGAGGAATAACTTCCTGACTGCGAGAGCCGTTCAGCAGTGGAACTCTCTGCCCCGGAGTGTGGTGGAGACTCCTTCTTTGGAAGCTTTTAAACAGAGGCTGGATGGCCATCTGTCAAGGGTGATTTGAATGCAATATTCGTGCTTCTTGGCAGAATGGGGTTGGACTGGATGGCCCGTGAGGTCTCTTCCAACTCTTTGATTCTATGATTCTATGATTCTATGTGTTGTTGGGCTTGGCCTCATGTAAGCCTCTCCAGAAGCTGGATGGACATCTGTTGGAGGTGCTTTGAATGTGACTTTCCTGCTTCTTGGCAGAATGGGGTTGGACTGGACAGCCCACAAGGTCTCTTCCACAGGCCCGTAGCAAGGGGGGGGGGGTTAGGGGTTCAACCCCCCCCCCCCCGAAATGTTTCAGATTTTTTTAAAAAAACCTGGTTTACTCATGAATTTTAACTGGTGAACCCAATCCGCCTGCTGCTAAGTCTATGAGATGCAAAAAATCAAGAGTTCCTCCAGAACTGCAAGCACTATCTCAAGCAAATACTGGCAATTTATTCACACTGTCATTACTTGCAGCAATAGCCGATGTAGTTGTTCTGGTGCAGCTGTACCAGGAGCTCCAACTTTATTTGCTTTGTATTAAATGTTTGCTTGCAGTCCTCGGTTTCAGGGTTCTGCAGATAGGTGGCTTCTTTGGTTGCAGTCATAGGGCAAGTCACCTGTCCATCATTGTTAAGTTTTGATCCCGCCCCTTGCTCAGGGCAATTGGGAAGGGAAGGGAGCCATTTTTAGTTAGTCTCAGCAAGGTAAACTTATGTATAGGATGTGTGCAAGCTTCCCCTGTACAAAAGCTTCAACCCTTAAGACCTTCCGGGGGAGAAAGGTCTGTCTCCAAAGAATTTCCAGGAAAACAGCCCTAAAGACCAAAGAACTCCAGCTGGAGAACATCTACTGCCTTGCTGGTAGGTCCACTCGGCGTTCGAGACGCAGTTCAACCCGGTAGCGGAGCCCACATCAGTAAGGGTTAGATTACAGTCAGCCTGGGAGAAGTTAAAACGGGGATTTTCCTTTAAAGAAGAAGTTATTGAAGACAGTTGCCTGTCCTTCGTGGGCAAGATTAGGAATCCACCAGTTGCCTAAAAGCTTGGAATCATTTGCTTCACTTTACTGAAGACAAGAGAAGTTTCTGTTTGATTGTTCATTAATGAAAGACTTTGTTGTACTTCTCAAGCCATCTAAAGACTGTTTGTGGTGGAAACCTCTGAGAACTTCTCTTTAGGCCCCCTGGCTTCCCGCTGAGCAAAGGTTGCACATCCTGTTCTAAAGACAATTATTTACAGGCCCAGCGCGTGACAGAACAGTAGTGAAGCCACCAAGTTTGGGGGGGGGGGGGGATGTTGAATGCTCTCATTAAGGAGGCCAGACTTGGTGGAGGTGGTTGACAAGGGTGGAGCTGCAGGCTATTGAAGGCTGCTCTGCCCCCTGCTGTGCTCTTTGCTTCAGCGTGAGCTAGGAGGCAGGTTTCAACCCCCCCCCCGTGAAATTTTCAACCCCCCCCCCCTCCCCGGAAAATTTCAACCCCTCCTGAAAAATTTTTTCTGGCTACGGCCCTGCTCTTCCAACTTTAGGATTCAATGCGGAGCCATCTTTGCCTTTCCCACCATGTTTCTGTCTGCCTTGTCTGATCAAGCCTCCTGCTTTTGCAGATCAGGTGGACGTCGTGCAGCGAGAGGAAATTGACCAGACTCAAGAGAAAATTGCACTGACTCTCAAGAGCTACATCGACCAGCGGCACCCGCTTCCCGAAGGGAGGTGAGTGGGGTATTATTAGGAAGCAAGGGGGGTCCACCAGGTGTCTGCAGGGCTGATGGCACCTGCCATTTGACAAAACATGGACCAGAGAAATGGACAATGGCCCATGGAAAGGGGGGAAGGAAACCACAAAAGCAGCCACGCTTTCCTCGCCCTCCCTTTTCTCTAGGTCCCTGTATGCCAAGCTGCTTTTGCTGTTGACGGAGCTGCGGACGCTGAAAGTCGAGAACACCCGGCAGATCCTCCACATCCAGGACTTACGCTCCATGACGCCACTGCTTTCAGAAATCATCAGCTGAAAGCTTGGGACGCCGTCATTTGGTGGTTTGGCTGTGCAAGATAACATGATCTTGATCGGGGCCATCTGTTGCCCTCCGCTGCCTTTTGGACTGCGTGTTCCATTAGCACTATCCAACAGTCAAGAGGAATGGTCATTTCATGTGTTGTTGAAGGCTTTCATGGCCAGAATCACTGGGTTGCTGTGAGTTTTCCGGGCTGTATGGTCTTGTCCCAGAAGCATTCTCTCCTGATGTTTCGCCCACATCCACAGAGGTTGTGAGGTCTGTTGTTGAAGGCTTTCATGGCCAGAATCACTGGGATGCTGTGAGTTTTCTGGGATGCCTGGCCATGTTCCAGAAGCATTCTCTCCTGACATTTCACCCACATCTATGGCAAGCATCCTCAGAAATTGAGGAGACTGCTGGAAACTAGGCCAGTGAGGTTTATAGATCTATGGAATGTCTGAGCAGTCTGACATGTTCCAGAAGCATTCTCTCTTGACATTCCGCCCACATTTATGGCAAGCATCCTCAGAAATTGAGGAGTCTGCTGGAAACTAGGCCAGTGAGGTTTATAGATCTAGGGAATGTCTGAGCAGTCTGACATGTTCCAGAAGCATTCTCTCTTGACATTTCACCCACATCTATGGCAGGCATCCTCAGAGGTTGAGGGGTCTGTTGGAAACTAGGCAAGTGAGGTTTATAGATCTAGGGAATGTCCGGGCTGCCTGGACATGTTCCAGAAGCATTCTCTCCTGACATTTCACCCACATTTATGGCAGGCATCCTCAGAGGTTGAGGGGTCTGCTGGAAACTAGGCAAGTGAGATTTATAGATCTATGGAATGTCTGGGCTGTCTGGCCATGTTCCAGAAGCATTCTCTCCTGACATTTCGCCCACATCTATGGCAGGCATCCTCAGAGGTTGAGGGGTCTGTTGGAAACTAGTCAAATGAGGTTTACAGATCTATGGAATGTCCGGGCTGTCTGGCCATGTTCCAGAAGCATTCTCTCCTGACATTTCACCCACATCTATAGGGCTTGTTCTCCAGACCCTTGATCATTTTAGTCGCCCTCCTCTGGACACATTCCAGCTTGTCAATATCTCTCTTGAATTGTGGTGCCCAGAATTGGACACAATATTCCAGGTGTGGTCTAATCAAAGCGGAATAGAGGGGTAGCATGACTTCCCTAGATCTAGACACTATGCTCCTATTGATGCAGGCCAAAATCCCATTGGTTTTTTTTTGCCGCCACATCACATTGTTGGCTCATGTTTAACTTGTTGTCCACGAAGATCTTTTTCACACGTACTGCTTTCGAGCCAGGCGTCCCCATTTTGTATCTTTGCATTTCGTTTTTCCTGCCAAAGTGGAGTATCTTGCATTTGTCCCTGTTGAACTTCATTTTGTTAGTTTTGGCCATTCATCTCTCTAATCTGTCAAGATCGTTTTGAATCCTGTTCCTGTCTTCTGGAGTATTGGCTATCCTTCCCAATTTGGTGTCGTCTGCAAACTTGATGATCATGTCTTCTAGCCCTTCATCTAAGTCATTAATAAAAATGTTGAACAGGACCGGGCCCAGGGGGGAACCCTGCTTGTGGCACTCCGCTCGTCACTTCTTTCCAGGATGAAGAGGAAGCATTGGGGAGAATCACCCTCTGGGTTCGTCCATTTAACCAATTACAGATCCACCTCACCGTAGTTTTGCCTAGCCCACATTGGACTAGTTTCCTTGCCAGAAGGTCATGGGGGACCTTGTCGAAGGCCTTACTGAAATCCAGGTACGCTCCATCCACGGCATTCCCCGCATCTATCCAGCTTGTAACTCTATCGAAGAAAGAGATCAGATTAGTCTGGCATGACTTGTTTTTGATAAATCCATGTTGACTCTTAGCGATGACCGCATTTGTTTCTAAGTGTTTGCAGACCGCTTCCTTAACAATCTTTTCCAGAATCTTGCCTGGTATCGACGTGAGGCTGACCGGACGGTAATTGTTTGGGTCATCCTTTTTTCCCTTCTTGAAGATTGGGACCACATTGGCCCTCCTCCAATCTGCTGGGACTTTTCCCGTTCTCCAAGAACTCTCAAAGACGATTGCCATGGTTCCGAAATGACTTCCGCTAAGAGAAAGAAAGAAAGAAAGAGAGAGAGAGGGAAGCATGGAAGCAAAGAGTGAAGGAAGGAAGAAAAGAGAGAAAGCAGAAGGAAAAGAAACAGGGAAGGAAAAGGAAGGAGAGAAGGAAGGAAAACAGGAAAACAGGAAAGGAAGGAAGGAGGGAAAGAAGGAGAGAAAGTGAGGGAAGGAAAGAGAAGGAAGGATGGAAACAAAAAGCAAAGGAAGGAAAGAAAGGAAGCAGAATGAAAAGAAAAAGGGGGAAGGAAAGAAAGAGGGAGAGAAGGAAGGAAAACAGGAAGGGAAGGAAGGAGGGAAAGAAGGAGAGAAAGGGAAGAAAGGAAAGAGAGAAGGAAGGAGGGAGCAAGCTTCCTTTCTGCTGAAGTCGAACTAGACTTTAGGGGGGTCAACTCCAAGGAGAGATGACCCTTAGTTCCCACCAAAGAGGGAATGCTACCTTGGCAAGCCTTCAGAGAAGCCTGATTCCAGCAATTTTATTTAATATTAATAATTGAAATGAGACTCTTGCCAAAGCAAAGAAGGGGCATCGAGGTGTTTATTAGCGATTCAGCTGCAATCGGATGCATTGTAGGGATAGTTCCACCACAAGCATACCAATACAGAGTTTACGGGCATTTTTATAGGCAAAATACAGAAAAACATTTCAAATTTCCCACCCGCCCCTCTCCGCCCAGCTTCTTGCTGATTGGTTAGGCATTGTTTTGGCCAGCAAAGGTTGATTTCATTAAGAAAGGTTTTCCTGCCTTAGATCTGATAAGGTGTGTCTTCTGATGGATTTTGAGAAAGGAACAAACAGGGGTCAGCCTTGTCCCTTTGTGATTCAAAATGTCCAAAGAAACTTCCCTGCCTGCCAGACAAAACTCAGAAAGCAAACAAAGGATGTTTCAACTTGTTACTGTCCATGCAAAAGGTTGGTGATTTGCCTGGTTTCGAGGAAGCTTGGCTCTCCCTCAGGCACTAAACAGTCTCTGGTCACATTTTACTAGGGCAGTGTTTCTCAACCTTCTGAATGCCACGACCCCTTAATGCAGCTCCTCATGTTGTGGTGACCCCCAACCATAACATTATTTTCATTGCCACTCCATAACTGCCATTTTACTACTGTTATGAATCCTAATGTAAATATCTGATATGCAGGATGTATTTTCATTCACTGGACCAAATTGGGCACAAATACCTGATACACCCCCAATTTGAATACTGGTGGGGCCTGGGGGAGGGGTGATTTTTTCATTTGGAAGTTGTAGTTGCTGGGATTTATAGTTCACCTACAATCAAAGAGCATTCTGAACTCCACCAACGATGGAATTAAACTCCCATGACCATCAGAAAATACTGGAAGGGTTTGGTGGGCATTGACCTTGAGTTTTGGAGTTGTAGTTCACCTACATCCAGAGATCACTGTGGACTCAAGCAATGATGGATCTGGATCAACTTGGCACAAATACTCAATATGCCCAAATGTGAACACTGATAGAGTTTGGAGAAAATAGACCTTGCCATTTGGGAGTTGGAGTTGTTGGGATTTATAGTTCACCCACAATGAAATAGCATGTTGAATCCCACCAATGATAGAATTGGACCAAACTTTCCAAACAGAACCCCCATGTCCAACAGAAAATACTATGTTTTCTGATGGTCTTTGGTGACCCCTCTGACACCCCCTCGCGACCCCCACAAGGGTCCCGACCCCCAGGTTGAGAAACACTGTACTAGGGCAAAAGGCCGAGGTAAAACAGAGGGCAAATAAATTTCATACATATACAATTAATACATAAGCTTTTCATAGCACAAAATAGATCCCGTCCCCAACCTACATCCCAGACAATTAATTATCATTTTATTTGAAAACCTGGAGTCTAAAGTTTTAAAAGGTCTTTGAGGAAAGTTCATGAGGGAGATAGTATGTACTGAAGTCCAAGACATGCAGGCAGAGAGTCCATGATCATTGGGAAGGCTGGCAGACGAAACCCCAGCTGTGCTGCAACTGATTCACACTTTGGTCCTTGGGAAACTACAACTCTCACGAAGGGCAGAAGTCCCAAGATCCAGCCATTTCCCAAAAGCCTCGTGGGGTCCTTGTTGTTGTCAGTGCCTTGGCAATGTGACCAAGACTTAACCCCTATTGCGCAGTCTGGTACCTTTGTCCTTTGCAGAACTATAAGTCACCATCCCTTGTTAGGGGGGGCATGCTCGACGTCACTGCTTCCCTGGAGACTAGGACGCAATGGAGCAATTGCTTCAAACTACAAGAAAGGATTCCATCCGAACATGAGGAAGAACTTCCTGACTGTGAGAGCCGTTCAGCAGTGGAACTCTCTGCCTCGGAGTGTGGTGGAGGCTCCTTCTTTGGAAGCTTTTAAACCAGTGTTTCTCAACCTGGGGGTCGGGACCCCCATGGGGGTCGCGAAGGGATGTCAGAGGGGTCGCCAAAGACCATCAGAAAACATAGTATTTTCTGTTGGTCATGGGGGCTCTGTGTGGAAGGTTTGGTCCAATTCTATCGGTGAGGTTCAGAATGCTATTTTATTGCGGGTGAACTATAAATCCCAACAATTACAACTCCCAAATGGCAAGGTCTATTTTCTCCAAACTCTACCAGTGTTCACATTTGGGCATATTGAGTATTTGTGTCAAGTTTGATCCAGATCCATCATTGCTTGAGTCCACAGTGTTCTCTGGATGTAGGTGAACTACAACTCCAAAAAACTCAAGGTCAATGTCCACCAGACCTTCCCAATATTTTCTCTTGGTCATGGGAATTCTGTGTGCCCAGTTTGATTCAATTCCATCATTGGTGGAGTTCAGAAGGCTCTTTGATTTTAGGTGAACTATAAATCCCAGCAACTCCAGCATTACCAAATGACAAAATCAATCACCCCCAACCTCACCAGTATTCAAATTTGGGAGTATTGGGTATTTGTGCCAAATTTGTTCCAGTGACTGAAAATACATCCTGCATATCAGATATTTAGTAGGGCTGGGCGGTTTCGTTCGTTAATTTCGTAATTCGTTAATAATTCATTATTTTTCTTGATAACGAAGCGATAACAAACCATTCAGGAGCAACTAAAAAACGAAACGAATTTTAAAAACTATTTCGTAATTGTTTTGTAATTGTTTCGTTATTATTTCCGTATGTCTGGTGCAAGTTTTATAGTTGTTTCCCTCCCCTCTCCCTGGTTGCAAGCGGTCGGCATTTACCCCACTTCCGGGTCCCTGGCCTCTGCTTAAGTGGATCAAATTCTCCTCTCCTCCTGTCGTCACCTCACCTCCTTCCTCACTCTGGCCTGCGTGCATTGGGCAAAGAGACACAGCAGTGCAGCACTCAGAGACCTGCCAGTTGCCTGCCTAACCTCTTTCCTTCCCCAGGTTAAAACTATTATATTTATTATATTTATTATTATTATTATAATTATTAAGAATGGATGACCATCTTTCAGTAGTGCTTTGACTGTGCCTTACATGCAGGAAGGCAGAAAGTGGTTTGTTATTATTATTATTATTATTATTATTATTATTATTGGGAAGCGTGGTCAAACCAGAATAGAGATCTCACCCCTCCTCTCTTTCCCCCCTCTTTCCTTCTCCAGGTTAAAACTATTATATTTATTATATTTATTATTATTATTATAATTATTAAGAATGGATGGCCATCTTTCAGTAGTGCTTTGACTGTGCCTTACATGCAGGAAGGCAGAAAGTGGTTTGTTATTATTATTATTATTATTATTATTATTATTGGGAAGCGTGGTCAAACCAGAATAGAGATCTCACACCTATTATTTTCAGTTGCGCAACCACGTCCGCCATTTTAACGAATTGATTCGTTAATATTAACGAAATTTCGTAAATATCGAACTTTTTAAAAGGAAAATTTTGTAATTATTTTAAATAACGAAACGCAAAAAACCCCAAAAAACGAATCGATTTTAGAAACAAATTTTTCCGTTGTTACCCAGGCCTAATATTTAGATTACCATTCATAACAGTAGCAAAATTACAGTTGTGAAGTAGCAACGAAAATAATATTATGGTTGGGGGTCACAACATGGGGACCTGTACTAAGGGGTCGCGGCATTAGGAAGGTTGAGAACCACTGTTTTAAACAGAGGCTGGATGGCCATCTGTCAGGGGTGATTTGAATGCAATATTCCTGCTTCTTGGCAGAATGGGGTTGGACTGGATGGCCCATGAGGTCTCTTCCAACTCTTTGATTCTATGATACAATGAAAAGCCTTCCTCCGGTGCCTGGGGTTGCACTGGATGGTCCTTGGGGTCTTCTCCAACTAGGATTCGGCGACTCAGATATCAGGGACATCTGCTTAGGAATATGGGGTTCTTTCCCTCGGATTGATCATCAAATCCAAGGGATCCAAGAGGAATGGAGGCAATGCTCTCCTGACCTAAGAGACTTAGCAGGCGGCTCGTGTCTTTCCCCTCCATCTGTGCTCCCCGCACCAACATGTAATCCTCCTTCCACACAGCTAATCCAATAGCAGTCAACCCCATCCTCCTATTCCCTCAGCAAAGGCTGATCTCCGCTTAGTCGAGCATCAGCTGATCCTCTCTGCAGCCAACCTTGTCTGAGCCACGGGGACTTTTTCGATTCCTTGGAAGCAGAACCCTCCCTACTCTTACCAGGGTCCTTCCTGTTCCACTTATCCACCGATTGGAGAAAACCTTGGTGCGAAAGTCGCTTCCCTTTGCCCCTGTGAAAAGACAAAAGGGGCATCTTTGTCAAAAAGTGGTTCCGACAAGTCGTGAAGGATGTCTAAGGAACGGAGGACTGCAACAGCAGAACAAAGCTTTTGAGAACATTTGGATACGCAGGGATTTCATGCTAATCTGCCCTTCTCTCGGGCCTCGTTGACACAGCCACGTACTGCAGTTCAATGCCGTCAAACTGTATTACACAGTAGGGAAATGGACGTTGCCCATCAACAATGCAATGTTGGCTGTTATCCCAGCTGCAATGCAAAGTTTGTTGGCAGAGTGCAATCTCAAAAAAGCAACCTACAGCCATTAACTTTTCAAAGTACCGTATATACTTGAGTATAAGCCAACCCAAATATAAGCAGAGGCACCTAATTTTACCACTTCCAACATAGTAACAGGCAAACATTCAGTGCCTATATAAACAGAGCAGAGCCAGGTATAGATCTATAATTATACATACTAATTTTACATATGCATTTTGCCCTGCAAATCCTGTCTCTATATATGTGCAATTTCCTCTTGCAGTATTTGCAAGTCCTATATATCTATCTTTATATCTAGACATCTCTCTCTATGTGTGTGTGTGCATTTCCCATGGGTTAAAGCACTGAGCTGCTGAGCTTGTTGATCGAAAGGTCGCAGGTTCGATTCCGGGGAGCGGCGTGAGCTTCCGCTGTCAGCCCTAGCTTCTGCCAACCTAGCAGTTCGAAAACATGTAAATGTGAGTAGATCAATAGGCGGGAAGGTAACGGCGCTCCATGCAGTCATGCCGGCCACATGACCCTGGAGGTGTCTACGGACAACGCCGGCTCTTCGGCTTAGAAATGGAGATGAGTACCACACCCCAGAGTCAGACATGACTGGACTTAATGTCAGGGGACTACCTTTACCTTTACCTATATATTTATATTCATATCTATCTAGACATGTCTATATTTCTGTGTGCATTTCCCTCCTGCAATATCTGCAAGCCCTATATATCTATATTCGTATCTATCTAGACATCTATCTATCTATGTGTGCAATTCCCTCCTGCAATATTTGCAAGCCATATATATATATATATATATCTCCCCAGACATCTCTCTATATCTGTGTGAGAGCATTTCCCCTGCAATATCTGCAAGCCCTATATATCTATATTCATATCTATCTAGACATGTCTATATTTGTGTGTGCATTTCCCTCCTGCAATATCTGCAAGCCCTATATATCTATATTCGTATCTATCTAGACATCTATTTATTTATGTGTGCAATTCCCTCCTGCAATATTTGCAAGCCATATATATATATATATATATATATATATATATATATCCCCAGACATCTCTCTATATATGTGTGAGAGCATTTCCCCTGCAATATCTGCAAACCCTATATATCTATATTCATATCTATCTAGACATGTCTATATTTGTGTGTGCATTTCCCTCCTGCAATATTTGCAAGCCCTATATATATAGACATCTCTCTCTATATGTGTGTGAGAGCATTTCCCCTGCAATATCTGCAAGTCCTATATATCTATATTCATATCTATCTAGACAGATCTATATATATTTGTGTGCATTTCCCTCCTGCAATATTTGCAGTGGTCGGGCATCCGGACAACGTGGCCGGTCCAGCGGAGTTGATGGCGGAGGACCATCGCTTCAATGCTGGTGGTCTTTGCTTCTTCCAGCACGCTGACGTTTGTCCGCTTGTCTTCCCAAGAGATTTGCAGGATTTTCCGGAGGCAGCGCTGATGGAATTGTTCCAGGAGTTGCATGTGACGTCTGTAGACAGTCCACGTCTCACAGGCATATAGCAGGGTTGGGAGGACAATATCTCTATAAACAAGCACCTTGGTATCCCTACGGATGTCCCGGTCCTCAAACTCTCTGCTTCAGAGAGTCTTCAACCTCAGCAAGATGGAGTGGATGAGGGATTGGAGGACATCCAACCCCAAATTGGGAAAGAAGTCGTCCAGGAATACCTGGCCGCTCTTAATGAGTTCAAGTCCCCAGGGCCAGATCAACTACACCCCAGAGTATTGAAGGAACTAGCGGAAGTCATTTCGGAACCATTGGCAACCATCTTTGAGAGTTCTTGGAGAACGGGAGAAGTTCCAGCAGATTGGAGGAGGGCCAATGTGGTCCCAATCTTCAAGAAGGGAAAAAAGGACGACCCAAACAACTACCGTCCGGTCAGCCTCACGTCGATACCGGGCAAGATTCTGGAAAAGATTGTTAAGGAAGCGGTCTGCAAACACTTAGAAACAAATGCAGTCATCGCTAATAGTCAACATGGATTTATCAAAAACAAGTCATGCCAGACTCATCTGATCTCTTTCTTCGATAGAGTTACAAGCTGGACAGATGCAGGGAATGCCGTGGATGTGGCGTACCTGGATTTCAGTAAGGCCTTCGACAAGGTCCCCCATGACCTTCTGGCAAGGAAACTAGTCCAATGTGGGTGAGGCAAAACTACGGTGAGGTGGATCTGGAATTGGTTAAGTGGACGAACACAGAGAGTGCTCACTAATGCTTCTTCCTCATCTTGGAAAGAAGTGACAAGTGGAGTGCCGCAGGGTTCCGTCCTGGGCCCGGTCCTGGTCAGGATCTTTATTAATGACTTAGATGAAGGGCTAGAAGGCATGATCATCAAGTTTGCAGATGACACCAAATTGGGAGGGATAGCCAATAGTCCAGAGGACAGGAGCAGAATTCAAAACGATCTTGACAGATTAGAGAGATGATGGGCCAAAACTAACAAAATGAAGTTCAACAGTGACAAATGCAAGATACTCCACTTTGGCAGAAAAAATGAAATGCAAAGATACAGAATGGGGGACGCCTGGCTCGAGAGCAGTACGTGTGAAAAAGATCTTGGAGTCCTCGTGGACAACAAGTTAAACATGAGCCAACAATGTGAAGCCACAGGGAGGAGGGAGCAAGCTTGTTTTCTGCTTCCTTGGAGACTAGGACGCAATGGAACAATGGCTTCAAACTACAAGAGAGGAGATTCCATCTGAACATGAGGAAGAACTTCCTGACTGTGAGAGCCGTTCAGCAGTGGAACTCTCTGCCCCGGAGTGTGGTGGAGGCTCCTTCTTTGGAAGCTTTTAAGCAGAGGCTGGATGGCCATTTGTCAGGGGTGATTTGAATGCAATATTCCTGCTTCTTGGCAGAATGGGGTTGGACTGGATGGCCCAAGAGGTCTCTTCCAACTCTTTGATTCTATGATTCTATGACTGCATAATAATAATATACCGTATATACCCGAGTATAAGCCGACCCGAATATAAGCTGAGGCACCAAATTTTACAAAAAACCCTGGGAAAATGTATTGACTCGAGTATAAGCCAAGGGTGGGAAATGCAAAATAAAAATAGATACAATACAATTACATTAATTGAGGCATCAGTAGGTTAAACGTTTCGAATATTTACATAAAACTATAATTTAAGATAAGACTGTGGAACTCTGAATCAACCATTATTCTAATCTTCTTCAATGTAAATGTGCTTGCATATCCTTCCAATAAAAATAGAGTAAAATAATAAATGTTATAATACTAATAATATAGTAAAATAATAAATGTAATAATAAAAACAATAATAAAGTAGAATGATCAATATAACAACAACAATAACAATAAATTTATTATGTATTTCTAACGGAGTAAAATAATAAATAACCTTGACTCAAATATAAGCAGAGGGGGACTTTTTCAGCCTAAAAAAAGGGCTGAAAAACTAGGCTTATACTCGAGTATATACAGTAATAATTATAATAATAATAACTTTTTTTTGTCGTGTCAGGAGTGACTTGAGAAACTGCAAGTCGCTTCTGGTGTGAGAGAATTGGCCATCTGCAAGGACATTGCCCAGGGGACGGCAGGATGTTTTGATGTTTTTATCATCCTTGTGGGAGGTTCTGTTCCAGCAGAAACCAGCCATCCCCTCCCCAATGCCAGAGATACAGCTTAATGGTGTAACATTAGAAAATGTTGATCATTTCCGCTACCTTGGCAGCCACATCTTCACCAAAGTCAACATCGACACCGAAATACAACACCGGCTGAGCTCTGCGAGCGCAGCATTTTTCCGAATCATAGAATCATAGAATCATAGAATCAAAGAGTTGGAAGAGACCTCATGGGCCATCCAGTCCAACCCCCTGCCAAGAAGCAGGAATATTGCATTCAAATCACCCCTGACAAATGGCCATCCAGCCTCTGCTTAAAAGCTTCCAAAGAAGGAGCCTCCACCACACTCTGGGGCAGAGAGTTCCACTGCTGAACGGCTCTCACAGTCAGGAAGTTCTTCCTAATGTTCAGATGGAATCTCCTCTCTTGTAGTTTGAAGCCATTGTTCCGCGTCCTAGTCTCCAAGGAAGCAGAAAACAAGCTTGCTCCCTCCTCCCTGTGGCTTCCTCTCACATATTTATACATGGCTATCATATCTCCTCTCAGCCTTCTCTTCTTCAGGCTAAACATGCCCAGTTCCCTAAGCCGCTCCTCATAGGGCTTGTTCTCCAGACCCTTGATCATTTTAGTCGCCCTCCTCTGGACACATTCCAGCTTGTCAATATCTCTCTTGAATTGTAGTGCCCAGAACTGGACACAATATTCCAGGTGTGGTCTAACCAAAGCAGAATAGAGGGGTAGCATGACTTCCTTAGATCTAGACACTAGACTCCTATTGATGCAGGCCAAAATCCCATTGGCTTTTTTTGCCGCCACATCACATTGTTGGCTCATGTTTAACTTGTTGTCCACGAGGACTCCAAGATCTTTTTCACACGTACTGCTCCCGAGCCAGGATTGTCCCCCATTCTGTATCTTTGCATTTCATTTTTTCTGCCAAAGTGGAGTATCTTGCATTTGTCACTGTTGAACTTCATTTTGTTAGTTTTGGCCCATCATCTCTCTAATCTGTCAAGATCGTTTTGAATTCTGCTCCTGTCCTCTGGACTATTGGCTATCCCTCCCAATTTGGTGTCATCTGCAAACTTGATGCCAGCCACATGACCTTGGAGGTGTCTACGGACAACGCTGGCTCTTTGGCTTACAAATGGAGATGAGAACCACCCCCCAGAGTTGGACACAACTAGATTGAATGTCACCTTTACCTTTATATTTTACACAGCAGCCAATTACATGCCAAGAAAGAGAATTCCCAACGAAGACAAATGAGACATTTTTCTTTTCAAGGAGGCAATGATCCCCCCGCGGCATGATTTTAATGGAATTCCAAGTTGCCACAGCCCTTGCCTTCATCGTCATTGTTGGAAAGCCATGTGTCCCAGTGCTTCCCATTCACCATGGCTCTGAATTTCAAAGCACTGATACAGAAACAGTGATTCCCAAACCCATGCAGAAATACTGCGGTCAGCGGCTCCCTAGGAAACAAAGGCATCCATTCCTCTGTGACGGGGGCCACTACAACCTGCTTCACAATCCCTGATGTGGAGTGAATGCCTGAGACATGATCCACAGCCATGTTTGGGGGGCAACGGGTATCCTCCGATGTCAATACCAAAAAAATAAAGGGAGGGGATTGCTGAGCCTCCTTAAGGCAAGGATGCAGCAAGGAAACACTCTCAGACACAAGGTACAGCGGGCCTCAAATCGCCACCGCTCGGCTGCAGAACACTTTGGGGGCGCACGGCCCCAATGCGCCCGCACACATGTACACACATGCCGCCGGGCCCCTTCCACCCAGAAGTGCCACCGACATTTAATCCCAAGGTCTCCCTCCTGGACGAGGCAAGCTCCCAAAGCGCTCATCAGCCCACGATGATGCTGAAACCGCAATGGAACCGGTGTTTCCAGTGGTTGAGGAAGGCACCCAAGGCCAAAGTGACAGGCAGCGGGGGCAGCTTCTTCTCCAGGATGGCCCCCACACACCAGCTACTGTCCAGGAAGCCTGGAAAGGGAGAAAAGGAAAAGGTTCAGAAAGCAACCATAGTCATGATAATATTTGACCTGTTTGAGAGAGTCCTCAGTGTGAGAAGGGTGCAGTGGGAGAAAGGCCTCAGTGTGAGGTATGCCTCAGTATGAGAAGGCCTCAGTATTAGTTCGCCTCAGTGTAAGAAAGATGTCTGTCTGAGAGAGCCCTCAGTGTGTGAGAAGGCTGCAGGGGGAGAAAGACCTCAGTGTGAGGTAAGCCTCAACGTTAGTAGGTCTCAGTATGAGAAGGCTTCAGTGTTAGTTCACCTCAGTGTGAGGAAGGCGTCTGTCTGAGAGAATCCTCAATGTGAGAACGCTGCAGTGGGAGAAAGGCCTCAGTGTTAGGTAGGCCTCTGTGTTACTAGGCCTCAGTATGAGAAGGCCTCAATCTTAGTTTGCCTCAGTGTGAGAAATGTGTCTGTCTGAGAGAGCCTTCAGTTTGAGAAGGCTGCAGTGGGAGAAAGGTCTCAGTGTTAGTAGGCCCCAGTATGAGAAGGCCCCAGTGTTAGTTCGGTTCAGTGTGAGAAATGCAATATTCTTTGAATGCAATATTCTTGCTTCTTGGCAGGGGGTTGGACTGGATGGCCCATGAGGTCTCTTCCAACTCTATGATTATATGAAATGTGTCTGTTTGAGAGAGTCCTCAGCGTGAGAACAGTGCAGAGGGAGAAAGGCCTCAGTGTGAGGTAGGTTTCAACGTTAGTAGGCCTCAGTATGAGAAGGCTTCAGTGTTAGTTCACCTCAGTGTGAGAAAGGTGTCATCTGAGAGAGTCCTCAGTGTGAGAACGCTGCAGTGGGAGAAAGGCCTCAGTGTGAGGTATGCCTCAGTATGAGAAGACCTCAGTATTAGTTCGCCTCAGTGTAAGAAAGATGTCTGTCTGAGAGAGTCCTCAGCGTGAGAACGGTGCAGGGGGAGAAAGACCTCAGTGTGAGGTAAGCCTCAACGTTAGTAGGTCTCAGTACAAAAACGCTTCAGTGTTAGTTCACCTCAGTGTGAGGAAGGCGTCTGTCTGAGAGAATCCTCAATGTGAGAACGCTGCAGTGGGAGAAAGGCCTCAGTGTGAGGTATGCCTCAGTATGAGAAGGCCTCAGTATTAGTTCGCCTCAGTGTAAGAAAGATGTCTGTCTGAGAGAACCCTCAGTGTGTGAGAAGGCTGCAGGGGGAGAAAGACCTCAGTGTGAGGTAAGCCTCAACGTTAGTAGGTCTCAGTATGAGAAGGCTTCAGTGTTAGTTCACCTCAGTGTGAGGAAGGCATCTGTCTGAGAGAGTCCTCAATGTGAGAACGCTGCAGTGTGAGGTATGCCTCAGTGTGAGGTATGCCTCAGTATGAGAAGGCCTCAGTATTAGTTCGCCTCAGTGTAAGAAAGATGTCTGTCTGAGAGAGCCCTCAGTGTGTGAGAAGGCTGCAGGGGGAGAAAGACCTCAGTGTGAGGTAAGCCTCAACGTTAGTAGGTCTCGGTACAAGAAGGCTTCAGTGTTAGTTCACCTCAGT
The DNA here is from genome assembly GCF_037176765.1 of Anolis sagrei. Lineage (NCBI taxonomy): Eukaryota > Metazoa > Chordata > Lepidosauria > Squamata > Anolidae > Anolis > Anolis sagrei. The sequence goes on from NC_090032.1 coordinate 13,745,958, forward strand.
GTGAGGAAGGCGTCTGTCTGAGACAGTCCTCAATGTGAGAACGCTGCAGTGGGAGAAAGGCCTCAGTGTTAGGTAGGCCTCTGTGTTATTAGGCCTCAGTATGAGAAGGCCTCAATGTTACGTTTGCCTCAGTGTGAGAAATGTGTCTGTCTGAGAGAGCTTTCAGTTTGAGAAGGCTACAGTGGGAGAAAGGCCTCAGTGTTAGTAAGCCCCAGTATGAGAAGGCCCCAGTGTTAGTTCGCTTCAGTGTGAGAAATGCAATATTCTTTGAATGCAATATTCCTGCTTCTTGGCAGGGGGTTGGACTGGATGGCCCATGAGGTCTCTTCCAACTCTATGATTCTATGAAATGTGTCTGTTTGAGAGAGTCCTGAGTGTGAGAAGGGTGCAGTGGGAGAAAGGCCTCAGTGTGAGGTAGGTTTCAACGTTAGTAGGCCGCATCTCCGTTTATGAACCCACGCGCTCCCTTCGTTCATCCGGAGAGGCCCTGCTCGCGATCCCACCTGCGTCGCAGGCGCGTTTGGTGGGGACGAGAGACAGGGCCTTCTCTGTGGTTGCCCCCCGACTCTGGAACACCCTCCCCAAAGACATTAGACTAGCACCCTTGTTGGCAGTCTTTAGGAAGAATCTGAAGACCTGGCTGTTCCAATGTGCCTTTCCGGAATAGGATAATCTCCAACACTACGTCCCAGAAGCACTTTATTAGAGTTTAAGACTCTGCACGTTGCACTTGCCCAGAAATCCAACATACCACCTGCCACACCCAGCACTTTTTAACTTGTACCCATCACTGGCCCGGCCCTGGTTTTTTATTGCGTAATGATGTAATGTTTTGTTATTGCTTATGTTTTTAATTTGCTTTAAATTGTATTGTTATTGTTTTGCTGTTGTTGTGTTGAGGCCTTGGCCTTTGTAAGCCGCATCGAGTCCTGCGGGAGATGCTAGCGGGATACAAATAAAGTGTATAATTTAAAGCCCATCCGTGGCTCCTTCGAAGGAAACGGCTACCATTGCTGCTCACTTACCTCTGAAAACCATGTTGGTCTTGGGCAGTGTGAGCTGATAACCAAAGGCAAAACTCGTGTCCTGCAGTCGAGTGTTTGCCTCAAATTCCACCCCAACCTGGATCTACAAAGGGGAGGGACAAAGATGTTGGGTGAAAAAACTAAGGAAAGTTGGGAAGCGGGGAGAAGCACACTTTTGGTTTTGGACTCACCTGGTCATTGGCCCGATGGTAGTAGCTGGCGTGGGCCCCACCGTAGCCAAGGTTAAGGGTGGCTATCCATTTGAGAGCTAAAGGGGTGGAAGCAGGAGGGGAATTATTTATTTATTTACTTTGCTTATATACCGCTGTATCTCAAGCCCGAAGGCGACTCACAGCGGTTCACAAACAGTAAAAACAGTAGAAACAGCAGTGGTTCCATACAACATATAACAATTGACTTAACACATTATCCATAAATTACCAATAAGCAATTACAATGTACAATTATTACAAAAAACAACCGTACCCAATCTTCTCATCATCCAAGCGTAGTCCAGGTTCGTCGTCCATTGTTCCATTCCTATGTTCCATTACCAGATTGCACTAAATTACTCAAACGCCTGCACAAACATCCAGGTCTTCACCTTTTTGCGGAATACCATTAGAGATGGTGCTAGTCTAATGTCCGTAGGAAGGGCGTTCCACAGCCGAGGAGCCACCACCGAGAAGGCCCTATCTCTCGTCCCCGCCAGCCGAGCTTGAGAAGCAAGCGGGATCGAGAGCAGGGTCTCTCCGGAAGATCTCAAAGTCCTGGTGGGTTCATAGGCAGAGATGTGGTTGGATAGGTAGCTTGGGCCGGAACCGTTTAGGGCTTTAAAGGCCAACGCCAGCACTTTGAATTCAGCCCGGTAGCAGATCGGTAGCCAGTGGAGTTGGCGCAACAGGGGGGTTGTATGCTCCCTGCGCTCCGCTCCTGTTAAAATCATGGCTGCCGAGCGTTGGACTAGTTGGAGCTTCCGAGCTGTCTTCAAAGGCAACCCCACGTAGAGAGCATTGCAGTAGTCTAAACGGGATGTAACCAGAGCGTGGACTACCGTGGCCAAGTCAGACTTCCCAAGGTGGGTATAAACCATTTCTTCCAGATGTTTCATAGATGTATGCCAAACCCCAAAAAATTAGGACTAATGTATAAAAAATATGAAGAAAAATTGTTGGAAGTGTCATGACCTCGATGGTAGTTTCTTCCATATGTGGTGGACATGTAAAGAAGCTCAAAAATATTGGAAGGACATACACGAAGAATCCCAAAAAATATTGGGAATATTATTCCCAAGAAAACCAGAGTACTATTTATTAAATATTACTGACTCAGATCTTACTTTGGACCAAAACAAAGATATTTTATTTACCTATATTTCAACTGCAGCAAGAATATCACATGCGAAACTTTGGAAAACGGACAAAACTCTGGAAGTAGACGTTTGGATAAATAAAATACAAGAAATTAGAGACATGGACAAACTAACTTTTTTTTAAAGAAAATTTCAGGAACGCCAATAAAAGGGACAGATTGGTCGTCCTTTGAGAAATATGTGAAAGAGAAGAGACAGAGTGACAGTATTTAGCAACGTGTTTTTGTGGGGTTCTTTTTTTTTCCCTATCAGTTTATGATTTTATTATCTTTAATACATTTATCTCTGTCTTTTTCCTTGTTTATGATTGAAAAGGAGTTTTTAGAGAGAAATGAAAAGTAATAAAAATAGTTAAATAAGTAATTATGTAATTTAGGCGGATACAGATTGGAAGTCAAAGGAGCTTTTTTTTCATATCTCCACTTACTCTTAATATATTCCTACTTTCCTATAAATTTGGTGTTCTCCCACTTTCTATGTAAATTTCAACAAAATGTTCATATTTCTTTGTGTGTGTATAATATAATAAAAATCTTTAAAAAACCAAAAACAATTTCTTCCAGAAAGAGAAGAAAGGCATTTTTTCCCAACTAGGTTTTAGATCGCACATTTAAAACTCAGAGATGTGATGCAAAATACACTATAAATCCCAGCAACTACAACTCCCAAATGACAAAATCAATCCACGCCAACCCCACCATTATTCAAATTTGGGCATATTGGGCATTTGTGCCAAATTTGGTCCAGTGAATGAAAATACATCCTGCATATCAGATATCTACATGATAATTCATAACAGTAGCAAAATTAACAGTTGTTAAGCAGCAACGAAAATAATGTTATGGTTGGTGGTCACCATAACAAGCGGAAGTTTCGTGGCATTAGGAAGGTTGAGAAACACTGAATTAGATGCAAAACCTTTCAGTATGTTCAGTTCTTGTAGGTTTTTTTCGGGCTATATGGCCATGTTCTAGAGGCATTTCTCCTGACGTTTCGCCTGCATCTATGGCAAGCATCCCCAGAGGTTTGCATGCTGCAAGTCGTCTCTGGTTGCTTCTGGATCGAGAGAATCGGCCGTCTACAAAGACGTTGCCCACTGCTTAGCCGGTATTGCACCACCTGACATCCGCCGGGAAGTAGCAGCCAATAGTGAAAGGACCAAGGCAGAGACATCTCCAGCTCATCCCCTGTTTGGGTATCAGCCAGCACGTCAACGACTTAAATCTAGACATAGTTTTCTTAGATCTACAGAGACACTCGCTGGAACACCCCAGCAAGCGAGAGTCCAAAAGTGGCAGGCCCAAACCCAGCACCTCAATTCATGGGTGATACCAGATGAGAGACTCCCCCCTGGGCACACAGAAGACTGGGAGACTTGGAAGGCGCTGAACAGACTGCGTTCTGGCACCACGAGATGCAGAGCCAACCTTCAGAAATGGGGCTACAGGGTGGAATCCTCGGCATGCGAGTGCGGAGAAGAGCAAACCACTGACCACCTGCTGCAATGCACCCTGAGCCCTGCCACATGCACGATGGAGGACCTTCTTGCGGCAACCCCAGAGGCACTCCAAGTGGCCAGATACTGGTCAAAGGACATTTAACCAAATACCAAATTTGCAAAATCTGTGTGTTTTTTTCCTTTTTCTTTTTAATCTGTGTGTTTGTTTTGCTCTGTTAGAATTGTAATACAATGGTTGCTGATGACACGATAAATAAATAAATAAATAAATCCCCAGAGGTGAGGTCTTTCAGTATGTTCATTTTTTATGCGAAAGCTCTTTCAGTTGTGATTTTAATGGAACCTTTAGGAAAGATCTCTACAGATACTGACAAAAGGAGTCTGTGGGAAGGAGAACGGTTCTCTTTTAAGAGCTTTCAATCCAGTTCTACAGCAAATGGGACCAACCTGTGTATTTCCCAGCCAAGGTGACAATGGCTCCCTCTTCTCCCAGTCGCCGATGGTAGACCATTTCGCCTCCCAGGACCAGCCGTGACGTGACGCTCTGCAGGAAGTGCGCAACTACAATAACTGAGGAGAGGAATACATTCAGTTCATTCTCCCAAAGGCAGTCCTGTGTTTTCTTCATTCTCTTAAAATAGAATACACTATGTAACACGATTTTTGTTCCTGGGTTATAAATGTAATTTCGTAATTGGTTCTATCATAAAAACATGGAAAAAGTTTATTAAACTGCAAAATGAATATTTCATCGGGTCTCAAACTCAATACAGTTTGTGGCAGCCACAAAAATGAACAATTAAAGAGGAAATAACAATTTCAAACTAGGAATTTTATTTTCAGATTTTGTTACATAGTGATATCATAGAATCATAGAACAGAATCATAGAATCAAAGAGTTGGAAGAGACCTCCTGGGCCATCCAGTCCAACCCCATTCTGCCAAGAAGCAGGAATATTGCATTCAAAGCACCCTTGACAGATGGCCATCCAGCCTCTGTTTAAAAGCTTCCAAAGAAGGAGCCTCCACCACACTCCGGGGCAGAGAGTTCCACTGCTGAATGGCTCTCACAGTCAGGATGTTCTTTCTCATGTTCAGATGGAATCTCCTTTCTTGTAGTGTGAAGCTATTGCTCCATTGTGTCCTAGTCTCCAAGGAAGCAGAAAACAAACTTGCTCCCTCCTCCCTGTCGCTTCCTCTCACATATTTATACATGGTTATCATATCTCCTCCCAGCCTTCTCTTCTTCAGGCTAAACATGCCCAGCTCCTTAAGCCGCTCCTCATAGGGCTTGTTCTCCAGATCCTTGATCATTTTAGTCGCCCTCCTCTGGACACATTCCAGCTTGTCAATATCTCTCTTGAATTATGGTGCCCAGAATTGGACACAATATTCCAGATGTGGTCTAACCAAGGCGGAATAGAGCATGGGAAGCATGACTTCCCTAGATCTAGACACAATGCTCCTATTGATGCAGGCTTTATTTGCTGCCACATCACATTGTTGTCCACGAGCACTCTAAGATCTTTTTCACACGTCCTGCTCTCGAGCCAGGCATTGTCCCCCATTCCGTATCATTGCATTTCATTTTTCCTGCCAAAGTGGAGTATCTTGCATTGTCCCTGTTGAACTTCATTTTGTTAGTTTTGGCCAATCATCTCTCTAATCTGTCAAGATCGTTTTGAATCCTGCTCCTGTCCTCTGGAGTATTGGCTATCCCTCCCAATTTGGTGTCGTTTGCAAACTTGATGATCCTGCCTTCTAGCCCTTCATCAAAGTCATTAATAAGGCTGTTGATCAGGACTAGGCCCAGGACGGAACCCTGCTTGTGGCACTCCGCTCGTCACTTCTTTCCAGGATGAAGAGGAAGCTTTGGGGAGATGCCGCAGGTTCGAATCCGGGGAGAGGTGGATGAGCTCCCTCTATCAGCTCCAGCTCCTCATGCGGGGACATGAGAGAAGCCTCCCACAAAGATGATACAAACATCAAATCTTCCAGGTGTCCCCTGGGCAACGTCCTTGCAGACGGCCAATTCTCTCACACCAGGAGTCACTCCTGACACGACAAAAAAAAAAAAAAAAAACCCTCTGGGTTTGTCCATTTAACCAATTGCAGATCCACCTCACCATAGTTTTGCCTAGCCCACATTGGACTAGTTTGTTTGCCAGACGAGGAAGGAAGGAAGGAAAGAGGGAGTGAAGGAAGGGGGGAAGATGTAGAGAAAGAGGGAGGAAAGGAAAGAAGGAAAGGGAGAAGGAAGCATGGAAGCAAAGAGAGAAGAAAGGAAGGAAAGAGGTAGAGAAGGAAGAACGGAGAGAAAGAGGGAGGAAAAGAAAAAGGGGGAAGGAAGGAAAGTTAGAGAAGGAAGGAAAGAGAGAAGGAAAGAAAAAAGGGAAAGAGGGAAGGAAAGAGGGAGCGAAGGAAGTGGGGAAGATGTAGAGTAAGAGGGAGGGAAGGAAAGAAGGAAAGAGAAGGAAGAAAAGAGAGACAGCAGAAGAGAAAGAAAAAGGGGGAAGGAAGGAAAGAGATAGAGAAGGAAAAAAGAACGGAAGGAAAGATGGGAAGGAAGGAAGGAAAGAGGGAGAGAAGGGAGGGAAAGAAGGAGAGAAAGAGGGAAGGTCGGCCACAGCAATGCATGGTGGGTACAGATAGTTTTTAATAAATCCATGTTGACTTTTTGATAAAGCCAAGAGTTGTTCAACAGTGGAACTCTCTTCCTTGGAGTCTGGTGGAAGCCCCTTCATTGGAGACTTCTAAACAGAGGTTGGATGGCTATCAGTCAGGGGATCTTTGACTGTGATTTTCCTGCATAGCAGGGGTTTGGACTACATTCCCCAGTGGTCTCTTCCAACACTATTATTCTATGATTCTATGAATGGAGAGCATGACAGACACAATTACAACTCCTACAAGAGATTGATCTTCCATGTTGGCAGTCACTCACTCACTCGACTCGCTGATCAAGTTGGGGTTTCCCAGCGTCAAGGTGGCTGTGTAGTCATCTCCGCGGTATTCCGTATCAAACTGCCACGTCACAAATTTGGACTGCTGAGTCTGAAAACATTCATAAATGGGGGCAAACATTCAGCATGGATGTACTTACAATAGATTTACAACTCAGTGTTCAGAGATGCTTCTATGACCAGACTGCACCACTTCATGAAAGCGCTATACAACTGATCAGCCTGCCATGCAACAACCGCACGAGAGACATTACCTGGAACACAGCCTTGGTTCGGATTTGCTCTGCAAGAAGGTAGAGCACTTGAGCATTGAGGCTCCCAGTGTTGTTAATATCCCCGACGAGTGTTGGAAAGGTCTGCATTGGAAAGAGCGAGGAAAACATAATGAACAAGAAAGCCAGATCCAAGAGCACCTGGTGCTACCATTTTGAGTGAGACAATGCCAAAAATATACCATCAGAAGTATTTGGAGCAGGAGAAAGAAAGGCAAAAAGAGCACACTTTGCTTTCTATAAGCAAAAAGATTACAAAGGGCCTTGAAGGTTTTGCATAATAATAATGAATCCACCAATTAATCAATCATTATTATTATTGTTCTTGTTGTTTTCTTACCCGCCTCTCCTTGTGGCTCGAGGTGAGTCACAGCACAAACATTACAAAAATTCTAAAAACACACCTACTAATCAAGGTGGCCAAGTGCAACATTCACACCTGCCTCCAACAGACAAGAGCTCTTTCTCCCAACCTGGGCATTCCACAGACATTTCAATATACCTCACAACCTCTGAGGATGCCTGTTGCTTCAGACCTGGCCATGGCACCGAGACGACTTTGGTCGCCTTGGTGGATGACCTCCGTAGGGAGCTGGACAGGGGGAGTATGACCCTTTTGGTTCTCTTGGACATCTCAGCGGCTTTCGATACCATCAATCATGGTATCCTTCTGGGACGACTCTCTGGGATGGGCCTTGGAGGTACGGCTTTGTCGTGGCTCTGGTCCTTCCTGGTGGGTCGATCCCAGATGGTGGAGTTGGGTGACACCTGCTCGGACCCCTGGCCTTTGACCTGTGGGGTCCCGCAAGGTTCCATTCTGTCTCCCATGCTTTTTAACATCTACATGAAACCGCTGGGAGAGATCATCCAGAGTTTTGGAGTTGGGTGCCATCTCTACGCAGATGACACACACTCTACTACTCTTTTCCACCTAATTCCAAGGAAGCCCCTCGGGTGCTGGACGAGTGACTGACCGCTGTGGATGTCTGGATGAGGAGGAACAAGCTGAGGATCAATCCCGACAAGACAGAGGTCCTCCTGGTCGATCGTAAACCGCATCGGGGTATAGGGTGGCAACCTGTGCTGGATGGGGTTGCACTCCCCCTGAAGTCACAGGTCTGCAGTTTGGGGGTCCTCCTGGATTCATCACTTACGCTTGAGGCTCAGGCGTCAGTGGTGGCCGGGAGGGCCTTTGCACAATTAAGACTCGTGCGCCAACTGCGACCGTACCTCGTGAAGGCAGATCTGGCCAGGGTGGTCCATGCCTTAGTCACCTCTAGACTGGATTACTGTAATGCACTCTACATGGGGCTGCCCTTGAAAACAGCCCAGAAATTCCAGATGGTCCAATGGGCGGCAGCCAGGTTGTTAACCGGGGCTCCTTACAGGGAGCGGTCAACCCTCCTGTTTAAGGAGCTCCACTGGCTGCCATTCATTTTCCAGACCCAATTCAAGGTGCAGGTTCTCACCTACAAAGCCGTGAACAGTTTGGGACCTGCCTACCTTCATGACCGCATCTCTGTATACAAACCCACACTATCTCTTCAGTCATCAGGAGAGGCCCTGCTCACGCTCCCACCTGCATCGCAAACGCAATTGGTGGGGATCAGAGAGAGGGCCTTTTCGGTGGTGACCCCTCGACTCTGGAACTCACTTCCTAAGAACATCAGGCATGCCCCAACTCTGGCAGTCTTTAGGAGGAGCTTGAAGACATGGTTGTTCCAGTGTGCCTTCCCGGAATAATGATCCCACAGCACTTTGTCCTCCAAAGCACTTTATATTGTTTTAGGTCTGCTTGTATGTTTCCACAAATTGCCCCATCACTTTTTCGCCCATGTCCAGCATTATTTTAATTTTAGTTACATTTGGCCTACCCATAGATTTTAAAGTGTGTTGTCCTATTGATAATGCTTATGTTATTGCTTTATTGTTTTGTCGTTTTTAAATTGCTCGTATTGTTGTTGTTATTGCTTGTATTGTTGTATTTTGGGCTCGGCCTCATGTAAGCCACGCCGAGTCCCCTGGGGAGATGGTAGCAGAGTATAAATAAAGTGTTGTTGTTGTTGTTATTATTATTGTAGATGTGGACGAAACCTCAGGAAAGAATGCTTCTGAACATGGCCATACAGCCAGGAAAACTTACAGCAATGCAGTGATTCTGACCATGAAAGCCTTCGACAAGACAATCAGAATTATTTGTTACATCACATCCAGCACTTCAAAAAGCCTGGAGGCATTATATACGATCTGGGCATTCACAAGGGCATCACCAGGCACATTTCCTCTAGTAAGCAAAGGTGATACAAATCATCCTCAGGCATGAATACTGCAACTCCCAGTTTCCTCCTTCTCCATTCTATCCTTACCTCCGTTGGGCCTAGCTGCTGGTCCCCAACATACGTTGCACTGAAGTGGTAACTTGACTGACCAATTGTGCTCATATGGATAGTGTGGGTCACCTGGAGAAAGATGACAAACAATGGCATTCAGCAGCCAAGACTTTTTTCTAAGAAGTCCATCCTCCTCTTCTTTTATTTATTTATTTATTATTCAAACTTATATGCCACGGCTTACAAGAACAGGCTAAAATCTAACACAATTTAAAAACAATTTAAAACAATTTAAAAACAGCAATATCAAAGATCAAAGGCCTGTCGAAACAGATATGTCTTACATGCCCTGCGGAAAGCTGATTAAGTCTCGCAAGGCACGGACTTCAGGTGGCAGAGTATTCCAGAGTGATGGTGCCACTGCTGTGAAGGCTCTGCGTCTGGTTGCTGTTAGACGCAAGGTCTTGACACTGGGAATTTCCAATAAATCTTGGTCCTCAGAATGGAGGGATCTCTGGGGTTGGTAGGGGGTGAGGCGGTCCCTCAGGTACATCGGCCCCAGACCATGGAAGGCCTTAAAGGTGAGTACCATCACTTTGAAAGTGATCCGGTGCTCAATTGGTAACCAATGCAGCTGTAGTAAGATTGGGGTTATGTGGCATCTCATCTCATTGTGCGCCAGCTGCGCCCGTACCTTGGGAAGTCGGATCTGGCCACGGTGGCCCACGCTCTTGTCACATCCCGATTGGATTACTACAACGCACTCTACGTGGGGTTACCTTTGAAGACTGCTCGGAAACTCCAACTAGTCCAGCGGGAGGCAGCCAGATTGCTCACCGGAGCGGCATACAGGGAGCATACCACCCCTCTGTTGGGTCAGCTCCACTGGCTGCCGATCCAATTCCAAGCACAATTCCAAGCACAATTGACCTACAAAACCCTATAAGGTTCTGGCCCAGTGTATCTGTCTGAACGGATCTCCCTCTATGTCCCACCTCGGAGTCTAAGATCTTCTGGGGAGGCCCTGCTCTCAACCCCGCCTCTATCACAAGTGAGGCTGGCGGGGACGAGGAGCAGGGCCTTCTCGGTAGTGGCCCCTCACCTATGGAACTCTCTCCCCGGGGAGATTAGATCAGAGACTTCTCTTTTGTCATTCAGAAAAAAATTGAAGACCTGGATGTGGGACCAGGCTTTTGGACATTCTGGCAGCTAAAGGAAAGACCTTGTTGATGGGCAGGAATTGACAGAACGGAATGGATTTATGGAACTCTGAACACCGACCATGAGATTGTTTACTATTGTGTTATGTACTGATGATTTTAACCTGTTAACTGTTTGATTCCTTTTATGTATGTATTTTTGACACAGCCATCGAATTGTGCCTTCCTTTGTAAGTCACCCTGAGTCCCCCCTTGGGGGTGAGAAGGGCGGGGTATAAGTAACTGAAATAAATAAATAAATAAATTCCTGCAAGAAGCCGAGCAGCTGCATTTTGTACCAGCTTGAGCTTCCAGATCACCAACAGAGGAAGGCCAATGTAGAGGGCATTACAGTAGTCCAGTATAATGCCAAGTTTTTAACTTTGTTTCTGTTTTCTTATATACTTTATAACTGTACCCTCAATTCACTTCTGACATGACAAATACTAGGAATGTGCAATCCATGGTTCTAAATGGTTCTCAAGTACTTACAAAACTAAAGTTTTGTGGTAAAAACTAGGAGGCGCAGGTGCTTTGCTTCTAGTGTTGCTAAAGTTCTGGTGGTCAAAATTTCAGAAATCTATCAAAATTTTCAAAATTTCATTATAAATGGTAGTTACTAATTGGTTCTGTCATAAAAATAATGACAGAACCAATTATAAATAATATAAATATTATAGTATTATTTCATTTATATTTATATTATAAATATAAATGAAATAATAATGAAAGTTTTGAAAGTTTTGTTAGAGTTCCGAAATTTTCACCACCAGAACTTTAGCAACACTGTAGAAGCAAAGCACCAGCGCCCCCTAGTTTTCACCACCAGAGTTTTAGTTTTGTAAGTGCTTTAGAACCATTTAGAAGCATGGATTACACATGCCTAATAAATACATACACCACTTACTCCTGAAGGAGACCACCGGATCACCTTCAAAGTGCCGATTCTTACCTTTAAGGTCTTATATGGCCTGGGGCCGGAGTACCTGAGGGACCGCCTCACCCCCTACCAACCCGCGAGATCACTCAGTTCAGACAATCAGAATCTCCTTGAAGTTCCCATTTTTAGGACCTTTCACCTGATGTCTCCTAGGCGTAGGGCATTCACGGTGGTGGCTCCTTACCTGTGGAATGCCTTGCCAGCGGAAACACGAGCTCTCAGAGATTTACTATCTTTTCGTAGAGCTTGTAAAACTTATTTATTTAGACTGGCATTTGAATCTGGTTGATTGAAATTTTTCTTTGTTTTTAGATGTAATGTATTGCATATGTATGTTGTAAACCGCTCTGAGCCTTCAGGGAGTGGCAGTATATAAATTGGATTAATAAAATAATCTGCCGCTCCATCAGAGTAGCCTAACATCTATATGTTATACAACTTGACCCCAAAATGCTAACATAGTGAACAGCAACAAAGGTACATACCTGAAAATGGCTACTGAAGGATTTGTTTACAATGAGTTTGACTCCTTCCATCTGTTGCGGGAAAACTTCTGGCAGGAGGAAACCAAGAGGAGAAAGAGACTCAGAAGCAGTGCTTAAGTTTGCTCTCATTTCCTTCTAAATTTCTCAGCAGCAACTGGTTTCCCTTTCTTTTTCTGCTGCTCTAGAGATTAAGGGCCAATGGATTCAAATGGCAGGAACAGAGCTACTACCTAAAAATTTGAAAGAACCGCCTGACGATCGGAGATATTTGGCAGTGGAATAAGCTGCCCGGGAGTCCAGAGAAATCTCCTTCACTGGAGGTTTTTACCCACAGGCTGGATGGTCATCTGTTGGGAGGGTTTTGATTGTGTCTTTCTGCCTAGCAAAAGGGAATGGCCCACGGGATGACAGGGGGCATATAACCACAGGAAGGTTTGTCCTAATGTTTAGGTGGAATTTCTTTTCCTGCATCTTGAATCCATGGCTCCATTGTGTCCTAGTCTCCAGACCACCAGCATTGAAGCGATGCTCCTATGCCAGTGGTTCTCAACCTGGGGGTCGGGACCCCTAGGGGGGGTCAAGAGGGGGTGTCAGAGGGGTCACCAAAGACCATCAGAAAACACAGTATTTTTTGTTGGTTATGGGGGTTCTGTGTGGGAAGTTTGCCCCAATTGTCGTTTGTGGGGTTCAGAATGAATCATAGAATCAAAGAGTTGGAAGAGACCTCATGGGTCATCCAGTCCAACCCCCTGCCAAGAAGCATTCAAAGCACCCCTGACAGATGGCCATCCAGCCTTTGTTTAAAAGCTTCCAAAGAAGGAGCCTCCACCACACTCCGAGGCAGAGAGTTCCACTGCTGAACGGCTCTCACAGACAGGAAGTTCTTCCTCATGTTCAGATGGAACCCCCTTTCTTGTAGTTTGAAGCCATTGTTCCGCGTCCTAGTCTCCAAGGAAGCAGAAAACAAGCTTGCTCCCTCCTCCCTGTGGCTTCCCCTCACGTATTTCTACATGACCATCATATCTCCTCTCATCCTTCTCTTCTTCAGGCTAAACATGCCCAGCTCCTTAAGCCGCTCCTCATAGGGTTTGTTCTCCAGACCCTTGATCATTTTAGCTGCCCTCCTCTGGACACATTCCAGCTTGTCAATATCTCTTCTGAATTGTGGTGTCCAGAATTGAACACAATATTCCAGGTGTGGTCTAACCAAAGCAGAATAGAGCATGGGGAGCATGACTTCCCTAGATCTAGACACTAGGCTCTTCTTGATGCAGGCCAAAATCCCATTGGCTTTTTTTGCCGCCCATCACATTGTTGGCTCATGTTTAACTTGTTGTCCACGAGGACTTCAAGATCTCTTTCACACGTACTGCTCTCAAGCCAGGCATTGTCCCCCATTCTATATCTTTGCATTTCGTTTTTCCTGCCAAAGTGGAGTATCTTGCATTTGTCACTGTTGAACTTCATTTTGTTAGTTTCGGCCCATCTCTCTAATCTGTCAAGATCGTTTTGAATCCTGCTCCTGTCCTCTGGAGTAGTCAGTAGTGATGTTCAGCTTGTCTTCTACTAAGACAACTGAGAAGTAATATTGCATATTACCTGTCAAAGGAAGTCTTTGTAAACTTCAAACTGGATGTTATTCTTCTACGGATACAGCCTAGAATTGCATTGGTCTTTTGTGCTGCAGCATCACACTGTGGGCTCATGTTCAGCTTGGGGTAAGTAAGCTCCTTTTCAAAATGGAATTGTTTCCATCTCTCTTTGAGAGTTCTTGGAGAACGGGAGAAGTTCCAGCAGATTGGAGGAGGGCCAAAAGGATGACCCAAACAACTACCGTCCGGTCAGCCTCACGTCGATACCAGGCAAGATTCTGGAAAAGATTGTTAAGGAAGCGGTCTGCAAACACTTAGAAACAAATGCGGTCATCGCTAATAGTCAACATGGATTTATCAAAAACAAGTCATGCCAGACTCATCTGATCTCTTTTTTCGATAGAGTTACAAGCTGGGTAGATGCGGGGAATGATGCCATGGATGTAGCGTACCTGGATTTCAGGAAGGCCTTTGACAAGGTCCCCCATGACCTTCTGGCAAGGAAACTAGTCAGGCAAAACTACGGTGAGGTGGATCTGTAATTGGTTAAATGGACGAACCCAGAGGGTGCTCACCAATGCTTCCTCCTCATCTTGGAAAGAAGTGACAAGTGGAGTGCCGCAGGGTTCCATCCTGGGCCCGGTCCTGTTCAACATCTTTATTAATGACTTAGATGAGGGGTTAGAAGGCAGGATCATCAAGTCTGCAGACGACACCAAATTGGGAGAGCCAATACTCCAGAAGACAGAAGCAGGATTCAAAACGATCTTGACAGATTAGAGAGATGAATGGCCAAAACTAACAAAATGAAGTTCAACAGGGACACATGCAAGAGACTCCACTTAGGCAGCAAAAACGAAATGCAAAGAGACAGAATGGGGGACAATGCCTGGCTCGAGAGCAGTACGTGTGAAAAAGATCTTGGAGTCCTCGTGGATAGGAAGTTAAACATGAGCCAACAATGTGATGTGGCGGCAAAAAAAAAGCCAATGGGATTTTGGCCTGCATCAATAGGAGAATAGTGTCTAGATCTAGGGAAGTCATGCTATCCCTCTATTCCGCTTTGGTTAGACCACATCTGGAATATTGTGTCCAATTCTGGGCACCACAATTCAAGAGAGATATTGACAAGCTGGAATGTGTCCAGAGGAGAGTGACTAAAATGATCAAGGATCTGGAGAACAAGCCCTATGAGGAGCGGCTTAAGGAGCTGGGCATGCTTAGCCTGAAGAAGAGAAGGCTGAGAGGAGATATGATAGCCATGTATAAATATGTGAGAGTTGACAAGCTGGAATGTGTCAAGAGGAGGGCGACTAAAATGATCAAGGGTCTGGAGAACAAGCCCTATGAGGAGCAGCTTAAGGAGCTGGGTATGTTTTAGCCTGAAGAAGAGAAGGCTGAGAGGAGATATGATAGCCATGTATAAATATGTGAGAGGACGCCACAGGGAGGAGGGAGCAAGCTTGTTTACTGCTTCCTTGGAGATGAGGACAAGGAACAATGGCTTCAAACTACAAGAGAGGAGATTCCATGTGAATACGAGGAAGAACTTCCTGACTGTGACAGCCGTTCAGCAGTGGAACTCTCTGCCCCGGAGTGTGGTGGAGGCTCCTTCTTTGGAAGCTTTTAAACAGAGGCTGGATGGCCATCTGTCAAGGATGCTTTGAATGCAATATTCTTGCTTCTTGGCAGAATGGGGTTGGACTGGATGGCCCATGAGGTCTCTTCCAACTCTGATTCTATGGTCCTGCCTTTCATTTTTAAGGCCTAGGGCCCGGCAGGGGCCCGCTTGGGCCTTCCAGGGGGTTTGGACTTCAACTCCCAGAATTCCTAACAGCCTACCGGCTGTTAGGAATTCTGGGAGTTGAAGTCCAACCCCCCTGGAAGGCCCAAGCGGGCCCCTGCCTGGCCCCAAGTGTATCTCCCATCCCTTCTCCCTTCTCCTGGGGCCTTGTGCCCTTGTGCCAGGCGCCCCACTGACCTTTGCACTTGCGGTGGAGCTCGTCGAAGCTTCCCGGGTTGCCTCGGGGCTCCTCCTTCCTGGGGGCGCCCCTCAGGGAGCCCGGCCGGAGGGGCAGCGCGTTCCCCATGGCCGTCCAGCTCAGCCGCTTCGGGCCATCGAGGGGCCTCTCCCTCCTCCTTCTCCCCAAACCCCTCAGAGGCTAAGAAGAGCCCCGGCCGCAGCTGTCTCTCCCCACAAACGCCGCCATGCCCAAGCTCCTTCTCCCGGAAGCAATCCCCTGACCCGGCAACCCGAACGCTTCCTCCAGCGGCCATCTTTGTCATGGGCAAAACTAACCCTGTGTCGCCTGTGTCGAAGCAAGGATTCTGATTGGACGACCTCGACGTCCAATGCCGCCTCGGGATTTTGTCCCACCCCCTCTTCTCTGCGCTGCCATTGGCCGAATGGTTCAACATAGAATGGTAAGAGTTGAGCCAGCCAGTCCCAACTCCCTTCTGCTAGGAAGGGACACAATCAAAGCCCTCCCAAGCGATAGCCATTCAGCCCCATTGAAATCCACAAGCATGTGGACAATTTCAACAGAAAGGAAGAGACCGTGAAAATGAACAAAATCTGGCTACCAGTATTAAAAAACTCTAAAATTACAACAGCAGAGAGGAAACAACCAGGCACATCTTAACACCTCTCAACAGAACATTTTCCCAGGCTCAGCCAGGTCTTCAAATGCTAATGAAGGTGGTCAGTTGAAACATTCACAGCTAGCCCCAGCAGACAAAAGTCCTTTGCCCCACCCCAGTCATTCCACAGATATATAAACCCATTTTCCTACTTCCAACAGACCTCACTACCTCTGAGGATGCTTGCCATAGATGCAGGCGAAACGTCAGGAGAGAATGCCTCTAGAACATGGCCAAATAGCCCGGAAAAACCCACAAGAACCCAGTGATTCCGGCCATAAAAGCCTTCGACTTTAAAAGCCTTCGGCTACCAGTATTAAAAAACTCTAAAATTACAACAGCAAAACAGCAGAGAGGAAACAACCAGGCACATCTTAACAACTCTCAACAAAAGATTTTCCCAGACTCAGGCAGGCCTTCAAATGCTAATGAAGGTGGTCAGTTGAAACATTCACACCTAGCTCCAGCAGAGAAGAGCTCTTTGCCCCACCCCAGCCATTCCACAGATATATAAACCCATTTTCCTATTTCCAACAGACCTCACTACCTCTGAGGATGCTTGCCATAGATGCAGGCGAAACGTCAGGAGAGAATGCCTCTAGAACATGGCCAAATAGCCCGGAAAAACCCACAAGAACCCAGTGATTCCGGCCATAAAAGCCTTCGACTTTAAAAGCCTTCGGCTACCAGTATTAAAAAACTCTAAAATTACAACAGCAAAACAGCAGAGAGGAAACAACCAGGCACATCTTAACAACTCTCAACAAAAGATTTTCCCAGACTCAGGCAGGCCTTCAAATGCTAATGAAGGTGGTCAGTTGAAACATTCACACCTAGCTCCAGCAGAGAAGAGCTCCTTGCCCCACCCCAGCCATTCCACAGATATATAACCCATTGTCCTATTTCCAACAGACCTCACTATCTCTGAGGATGCTTGCCATAGATGCAGGCGAAACGTCAGGAGATAAATTGCCTCCAGAACATGGCCATATAGCCTAAAAAAACCTACAACAACCCAGTTGAGGAGCTTGAGTCCACAGTGCAATCTGGATGTAGGGGAACTACAACTCCCAAACTCAAGGTCAATGCCCACCAAACACCCCCCCCCCCCCCCGAAATTCTCATGGTGGTTCGCGAAAAGGCCTTACTGGTGCATTATTTGAACTGTTATGTTTATTTATATCATGATCTGATCACCATACTCAATATATCCCATATGCATGGGGATATTGGGGTAATGATACAAAAGGTTTGCTAGGGTAGATCCTCTTTCACTCAGACTCAGCCCCCCCCCCCCCGTACCCCCCCCCCCCCAAAACGAAACGAAATCCTGGCCACGGGCCTGTTTGGTGGGCACTGACCTTGAGTTTGGGAGTTGTAGTTCGCCTACATCCAGATTGCACTGTGGACTCAAACAATGATGGATCTGGACCAAACTTGGCATGAATATTCCATATATCTCCTTTGTTGAGAGAAAAAAGAAAATACCCCCTTCTGTTACCCAGGAAGACACAAACAAAATCCTCCCGACAGATGGCCATCCAGCCTCTGTTGAATCATAGAATCCTAAAGTTGGAAGAAACCCCAAAGGCCATCCAGTCCCACCCCTTCTGTTATTCAGGAAGACACAACCAAAGCCCTCCTGACAGATGGCCATCAGGCCTTTGCTTAAAAATTTCCAGTGGACTGATTGGCAAACTGAACAACGCAGCTCTCTAAGCTGCCCTTCATATGACATAATGGGCGACTTGTTTTGCAGGCCACTGAAAAATGGCAAAAAGGAACTTGGTTTCCTCAGCTTTCCTTCCTTTCATCTCATCTAGAGCAGATAGACCTCCTTCATCTGCTAGAAAGGACCTCTTGAGCAATTCGTACATCAATATAACCGACAGCAAGTCATACAGTCATTGATCTTAGGCTTACAATTAGACAGGTTAAGAGACTGAAAGGGCAACTAAAATGCCGAATGGTCCGGAAGCCAAAGTTCTGGAAGGGATCTAGGAGTCTTAGGAGATCCCTAAGATTCCTAGATCATGAGTTCTAGATCAAGACTCCTGAACATGAGTCGACAGTGTAATGCGGCAGCTGAAAAGGCCAATGCGATTCTAGGCTGCGTCCAGAGGCGGCCCTAGGTAATTTTCAACGGTAAGCAAACAGTATTTTGGCGCCCCCCCCCCCCCCCAACCAATCCTTGATATATATTTTATGTTCGTCGTGGAAGTTCTGTGTGCCATATTTGGTTCAATTCCATCATTGAAGGATTATATAATAATATATTATATAATGATCTAAAATGATCAAGGGTCTGGAGAACAAGCCCTATGAGGAGCGGCTTAGGGAACTGGGCATGTTTAGCCTGAAGAAGAGAAGGCTGAGAGGAGATATGATAGCCATGTATAAATATGTGAGAGGAAGCCACAGGGAGGAGGGAGCAAGCTTGTTTTCTGCTTCCCTGGAGACTAGGACGCGGAACAATGGCTTCAAACTACAAGAGAGGAGATTCCACCTGAACATGAGGAAGAACTTCCTGACTGTGAGAGCCGTTCAGCAGTGGAACTCTCTGTCCCGGAGTGTGGTGGAGGCTCCTTCTCTGGAAGCTTTTAAGCAGAGGCTGGATGGCCATTTGTCAGGGGTGATTTGAATGCAATATTCCTGCTTCTTGGCAGAATGGGGTTGGACTGGATGGCCCATGAGGTCTCTTCCAACTCTTTGATTCTATGATTCTATGATTGGTGGAGTTCAGAATGCTCTTTGATTGTAGGTGAACTATATATCCCAGTAACTACGCTTGCCGCACTTGCTCCCTTGCCTGGCTTGCTTTGTGTCCGGAGGGGTACCTGAAGACCCTGGCGTGTGCACCAAAAGTCACCTCTTCTCCTGACTTTCTCCTCAGCCATTGGGACCAAGAGAGAGAGAGAGAGAGAGAGAGAGGTGGAGATGCCCACCTTTCCTGAAGGTAGGCGCAAAAACAAAGGAGGGAGCAAAGGTGGGAGATACCTCCAGCCGGAGGGGCTCTCTCTCTCTCTCTTGGTCCCAATGGCTGAAGAGACAGTCAGGAGAAGAGGCGACTTTTGGTGCTCCCGCTGGGGTCTTCAGACACACCTCCGGACTCAAAGTGGGCCAGGTGCGGCGGCTCCGCCCTTTGGCCCACCCGCAGATTGGGGAGAGGAGAGGAGGCGGGTGGAGCGCCGGGGGATCGGGAAAGGGAGCTGGTCATGGGGAAGGGATAGAACGTGGAGAACGATTGAGCGCTGGCTCTGCTTGCACACCCGGTGGCCGGGTGGAGCAGGAACGAGAGGGGCTAGGTGAGGCTCAAGGGCCCGGCCCCTTTGGGAAGAGGCTCGCTCGGCAGCGAGGCAAGAAAGCCAAGGCTCCCCCGGATTGCTAGGGCTGTTGTGAGCTGAGGGGGCACTCCTCAAGTGGCGGCCGAGGGGCATTTACAGAGGCGCCTCTGCGCCCCTGGCAAAAAAAAGTGTTCTGCGACCGCTTACTTCGCGTAATGGACAAGCCGCCCCTGGCTGCGTCAATCGGAGGAGAGATCAAGGGAAGTAATAGTCCCACTCTCTTCTGCTTTGGTCAGATCTCACCTGGAATAACACTGTGTCCAATTCTGGGCAAAACAATCCAAGAAGGAGATGGGTGAACTGGAAGGTGTCCAGAGAAGGGTGGCCAAAATGGTCAAAGGTTAGGAAGCCAAGCTTTATGGGGAGTGGCTTCTGGAGCTGGAGTTGTTTAACTTGGAGAAGAGAAGTTTACCAAGTTACGGTATTAGTCATGTTTAAATATTTGGAAGGATGTCCCATTGAAGAGGGGGCTAGCTTATTATTATATTGTTATATTTATCATTATTATATTATTATTATTATTATTATTATTATTATTATTATTATTATTGCTGCACTGGGCACAAGGACATAATGCAGCCATGGATTCACATTGCAAGATAAGCAATTAAAGAAAACATTAGGAAGAACTTTTTTATGGTCAGAACTATTGATCAGTGGAATGTGCAGAGGTTTTTGAACAGAGTCTGGATGCCCATCTGTCAGGAGGGCTTTTGTTATGTCTTCCTGGGGGGGATGGCCTTTGGAGGTCCTTCCCACCTCTAGGATGGTATATTATTATTATTATTATTATTATTATTATTATTGCATATTATTATAAAATAATCCTTCAAATTATAATATAATCCTTCCAACTCTAGGATTGTATTTTATTTATTTATTTATTTATTTATTTATTATTCACTGTATTTGTATACTGCTTTTCTCAGCCACTCGGTGACTTTCTCAGCTTGCTCGAACAGCCATGTTTTAACTTGCCTCCGAAACGTTAAGAGGCAGAGAGCAGATCTGATCTCCCTAGGGAGGGTGTTCCATAGCCGAGGGGCCACCACTAAGAAGGCCCTGTCTCTCGTCCCCACCAAACGTACTTGTGACAAATGCGGGACTGAGAGCAGGGCCTCCCCAGACGATCTGAAAATGCTCAATGGTTTGTAAGGGGAGATACGTTCGGACAGGTAAGTTGGGCCAGAACCGTTCAGGGCTTTATAGGCCAAAGCCAGCACTTTGAATTGGGCCCGATAGCATATTATTGCATATTATTACACTATAATCCTTCAGGTTATAATATACTCTAGGATAGTATATTATTATTATTAGTAGGATAGTATATTATTATTAGTAGTAGTAGTAGTAGTAGGATAATATATTATTATTATTATTATTAGTAGTAGTAGTAGTAGTAGTGGGGGTGGTGACGGCCGACAGGGAGCTCTGGCGTGGGCTGGTCCATGAGGTCACGAAGAGTCGGAGACGACTGAACGAATGAACAAAGTAGTAGTATTTATTATTATTATTATATAATCCTTCAAATTAAAATATAATCCTTCCAACTAAAAAATTGTATATTATTATTATTATTATTATTATTGCATGTTATTATAATATAATCCTTCCAAAAAAAATAATATAATCCTTCCAACTAAAAAATTGTACATTATTATTATAATTGTTGCATATTATTATAATGTAGTTCTTCAAATTATAATTTAATCCTTCCAACCCTAGAATTGTATATTATTATTAGTAGTAGTAGTATTTATTATTATTATTATATAATCCTTCAAATTATAATATAATCCTTACAACTCTAGGATTGTATATTATTATTATTATTATTGCATGTTATTATAATCCTTCCAACGCTAGGATTGTATATTATTATTATAATTGTTGCATATTATTATAATGTAGTTCTTCAAATTATAATTTAATCCTTCCAACCCTAGAATTGTATATTATTATTATTAGTAGTTGTTATTATTATTATTATTATTATTATTATTATTATTATTATATAATCCTTCCTACTCGAGGATTGTATATTACTATTAGTAGTATTAGTATTATTGCATATTATTATTATTATTATTATTATATAATCCTTCAAATAGTACTAATAGTACTAATATTACTATTAGTAGTAGTCGTGGTATTAGCATTATTGCATATTATTATTATATAATCCTTCAAATTATAATATAATCCTTCCAAACCTAGGATTGTATATTATGATTAGTAGTAGTAGTATTTATTATTATTATATAATCCTTCCTACTCGAGGATTGTATATTACTATTGGTAGTAGTAGTGGTATTAGTATTATTGCATATTATTATTATTATTAAATCCTTCAAATCATAATATAATTCTTCCTACTCGAGGATTGTATATTATTATTATTATTATTATTATTATTGCATATTATAATATAATCCTTCAAGTTATAATATAATCCTTCCATCTCTAGGATTGTATATTATTATTGTTGTTGTTGCATATTATTATAATATAATCATTTCAATTATAATATAATCCTTCCAAGCCTAGGATTGTATATTATGATTAGTAGTAGTAGTATTTATTATTATTATATAATCCTTCAAATCATAATATAACCCTTCCTACTCGAGGATTGTATATTATTATTATTATTATTATTGCATATTATAATATAATCCTTCAAGTTATAATATAATCCTTCCATCTCTAGAATTGTATATTATTGTTGTTGTTGCTGTTGCATGTTAATATAATATAATCTTTCCAATTATTATTATTATTATATAATCCTTCCTACTCGAGGATTGTATATTACTATTAGTAGTAGTAGTGGTATTAGTATCATTGCATATTATTACTATATAATCCTTCAAATCATAATATAACCCTTCCTACTCGAGGATTGTATATTATTATTATTATTATTATTATTATTGCATATTATAATATAATCCTTCAAGTTATAATATAATCCTTCCATCTCTAGGATTGTATATTATTATTGTTGTTGTTGCATATTATTATAATATAATCATTTCAATTATAATATAATCCTTCCAACCCTAGAATTGTATATTATTAATAGTAGTAGTATTGCATATTATTATAATATAATCCTTCAAATTATAATATAATCCTTCCAACCCTAGAATTGTATATTATTAATAGTAGTAGTATTGCATATTATTATTATATAATCCTTCATATTATAATATAATCCTTCCAACTCTAGAATTGTATATTATTGTTGTTGTTGTTGTTGCATGTTATTATAATATAATCCTTCCAATTAGTATAATAGCACTGCCGCTCATACTTTGGAGACGGAGAAGCAAAAGGCATGGGAGGTGGCTGTCATTGGAAAGGTTTGGCAATGCCCTGTCCATCTTCCAAAGAGTGCTTCCAGCTCACAGATGGGGCAGAGTCAATCCACAGTGGGGTGAAGGACAGGCCTCTGATCTCCTCTTATCGCTGGACATTAACCTCCAACATGTCACATTTGCTCAGAGCTAGGGCGAGAGGAAGCAGGAAACGGAGTCAGCAGATTCCAGTGCCAAAACAGCTCTTCTCGAAACCCAGAGGTTTGTCCTAATGTTTAGGTGGAATCTCTTTTCCTGCAATTGGAATCCAAGGTTCCGTTGTGTCCTAGCAGAAAGCAAGCTCCCCCTGACCCCCATCCAGCTTTAATGGGACATCTTTGCAAATAGTTAAGCATAAACATACCTCTCGTGTCCCCTCTTAACCTTCTTTTCTCCCAATCTAAACATCCCCAACTGCCTGAGATGCTCCTCATAGGGCTTAGCTTCCAAATCTTGGATTATTTGTTTATGAATCAACCTGGACATAGCATTATATTTGCTACCGGGCACAATTCAAAGTGCTGGCTTTAGCCTATAAAGCCCTACCAGTGGTTCTCAACCTGGGGTCCCCAGATGTTTTTGGCCTACAACTCCCAGAAATCCTAGCCAGTTTACCAGCTGTTAGGATTTCTGGGAGTTGGAGGCAAAAACATCTGGGGACCCCAGGTTGAGAACCACTGTTCCTAAGCGGTTCTGGCCCTCCTTCTCTTCCCGAGGGAATAGAGTGGGACTATGACTTCCCTTGCTTTCTAGATCAGTGGTTCTTAACCTGGGGGTCGGGACCCCTGGAGTGGTCATGAAGGAATGTCAGAGGGGTCACCAAAGACCACCAGAAAACACAGTATTTTCCATTGGTCAGGGGGGGTTCGATGTGGGAAGTTTGGCCCAATTCTGTCGTTGGTGGGATTCAGAATGCTCTTTGATTGTAGGTGAACTATAAATCCCAGCAATTACAACTCTCAAATGTCAAGGTCAATTTTCCCAAAACTCCATCTGTGTTCACATTTGGGCATATTGAGTCTGTGAGCCAAGTTTGGTCCAGATCCATCATCGTTTGAGTCCACAGTGCTCTCTGGATGTAGGTGAACTACAACTCCCAAACTCAAGGTCAATGCCCACCAAACCCTTCCAATATTTTCTGTTTGCCATGAGAGTTCTGTGTGCCAAGTTTGGTTCAATTCCATTGTTGGTAGAGTTCAGAATGCTCTTTGATTGCAGGTGAACTACAGATCCCAGCAACCACAACTCCCAAATGAAAAAATCAACTCCCCCCCCCCCCAACCCCACCAGTATTCAAATTTGGGCGTATCGGGTATTTGTGCCAAATTTGGTCTAGTGAATGAAAATACATCCTGCGCATCAGATATTTACATTATGATTGATAACAGTAGCAAAATGACAGTTATGAAGTAGCAATGAAAACAATGGTATGGTTGGGGGTCACCACAACATGAGGAACTGTATTAAGGGGTCACGGCCTTAGGAAGGTTGAGAACCTCTGTTCTAGACACTATATTTCTATTGATGCAGCCTGGAATCGCATTGGCCCTTTTCACTGCTGTATCACATTTCTGGCTCCTGTTCAGCTTGTGATCTACTATGTCTTATACACAGAGGTGGCCCTAGGTAATTTTCAATGGTAAGCAAACAGTATTTTGGCGCCCCCCCCCCCCAACCAATCATTGATATATATATTTTCTGTTTGTTGTGGGAGTTCTGTGTGCCATATTTGGTTCAATTCCATCATTGGTGGAGTTCAGAATGCTCTTTGATTGTAGGTGAACTATACATCCCAGTAACTACACTTGCCGCATTTGCTCCCTTGCTTGGCCCGCTTTGGGTCCGGAGGCGTGCCTGAAGACCACGGCGTGTGCACCAAAAGTCATCTCTTCTCCTGACTTTCTCCTCAGCCATTGGGACCAAGAGAGAGAGAGAGAGAGAGAGGTGGAGATGCCCACCTTTCCTGAAGGTAGGCGCAAAAACAAAGGAGGGAGCGGAGGTGGGAGATACCTCCAGCCGGAGGGGTGCTCTCTCTCTCTCTCTCTCTCTCTCTTGGTCCCAATGGCTGAAGAGAAAGTCAGGAGAAGAGGCGACTTTGGTGCGCACGCTGGGGTCTTCAGACACGCCTCCGGACTCAAAGCAGGCCAGGCGCGGTGGCTCCGCCCTTTGACCCACCCGCGGATTGGGAAGAGGAGAGGAGGCGAGTGGAGCGCCGGGGGATCAGGAAAGGGAGCCGGTCATGGGGAAGGCATCGAACGCGGAGAACGATTGAGCACCGACTCTGCTCGTGCACCCGTTGGGTGGCCGGGTGGAGCAGGAACGAGAGGGGCTAGGCGAGGCTCAAGGGCCCGGCCCCTTTGGGAAGAGGCTCGCTCAGCAGCGAGGCAAGAAAGCCAAGGCTCCCCTGGACTGCTAGGGCTGTTGTGAGCTGAGGGGGCGCTCCTCAAGTGGCGGTCGAGGGGCATTTACAGAGGCGCCTCTGCGCCCCTGGCAAAAAAAGTGTTCTGCAACCGCTTACTTCGCGTAATGGACGAGCCGTCCCTGCTTATACATATATCCTTCTCCTTCTTGTTTCATTCTGAAATTGTATCTTATTGTCTATGGGCCCTTCCAGACAGGCCCAATATCCCAGGATCCGATCCCAGGTTTTCTGTTTATCCCAGATTATCTGGCAGTGCGGACTCATATAACCCTGTTTAAAGCAGAAAACTTGGGATCAGATCCTGTCTCGGAGGCCCTATAATGAACAAAAACAGAGAGTGTCATAAACAATCAATTAAAAGCCAGCAGAGTGTCACGTATAATGACATATTATTCCAATGCAACAGAATGATAGCGAGAGAGAGGCTTAAAGGCTTTAAAGCTTATATAATATTTCCCAACTGGCTCTTATAATTATTTTAATCAGATTTAATGAACTTTTTACATGCCTTGTTGCACATCCCTTTATGGCCTTAGCTAGGCAGAAAAAGGAAATACTCTCAGTTAACCAGAATATAAGCCTCTGGAAGCCTCAAGCAATATTTTCTTTTGCTGAATTATAATTCCCTGCATTCTTTCGCTGGATTGAAATTCCCATTGTTCTTTGGCTAGACTGTGATTCCCATCATTCTTTGTCTGAATTTCAATTCCCATCAGACAAAGAATGATGGGAATCGTAGTCTGGCCAAAGAACAATGGGAATTGCAATTCAGACAAAGAATGATGGAAATCACAGTCTACCTTAAGAACAATTGGAATAGCAATCGAACTAAAGAATGATGGGAATTGCAATTCAGACAAAGAATGATGGGAATCACAGTCTACACAAAGAACAATGGGAATAGCAATCGAACTAAAGAATGATAGGAATCGCAATTCAGAGAAAGAATGATGGGAATCACAGTCTACCCAAAGAACAATGGGAATAGCAATCAAACTAAAGAATGATAGGAATTGCAATTCATACAAAGAATGATGGGAATCACAGTCTACCCTAAGAACAATGGGAATAGCAATCAAACTAAAGAATGGTGGGAATTGCAATTCAGAGAAAGAATGATGGGAATCACAGTCTACCCAAAGAACAATGGGAATTGCCATCAAACTAAAGAATGATGGGAATTGCAATTCAGACAAAGAATGATGGGAATCACAGTCTACCCACAGAACAATGGGAAAAGCAATCAAACTAAAGAATGATGGGAATTGCAATTCAGACAAAGAATGATGGGAATCACAGTCTACCCACAGAACAATGGGAAAAGCAATCAAACTAAAGAATGATGAGAATTGCAATTCAGACAAAGATTGATGGGAATCACAGTCTACCCACAGAACAATGGGAAAAGCAATCAAACTAAAGAATGATGGGAATTGCAATTCAGACAAAGAATGATGGGAATCACAGTCTACCCAAAGAACAATGGGAAAAGCAATCAAACTAAAGAATGATGAGAATTGCAATTCAGACAAAGATTGATGGGAATCACAGTCTGCCCACAGAACAATGGGAAAAGCAATCAAACTAAAGAATGATGAGAATTGCAATTCAGACAAAGAATGATGGGAATCACAGTCTACCCACAGAACAATGGGAAAAGCAATCAAACTAAAGAATGATGAGAATTGCAATTCAGACAAAGATTGATGGGAATCACAGTCTACCCACAGAACAATGGGAAAAGCAATCAAACTAAAGAATGATGGGAATTGCAATTCAGACAAAGAATGATGGGAATCACAGTCTACCCAAAGAACAATGGGAAAAGCAATCAAACTAAAGAATGATGAGAATTGCAATTCAGACAAAGATTGATGGGAATCACAGTCTGCCCACAGAACAATGGGAAAAGCAATCAAACTAAAGAATGATGAGAATTGCAATTCAGACAAAGAATGATGGGAATCACAGTCTACCCACAGAACAATGGGAAAAGCAATCAAACTAAAGAATGATGGGAATTGCAATTCAGACAAAGAATGATGGGAATCACAGTCTACCCACAGAACAATGGGAAAAGCAATCAAACTAAAGAATGATGGGAATTGCAATTCAGACAAAAAAAAGTGTCATTTTCATGGTTTCCTCCTTTCTGTTGAAATTGTCCACATGCTTGTGGATTTCAATGAACAAAATCAAAACCAAAAAAAACCCTCTAAAATTAGAACAGCACAACAACAGAGAGGAAACAAACAAGGACATCTAATCACCTCTCAACAAAAGATTGCCCCAGGCACTGCGAGGGAATCAAATGCTAATCAAGGTGGTCAGTTGAAACATTCACACCTAGCTCCAGCAGACAAGAGTCCTTTGCCCCACCCTGGTCATTCCACAGATATATAAACCCTTTTTCCTAGTTTTAACAGACCTCACTACCTCTGAGGATGCTTGCCATAGATGCAGGCGAAACGTCAGGAGAGAATGCCTCTAGAACATGGCCATAAAAAACCTACAACAACCCAATGATGGGAATCATAGCGAAACGTCAGGAGAGAATGCCTGTAGAAGATGGCCATAAAAAACCTACAACAACCCAATGATGGGAATCACCAGCCAAAGAATGGTGGGAATCAGTCTCCCTAGCCAAAGAACAATGGGAATTGCAATCCAGAAAAAATGATGGGCTAAAGAACAATGGGAATTGCAGTCCATCCAAAGAACAATGGAAACTGTAATCCATCCAAAGATCAATGGGAACTGCAGTCCGGACAACTGTGAAATTTTCTTTTGTAGCATGCTCCTGCCTTGTGCCATATGGTCCAAGGAGAGATGGATGGGGACACGGGACACACTGTTTTACCTGCCCACGCAAAACCTTATCTCTGAAATGCGTGCCCTTTGGCCCCCTGCAAACGTGTTTACATGGAAATGGTCTTATGTTTGCAATTACACAATAGTTCCCGAATGATAGCTGATGGGTTGGCAGATTGGGGCGGAGGGAGGCATCAGCGCCAATCAGGGCAGGTGAAGCCGGCTGGATTCTCTGCAGTGTATATAAAGGCCTGAGATGGCCAACTAAAACATATTTCGACACTGGACGTTAATCGATTCCTCAGGTAAGAATGGCACGATTTTTTAAAAGGAGACGGGAATAGGTTGGTTCCTCCAACAGAACCCTTGTGGTTTGAAGTCCGCACAGGCAAGACAGACAGAAATCCAACTGGGACAGATTCCCCATCGTTGCATTATAATGTTGTTAGAAAATAATAATAATAATAATAATAATAATAATAATAATAATAATAATAATAAGTGTGGTGGAGGCTCCTTCTTTGGAAGCTTTTAAACAGAGGCTGGATGGCCATCTGTCAGGGGTGATTTGAATGCAATATTCCTGCTTCTTGGCAGAATGGGGTTGGACTGGGTGGCCCATGAGGTCTCTTCCAACTCTTTGATTCTATGATTCTAATAATAATAATAGAAAATACTACTAATAATAATAACAATAATAATAGCAGCAATAATAATGTGTTGTCGAAGGTATTCATGGCCGGAATCACTGAGTTGCTGTCTGGCCATGTTCCAGAAGCATTCTCTCCTGACGTTTCACCCACATCTATGGCAGGCATCCTCAGAGGTTGTGAGGTCTGCTGGAAACTAGGAAAATGGGGTTTATATGTCTGTGGGAGAAAGAACTCTTGTCTGCTGGAGGCAAGTGTGAATGTTGACATTGGCCGGCTTGATGAGCGTTGAATAGCTTTGCACCTTCAAAGCCTGGCTGGTCACTGCCTCAAGGGATTATTTGTTGGGAGGTATTAGCTGGTCCTGATTGTTTCCTGTCTGTAATTCCCCTGTTTCCGAGTGTTACTCTTTATTTACCGTCCTGATTCCTCCTTTCTATTGAAATTGTCCACATTTCAATGGCTTCTCTGTATAGCTTCAAAGCCTGGCTGCTTACTGCTTGGGGGAATCCTTTGTTGGGAGGGTCAACTAACATCTCCCAATTAGGGCCAGCTACTTAACTTACTTAGGCAATCCCTCGTAGTCCGAGGATGATGGTTCTCCAAGCGTAGTGTCCTTGCGGTGGGTCCGTAGGTGACTGTGGAGCCCTATTCTTAAGTTGCATCTTCTCCCGCAGTGAGGGCTTTGGTTTCCAGGTGGATAGCGGTCCCGGTCGGGGTTGGCTTGACGCACCTTCCTCTTGGCACGCTTCTCTCTTTCGCCCTCCATTCGTACTTCTTCAAATTCTGCAGCACTGCTGGTCACAGCTGACCTCCAGCTTGAGCACTCAAGGCCCAGGGTTTCCCAGTGTCTATGCCAGAGTTTTTAAGGTTGGCTTTGAGCCCATCTTTAAATCTCTTTTCCTTTGCCCTCCATTCGTGCCTCTTCAAATTCTGCAGCACTGCTGGTCACAGCTGACCTCCAGCTGGAGCACTCAAGGACCAGGGCTTCCCAGTGTCTATGCCAGAGTTTTTAAGGTTGGCTTTGAGCCCATCTTTCAATCTCTTTTCCTGTCCACCACCATTCCGTTTTCCGTTCTTGAGTTCGGAGTAGAGCAACTGCTTTGGGAGACGGTGGTTGGGCATCTGGACAACATGGCCAATCCAGCGGAGTTGATGGCGGAGGACCATCGCTTCATTGCTGGTGGTCTTTGCTTCTTCCAGTATGCTGACGTTTGTCTGCCTGTCTTCCCAAGAGATTTGCCAGCTAACACCTCCCAACAAAAAATTCCTCCAGGCAGGAAGCAGCTAGGGTTTGAAGCTGCAAGGGTATTCAATGCTAATCAGGGTGGCCCTTGAAGCATTCACACTTGCCTCCAACAGACAAGAGTTCTTTTGGACATCATTCCAATGACATATATACAGTCCACTCACCTCATTTCCAACAGACTCCTATGCAAATACCCTCACTGGTTGGCTTTGCAGCTGCAAGGCTATTCAATGCTAATCAAGGTAACCAACTGCAACATTTACACTTGCCTCCAACAAACAAGAGTTCTTTCTCCCACCCTGGACATCATCCCAATGACATATATACAGTCCACTCACCTCATTTCCAGCAGACTTCTATGCAGATGCCCTCACTGATTGGCTTTGCAGCTGCAAGGCTATTCAATACTAATCAAGGTGACCAACTGCAACATTCACACTTGCCTCCAACAGGCAAGAGTTCTTTCTCCCACCCTGGACATCATCCCAATGACATATATACAGTCCACTCGCCTCATTTCCAACAGACTTCTATGCAGATACCCTCACAGATTGGCTTTGCAGACTATTCAATGCTAATCAAAGTGACCAACTGCAACATTCACACTTGCCTCCAACAGACAAGAGTTCTTTCTCCCACACAGGACTTATTCGACAGCTATATAAACTCCACTTGCCTAGTTTCCAACAGACCTCACAACCTCTGAGGATGTCTGCCATAGATGTGGGTGAAACATCAGGAGAGAGTGCTTCTTCATATGTTTTTTTTAAAATGTAATTTTGATGATGTTGCTTGTTGTTTACGTTTTGATTTTATTTTCCTGTAATATGTTGTCCGGGTTTGGCCCCATGTAAGCTGCTCCGAGTCCCCATTGGGGAGATGGTGGTGGGGTAATAATAATAATAATAATCTTTATTTTTACCCCGCCACCATCTCCTCAATGGGGACTCGGAGCGGCTTACATAAGGCCAAGCCCAAACAACAATTACAATAAAGAACGACCGAACGCAAACCGAAAACAATAAACAACATCATAATTGCATAAAAGATATGAATATACAACAATATAAAATTACAATAAACACAAACACAGTGACAATGGGCGGGCTACATGTAATGGTTAAAAGAACTAATTAAAACTGGTAAAAAAAACTCGGGTGAGATAAAAGAGAAACAAATTATTTGTGGAGGAGGGCTCATTATAGTGGGAGATGTGGAATCAAGCTTTCCTACGAGGGGGGAAACGTATACTCCAGTGACAGAACATTGCACATGAGGGATAATGTGGGATTGAATACCTATTCACCAAAGGCGCAACGGAAGAGCCAGGTTTTGAGGTTCTTTTTTAAAGTTCCTAAGGTAGGGGCTTTCCTAAATTTAAATTATTATTATTATTATTATTATTATTATTATTATTTATTCTGGAACATGGCCAGACATTCCGAAAAACTCACGGCAACCCAATGATAATAATAATTTATGTTTTCATCCCACTTTTTTCACTCCCAAAGGAGACTTATTGATGAAAACCTGTTTGTTTTCATCAATAATAAAGAACTTTGTTGAACCTTTAAGCAATCTAAAGACTCTGTTTTAAGGAAATCCAAAGGCCTTTAATCTGAGGCACCCCCGCCGTCCCGTTGGGCACATGGAATTTATGTCCTGTCTACAGTCTTATGCACAGGCCCAGTGTGCGACAGCATAAATGTAAATATCTGATGCATTTTCATTTACTGGACCAAATTTGGCACAAATACTCAATATACCTAAGTTTGAATACTGGTGGGGCTGGGATTTTGTCATTTGGGAATTGTAGTTGCTGGGATTTAGAAAGAAATGCCAAAATCAATGATAAGGCCCTTCCGCACAGCCCTATATCCCAGAATATCAAGGCAGAAAATCCCACAGTATCTGCCTTGAACTAGGTTATCTGGGTCCACACTAAAGGTATTGTGGGATTTTCTGCCTTGATATACTGGGAAATTGGGCTGTGTGGAAGGGCCCCCAGTTCATATGGGCTTCCGCCTTCCTTGCTTAATTTACAATCTCTTTTTCTGTCACACTTTTGCTCCAGAAAGTACAAAAACCCTTGGACTGCGGCAAAATGAAGGTGTTGGTCCTAGCCGTCCTGCTGGTCAGCATTTGCAGCCTTGAAGGTAATGTTGGCCATTCTCCATCAGTTTTAAACAGTTTTAAGGGTCTGGAGAACAAGCCCTATGAGGAACGGCTTAGGGAACTGGGCATGTTTAGCCTGAAGAAGAGAAGGCTGAGAGGAGATATGATAGCCATGTATAAATATGTGAGAGAAAGCCACAGGGAGGAGGAGGGAGCAAGCTTGTTTTCTGCTTCCTTGGAGACTAGGACGCGGAACAATGGCTTCAAACTACAAGAGAGGAGATTCCATCTGAACATTAGGAAGAACTTCCTGACTGTGAGAGCCGTTCAGCACTGCCCCGGAGTGTGGTGGAGGCTCCTTCTTTGGAAGCTTTTAAGCAGAGGCTGGATGGCCATCTGTCAGGGGTGATTTGAATGCAATATTCCTGCTTCTTGGCAGAATGGGGTTGGACTGGATGGCCCAGGAGGTCTCTTCCAACTCTTCGATTCTATGATTCTATGATTCTATATATCCTAGGCTGAATCGATACTGCCAAATAATGCAGTTTGAATTTGGTCACTGTGGACTCATACAATGCAGAATAGCTGCATTGAATTGCATTATATGAGCCTAGAGCAGTGATTCTCAACCTTCGTATTGCCACGACCCCCTCCTCATGTTGTGGTGACCCCCAACCATAAAATCATTTTCATTGCTACTTCATAACTGTCATTTTGCTACTGATATCAATTGTAATGTTGTGCAGGTACAGCTGTACCAGGAGCTCCAATTTTGTTTGCTTTGCATTGAATGTTTGTTTGTAGTCCTAAGTTTCAGGGACTCTGTAGATAGGTGGCTTCTTTTGGCTGCAATCATAGGGCAAGCCACCTGTCAATTATAGTTAGGTTCCCTGGTCCCACCCCCTTTTTGGAGGGAATAGGAGCCAGTTTGGGTTCAGTCCACACAGAGAAGCTTTCCATGCAGGACATAATACCAAGAGCTCCTGTAGAAAGCTTCGTCTTCTATGGCTTGGCCAGGGAGATATACAGTCTACAGCTTGGCCGGGGTTATACAGCCCACAACTTGGCCGAGGATCATAGAGCCTTACAGCTCCTTTGCTGAGGGACTTCAGCCAGCCATCACCGAAACCTGAACTCTTTTTCCTCTGGAAGTCTACAAAGCTCTGCTTGGTAAGGGTCACTCACGGAAGCCAGAAGCAATTGGTACCGGGTGCAGGGGCTCCACGCCAACAGAGGCAAAGACAGACTGCCCAGATTAGAAGTTAAGGATTTCCTATTAGTTACAGTTATGAAGATAGTGCCTGTTCCCTGTGGACAAAATTGAGAGAGAGCCAATAGACCAGTGTTTCTCAACCTGGGGGTCAGGACCCCTGTGGGGGTCACGAGAGGGTGTCAGAGGGGTCACCGAAGACCATCAGAAAACATAGTATTTTCTGTTGATCATGGGTTCTGTGTGGGAAGTTTGGTCCAATTCTATCATTGGTGGGGCTCAAAATGTTATTTCATTGTAGGTGAATTATAAATCCCAGCAACTACAACTCCCAAATGTCAAGGTCTATTTTTCTCAAACTCTTCCAGTGTTCACATTTCAGCATATAGAGTATTCGTGCCAAGTTTGGTCCAGATCCATCATTGTTTGAGTCCACAGTGCTCTCTGGATATAGGTGAACTACAACTCCAAAAATTCAAGGTCAATGTCCACC
The DNA here is from genome assembly GCF_037176765.1 of Anolis sagrei. NCBI lineage: Eukaryota > Metazoa > Chordata > Lepidosauria > Squamata > Anolidae > Anolis > Anolis sagrei. Next base: position 13,779,888 of record NC_090032.1, read on the forward strand.
AGACCTTCCCAGTATTTTCTCTTGGCCATGGGAGTTCTGTGAGCCAACTTTGGTTCAATTTCATCATTGGTGATATTCAAAATGCTCTTTGATTGTAGGTGAACTATAAATCCCAGGCACTACAGCTCCCAAATGACAAAATCAATCCCCCCACAACCCCACCAGTATTCAAATTTGGGCATATTGGGTATTTGAAAATACATCCCGCATATCAGATATTTCCATTACGATTCATAACAGTAGCAAAATTACAGTTATGAAGTAGCAATGAAAATGTTATGGTTGGGGGTCACCACAACGTGAGGAACTATACTAAGGGGTCGCGGCATTAGGAAGGTTGAGAACCACTGCAATAGACTGTTAAGAAAGCTTTAAAGTACCTGTTTGTTTTCTTCAATAATAAAGAACTTTGTTGAACCTTTAAGCAATCTAGAGACTCTGTTTTAAGGAAATCCAAAGGCCTTTAATCTGAGGCACCCCCGCCGTCCCGTTGGGCACATAGAATTTATGTCCTGTCTACAGTCTTATGCACAGGCCCAGTGTGCGACAGCATAAATGTAAATATCTGATGCATTTTCATTTACTGGACCAAATTTGGCACAAATACTCAATATACCTAAGTTTGAATACTGGTGGGGTTGGGATTTTGTCATTTGGGAATTGTAGTTGCTGGGATTTATAGTTCACCTACAATCAAAGAGCATTCTATACTCCACCAATGATGGAACTGAACCAAACTTGGCACCCAGAACTCCCATGACCAACAGAAAATGCTGGAGGGTTTGTTGGGCATTGACCTTGAGTTTTGGAGTTGTGGTTCACATCCATCTAGATCAGTGCTTCTCAACCTTGGGTCCCCAATTATTTTTGGCCTATAACTCCCAGAAATCCCAGCCAGTTTACCAGCTGTTAGGATTTCTGGGAATTGTAGGCCAAAAACATCTGGGGACCCCAGGTTGAGAACCACTGATCTAGATTCTAGAGAGCACTGTGTACTCAAATAATGATGGATTTGGACCAAACTTGGCACAAACACTCAATATGCCCAAATGTGGAGTTCAGAATCCTCTTTGATTGTAGGTGAGCTATAAATCCCAGCAACTACATCTCCTAAATGACAAAATCAACCCCCAACCCCACCAGTATTCAAATTTTGACGTATTGGGTATTTGTGCCAAATTTGGTCCAGTGAATGAAAATACATCCTGTATATCAGATATTTACATTATGATTCATAATAGGAGCAGAATTATAGTTATGAAGTAGCAACAACAATCATGTTATGGTTGGGGGTCACCACAACATGAGGAACTGTATTAAGGGAAGGTTGAGAACCACTGAACTAGAGAGTGGGAAAATGTCTGTGTGTACACATAAACGTGAACTTATGTGTGCATATTACAGGCACATACTCACAAATAGGTGCATAATATGTATTGTACCCAAACACAGATATGTGAAAGGGATAATGATATCGAGCTGCTTTTAGGAGGATCTCCCCAGCCGAGGAGATCCCGAGGACCGCAACAAAGAGGGTCCTGGAACCTTGGTGAGGGCAGCGAAGCCAATTCCAGTAGCGAAAATATTAAAATAATAAATCCTCACCAAAGCGGAAGAAGCTGGGACCAAGGTGTCTTTATTAGCGATTCAGCTGAGATCGGATGCATTGCAGGAATAGTTCCACTACAAGCATAGCAATACAGAATTTTACAGGCATTTTTATAGGCAAAATACAGGTTTGAAAGTTTCAAAACTCCCTCCCTCTTCGGCTCCTTAGCAAATCAGGGAGAGGGAGGCAGGACGGAAGAGGGGCATTGTTTTGGCCAGCAAAGGTGCGGTTTTCCTTAAGAAAGGTTTTCCTGCTTTTGATCAGATAAGGAGTGTCCTTGATGGGTTTCGGTAGAAGGAACAAACAGGGTCAGGACAGGGGACCCCGGGGGTCGTTCCTGTCCTTTTGTGAATCAATCAAAGTGTCCAAATAGACTTCCCTGCCCGCCAGACAAAACTCAGAGAGCGGGAAAGGAAATCTCAACTTGTTATTGTCCATGCAGATGTGGAATAATCAAGTAAGTTTCCAGGGAGGCGGTGGTCCTGCCTCAGGCATTTCAACAGTCCTGGGTCACATTTTTTAGGGCAAAAGTCAGGGGGTAAGACAGGAGGACAAGCAATGTTTCATAGCAAGATACATACATTCAAATCATAAGCATTTCATAGCAACAAAACCCCATCTTTGTCCCACATCCCAAGTATATTTAATAAGAGGATTAATCTTCATGAAGAAGCCTGAAGTCCAATGTTTTAAAAGGTCTTTGAGGAATGTTCATGAGGGAGATAGTATGTACTGAAGTCCAAGACATGCAGGCAGAGAGTCCATGATCATTGGGAAGGCTGGCAGATGAAACCCCATCTGTGCTGCAACTGATTCACACTTTGGTCCTTGGGAAACTACAACTCTCACAAAGGGCAGAAGTCCCAAGATTCAGCCATTTCCCAAAAGCCTCATGGGGTCCTTGTTGTCAGTGCTTTGGCAATGTGACCAAGACTTAACCCTTGTTGTGTAGTCTGGTGCCCTTGCCCTTTGCAGAACTATAAGTCACTATCCCTTATTTGGGGGGGGGGGTGCCAGGCATGTAGCCGGGGGGGGGGGGGCTTGAGGGGCTTCAGCCCCCCCCCCCGAAATTCTCATGGTGGTTCGCGAAAAGGCCTTACTGGTGCATTATTTAAACTGTTATGTTTATTCATATCATGATCTGATCACCATACTCAATATATCACATATGCATGGGGGTATTGGGGTAACGATACAAAAGGTTTGCTAGGGTAGACCCTCTTTCACTCAGACTCAGCCCCCCCCCCCGAAACTCCCCCAGAAATTTTTTTAGCCCCTCCCCCCCCCCCCCCCCCCCCCCCCGAAACGAAATCCTGGCTACGGGCCTGGGGGGTGCTCAACATCAATACTAGAAACGAGAACCTACTTGGACTCTGGAAGACCAAGGCCCCGTTTAATGCAGTTTGAAACCACATTGTATGATCAGGGCAGATATCTAGAGTGCTGCTTTGAACTGCAGGCACACAACCACATTTGCTAAGCCTTTGGTGGGTGTCTTCTCTTTGCAGGCGCTTTCGTGAAACGCCAAGCGGAAGGCGATTCTCAGGCTCAAGAAGTGTCACGTTATTTCCCGGCCTTAGCCCAGCTCTTTCCCCAAGACCTGTTCGGCGAGGAGAAGATTGGGCAGCTCAGAACCCAAGTCCAGTAAGTGATTGTTGCCCAAACTACGGAATTGAAAGAATATGTCAAAGGAGTGGTAGAGCCATTGCTGTCCCAGATCTATTGGAAAGCACCCATACGTTGAGTTCTGCGTGTGCCGCATTTCCTCTCGTCACTTCACATGCTCTTTTTCAGTTACCTAAGCTGCATTTTTGGGGAGGGAAGGGACATTCTTATCATAGAATCATAGAATCAAAGAGTTGGAAGAGACCTCATGGGCCATCCAGTCCAACCCCATTCTGCCAAGAAGCAGGAATATTGCATTCAAATCACCCCTGACAGATGGCCATCCAGCCTCTGCTTAAAAGCTTCCAAAGAAGGAGCCTCCACCACACTCCGGGGCAGAGAGTTCCACTGCTGAACGGCTCTCACAGTCAGGAAGTTCTTCCTAATGTTCAGATGGAATCTCCTCTCTTGTAGTTTGAAGCCATTGTTCCGCGTCCTAGTCTCCAGGGATGCAGAAAACAAGCTTGCTCCCTTCTCCCTGTGGCTTCCTCTCACATATTTATACATGGCTATCATATCTCCTCTCAGCCTTCTCTTCTTCAGGCTAAACATGCCCAGTTCCCTAAGCCGCTCCTCATAGGGCTTGTTCTCCAGACCCTTGACCCTTTTAGTCACCCTCTTCTGGACACATTCCAGCTTGTCAATATCTCTCTTGAATTGTGGTGCCCAGAATTGGACACAATATTCCAGATGTGGTCTAACCAAAGACCTTGGTTGCTATTCATTCGTTCAGTCATTTCCAACTCTTCGTGACCTCATGGACCAGCCCACGCCAGAGCTCCCTGTCGGCCGTCACCACTTACCTTCCACTTTCCCCAGCATAATTGTCTTCTCTAGGCTTTGCTGTCTCCTCATGATGTGGCCAAAGGACTTCAGCTTTGTCTCGACTATTCTTCCCTCCAAAGAGCAGTCGGGCTTTATTTCTGGTGGTCCAAGGCACTCTCAAAACTTATTTCTGGCTGTCCAAGGCACTCTCAGGAAGGAAGGAAGGAAGGTGAAAGAGAGAAAGAGGGGAGGAAAGAGGGGAGGAAGGACAAAATGGTGGAAAGGAAGGAGGAAGGAAAAAGAGAACGAAGGATGGGAGCAAGGGAGAAATAGAAGGATAGAAGGAAGGAAGAAAGGAAGGAAGGAAGGAAGGAAGGAAGGAAGGAAGGGAAGGAGGGAGGGAGGGAGGGAGGGAGGAAGGGAAGGAGGGAGGGAGGGAGGGAGGGAGGGAGGAAGGTGAAAGAGGGGAGGAAAGAGGGGAGGAAGGACAAAATGGTGGAAAGGAAGGAGGAAGGAAAAAGAGAATGAAGGATGGGAGGAAGGGAGAAATAGAAGGATAGAAGGAAGGAAGGAAGGAAGGAAGGAAGGAAAGTGAAAGAGTGGAGGAAAGAGGGGAGGAAGGACAAAATGGTGGAAAGGAAGAAGGAAAAAGAGAATGAAGGATGGGAGGAAGGGAGGAAGAAAAGGATAGAAGGAAGGAAGGAAGGAAGGAAAGAAGGAAGGAAGGAAGGAAGGAGAAAGAGGGAGAAAGGCAAGGAGGAAGGGAAGAGGGAAGGGTGGATGGGAAGAAGGAAGAAAAAGAGAAGGATAGAAGGAAGCAAGAGAAGAAGGGACAGAGGGAGGGAGGAAAGGGGGAAGTAAAGACAAAAGGGAAGGAAGGAAGGAAGGAAGGAAGGAAGGAAGGAAGGAAGGAAGGAGAAAGAGGGAGAAAGGAGATGAGGGAGGGAAGAGGGAAGGAAGGGTGGACGGGAAGGAGGAAGAGAAGGAAGGATGGGAGAAAGAGAAGGATAGAAGGAAGGAGGAGGAGAAGGGACAGAGGGAGGGAGGAAAGGAGGAAGTAAAGACAAAAGGGAAGGAAGGAAGGAAGGAAGGAAGGAGAAAGAGGGAGGGAGGGGAGAAGGGAGGGAGGAAAGAGAGAAGGAAGGATGAAAGGGTGGAAGGAAAGGGAGGAGAAAGGGAGAAAAGGGAGGTAAGGGAAGGAGGAAGGAAAGACAGAAGGAAGGAAGGATAGAACCATGAGAGGAGGGCCTGAGAAAAGAGCCCAAGGGGCCACATCCAGACCCCAGGCCTGGTTTTGCCCATACCTGGTGTAGACCATACATGGGCCAATTTGGGCCCTCTGGGCCCTCCCACAATTCCTAACAGCCTACCAGGACTTTAAGATTATCTGGGGAGGCCCTGTTCTCGGTCCCGCCTTCGTCACAAGCACAGTTGGCAGGGATGAGAGACAGGACCTTCTCAGTGGTGGCTCCTCGGCTATGGAACGCCCTCCCTAAGGAAATCAAATCGGCCCCCTACCTTTTAACGTTTTAGAAGACAGCTAAAACTTGGCTTTTTGAGCAGGCATTTGCTACAAATACAGTGTAACAGACATAGGAAAATGGAATGTTTTGATGATGTGATTGGACGATGTTTTTAACGAGGAGACCCTCATGATACATGTTTTTATTGATTTTATTGATTCTGCTATGGTTTTATTATTTGATTGTTTTATTATATAGAATTTGTATTTTATGGTCTTGGTGCCAACTGTAAACCTGTTCAACATCTTTATTAATGACTTAGATGAAGGGCTAGAAGGCAGGATCATCAAGTTTGCAGACGACACCAAATTGGGAGGGAGAGCCAATACTCCAGAGGACAGGAGCAGGATTCAAAACAATCTTGACAGATTAGAGAGATGAATGGCCAAAACTAACAAAATGAAGTTCAACGGGGACAAATGCAAGATACTCCACTTAGGCAGGAAAATCGAAATGCAAAGATACAGAATGGGGGACAATGCCTGGCTTGAGAGCAGGACATGTGAAAAAGATCTTGGAGTCCTCGTGGACAACAAGTTAAACATGAGCCAACAATGTGATGTGGCGGCAAAAAAAGCCAATGGGATTTTGGCCTGCATCAATAGGAGCATAGTGTCTAGATCTAAGGAAGTCATGCTACCCCTCTATTCTGCTTTGGTTAGACCACATCTGGAATACTGTGTCCAATTCTTGACACCACAATTCAAGAGAGATATTGACAAGCTAGAATGTGTCCAAAGGAGGGCAACTCAAATGATCAAGGGTCTGGAGAACAAGCCCTATGAAGAGCGGCTTAAGGAGCTGGGCATGTTTAGCCTGAAGAAGAGAAGGCTGAGAGGAGATATGATAGCCATGTATAAATATGTGAGAGGAAGCCACAGGGAGGAGGGAGCAAGCTTGTTTTCTGCTTCCTTGGAGACTAGGATGTGGAACAATGACTTCAAACTACAAGAGAGGAGATTCCATCTGAACATTAGGAAGAACTTCCTGACTGTGAGAGCCGTTCAGCAGTGGAACTCTCTTCCATGGAGTGTGGTGGAAGCTTTTAAACATAGGCTGGATGGCCATCTGTCAGGGGTGATTTGAATGCAATATCCCTGCTTCTTGGCAGAATGGGGTTGGACTGGATGGCCCATGAGGTCTCTTCCAACTCTAGGATTCTATGATTCTATGAAACCGTCCCGAGTCGCCTGCGGGCTGAGAAGGACAGTATATAAATGCAGTAAATAAACAAATAAAGACTTATATAATGCTGATTGAACCTTTACACGTGGCAGGCCAACAGTGGGGATGGTGCTTCTTGTTGTTGTTGTTGTTGTTATTGTTGTTGTTGTTGTTGTTATTCTTACTCTTTCCTCCCATCGCAGGACGCTCGCTCAGCAGGCCCAAGAAAGCCTGAAGCCTTTGGCTGACCAAATGCGGGAGAGCTTGAACCAGATCATTGCTGCTTTGGAAGAATCTGTCAAGAAAGCGACGACGACATCGTCATAAAAAAGCAAAGCCTTTTGGTCAAAAGAAATCTTCAGGACCTTTCCTTCGGGAATCAAAGCGGGGGGGATTCTGACCCCCATCCGGCTGTAACATGCAGATTGTTCCTGGTTGCAATAAAAAGCAGAATCTCCCCTCAGCTCTCATGTGTGGCATTTTAATTTGGGGCACAAGAGTATAAGGATTTGAGGCTCCATCATGTCCAACTTTTTCAACCTTGGATCAAGAGGGCATCTCTTTAGGACTCGTGTCAGCCTTCTCCAACTGGCTTCCATCTTTGAGAAGGCCTCCCTTAGGGTTTCTCCATGGCCATGCTCTGGAGGGATTCTTAAGATGTCTCCTTGGCAACACTCTGGCTCTCTGACTTAGGGTGTCTCCATGGCATCGCTCTGGTCCTGTGAGAGTGACTTTTAGGGTGTCTCCATGGCAACACGCTGGCTCTCTGACTTAGGGTGTCTCCATGGCAACGCTCTGGTCCTGTGAGAGTGACTTTTAGGGTGTCTCCATGGCAACACGCTGGCTCTCTGACTTAGGGTGTCTCCATGGCATCGCTCTGGTCCTATGAGAGTGACTTTTAGGGTGTCTCCATGGCAACACGCTGGCTCTCTGACTTAGGGTGTCTCCATGGCAACGCTCTGGTCCTGTGAGAGTGACTTTTAGGGTGTCTCCATGGCAACACGCTGGCTCTCTGACTTAGGGTGTCTCCATGGCAACGCTCTGGTCCTGTGAGAGTGACTTTTAGGGTGTCTCCATGGCAACACGCTGGCTCTCTGACAGGGGGTCTCCATGGCAATGCTCTGGTCCTGTGAGAGTGACTTTTAGGGTGTCTCCATGGCAACACTCTGGCTCTCTGACTTAGGGGGTCTCCATGGCAATGCTCTGGTCCTGTGAGAGTGACTTTTAGGGTGTCTCCATGGCAACACTCTGGCTCTCTGACTTAGGGTGTCTCCATGGCAACGCTCTGGTCCTGTGAGAGTGACTTTTAGGGTGTCTCCATGGCAACGCTCTGGTCCTGTGAAAGGGACTTTTAGGGTGTCTCCACGGCAACGCTCTGGTCCTGTGAGAGGGACTTTTAGGGTGTCTCCATGGCAATAATCTGGTCCTGTGAGAGGGACTTTTAGGGTGTCTCCACGGCAACGCTCTGGGCCTGTGAGAGGGACTTTTAGGGTGTCTCCATGGCAATAATCTGGTCCTGTGAGAGGGACTTTTAGGGTGTCTCCATGGTAATAATCTGGTCCTGTGAGAGGGACATTTAGGGTGTCTCCATGGTAATAATCTGGTCCTGTGAGAGGGACTTTTAGGGTGTCTCCACGGCAACGCTCTGGTCCTGTGAGAGGGCCTTTTAGGGTGTCTCCACGGCAATAATCAGGTCCTGTGAGATTGACATTTAAGGTTTCTCCACGGCAACGCTCTGGTCCTGTGAGAGGGACTTTTAGGGTGTCTCCACGGCAATAATCAGGTCCTGTGAGATTGACGTTTAGGGTGTCTCCATGGCAATGCTCTGGTCCTGTGAGAGGGATTTTTAGGGTGTCTCCATGGCAATAATCTGGTCCTGTGAGACGGACGTTTAGGGTGTCTCCACGGCAACACTCTGGTCCTGTGAGAGGGACTTTTAGGGTGTCTCCACGGCAACGCTCTAGTCCTGTGAGAGGGACTTTTAGGGTGTCTCCGTGGCAACGCTCTGGTCCTGTGAGAGGGACTTTTAGGGTGTCTCCATGGCAACGCTCTGGTCCTGAGAGAGGGACTTTTAGGGTGTCTCCACGGCAACGCTCTGGTCCTGTGAGAGGGACTTTTAGGGTGTCTCCATGGCAACGCTCTGGTCCTGAGAGAGGGACTTTTAGGGTGTCTCCATGGCAACGCTCTGGTCCTGAGAGAGGGACTTTTAGGGTGTCTCCATGGCAACACTCTGGACCTATAACAAAGTGATGCAGTTTCCCACTGTGGCCACACGATGGCAGCAAAGGATCATACATTGGAACCGCTAAAGGGAGTGCAATTCTTGTGTGTCCACAGGAGGGCAGCGAAAGGACAGCTCCTTAGGAAAAATATTGTGTGGAATAATAGAGTTGGAAGAGAGCTCATGGCCCATCTTGTCCAACCACCTGCCATGCAGGAAAAGCACAATCAAAGCACCCCTGACAGATGGCCATTCAGCCTATTTAGAAGCCTCCAAGGAAGGAACTTCCACTACCCTCCAGAGCAGAGAGTTCCACTGCTGAACAGTTCTTACAGTCAGGAAGATCTTCCTAATGTTTGGGTGGAATTTCCTCTCCTGTCATTTGAATCCATTGCTCTGAGGCCTAGTTTCAAGGGCAGCAGAAAAGAAGTCTGCTCCCTCTTTCTTTCACATATTTATACAGGGAGATCATGTCTCCTCTCAACCTTCTCCTATGCAGACTAAAAACACCCAGCTCTTTAAGACACTCCTCATAGGGATTCATGGTCTCCAGAACGTTGATCCTTTAAGTTGCCCTCCTTTGACACCTAGTCATGGGGACAATTTCAACAGAAAGCAGGAAGCCATGAAAATGAACAAAATCTGGCTTCCAGTATTAAAAAAAAACCTCTAAAATTACAACAGCAAAACAGCAGAGAGGAAACAATCTGGGACATCTAATCACCTCTCAACAAACGTTTTCTCCAGGCACAAACAAGCCACACCAAACAACAGCCAGGCCATCACATTCTAATCAAGGTGGTCAGTTGAAACATTCACACCTAGCTCCAGCAGACAAGAGTCCTTTGCCCCACCCTGGTCATTCCACAGATATGTAAACCCATTTTCCTAGTTCCAACAGACCTCACTACTAGGACGTGGAACAATGGCTTCAAACTACAAGAGAGGAGATTCCATTTGAACATGAGGAAGAACTTCTGACTGTGAGAGCCGTTCAGCAGTGGAACTCTCTGCCCCGGAATGTGGTGGAGGCTCCTTCTTTGGAAGCTTTTAAACAGGGGCTGGATGGCCATCTGTCAGGGGTGACTTGAATGCAATATTCCTGCTTCTTGGCAGAATAGGGTTGGACTGGATGGCCCATGAGGTCTCTTCCAACTCTTTGATTCTATGATTCTATGACCTCTGAGGATGCTTGCCATAGATGCAGGCGAAAAGTCAGGAGAGAATGCCTCTAGAACATGGCCATATAGCCCGAAAAAACCTACAACAACCCAGTGATTCCAGCCATGAAGGCCTTCAACAATACAAAGATTATTATTATTATTATTATTATGGTTAGTATGGTTCGATTCCGGGGAGCGGCGTGAGCTTCCGCTGTCAGCCCTAGCTTCTGCCAACCTAGCAGTTCGAAAACATGCAAATGTGAGTAGATCAATAGGTACCGCTCTGGCGGGAAGGTAACGGCGCTCCATGCAGTCATGCCGGCCACATGACCTTGAAGGTGTATACGGACAACGCTGGCTCTTCGGCTTAGAAATGGAGATGAGCACCACTCCCCAGAGTCAGACATGACTGGACTTAAGGTCAGGGGACTACCTTTACCTTTACCTTTATGCTCAGAACATATATTTCCAAGAGTTTTGTTACTACACACAGCAGGTATGGGTCATCTTGGGCACTCCAAGTGTTTTGGACTTCAACTCCCACAATTCCTAGCAGCCTTAGGCGCATGACTAATCCACAGGCTGGAAAGCTCTGTTGACAACAGCCACACACTTCCGCCACGAAGAATCCCGCCCCTCTGACCTGGACAAAGATGGCCGCCGTTTCCCGTTCTGATACCAAGGAATGAAGCCACTTCCGGTGACGTCGGCGCCCCTTTTCTCCCTTACCCAAGATGGCCGACGAGGCAACTCGCCGGCTGGTGGCGGAGCTGCCGCTTCTGAAGACGAACGCGGGTCCGCGGGACCAAGAGCTGTGGGTGAAGCGGCTCAAGGAGGAATACCAGGCGCTCATTAAGGTACGAGAGGGAACGGGAGTCTCCTCAGGAACGGGATTCTGAGGCTGACGGGACTTCCTGGGTTTGCTCGCCTACGGTGGCTTTCGAGGGTCAGTTTGAGGCAGAATTCGTATTCATTGTGCCAAAGGGCTTCCAAAAGAGAGGAGAGAAGAAGATTGAACGACAGTCAATTGACAGAATAGGAGCATAGAGCTGGAAGAGACTCCAAAGGCCATCCAGTCCAACCCCCTTCTGCCAGGCATGAAGACACCATCCAAGCCCTCCCGACAGATGGCCATCCAGCCTCTGCTTACAAATCTTCAGAGAAGAAGACTCCATCACAATCACCATCATTATTATTATTATTTATTATTATCATTATTCAAGGGTAAGGTAAAGGTAGTCCCCGGACATTAAGTCCAGTCATATCTGACTCTGGGGTGTGGTGCTCATCTCCATTTCTAAGCCGAAGAGCCGGCATTGTCCGTAGACACCTCCAAGGTCATGTGGCCGGCATGACTGCATGGAGCGCCCTTACCTTCCCGCCGGAGCGGTACCTATTGATCTACTCACATTTGCATATTTTCGAACTGCTAGGTTGGCAGAAGCTAGGGCTGACAGCGGAAGCTCACGCCGCTCCCCGGAATCGAACCTGCGACCTTTCGATCAACAAGCTCAGCAGCTCAGTGCTTTAACCCACTGCGCCACTGGGGGCTCCTATTCAAGGGTATTCAATGCTAATCCAGTCCAACCCCCTTCTGCTAGACATGAAGATACCATCCAAGCCCTCCCGACAGATGGCCACCCAGCCTCTGCTTATAAGCCTCCAGAGAAGGAGACTCCATCACAATCACCATCGTTATTCTTATTTATTATTATCATTTTTCAAGGGTATTCAGTGCTAATCCAGTCCAACCCCCTTCTGCTAGACATGAAGATACCATCCAAGCCCTCCCGACAGATGGCCATCCAGCCTCTGCTTACAAGCCTCCAAAGAAGGAGACTCCATCACAATCACCATAATCATTATTTATTATTATCATTATTAAAGGGTATTCAGTGCTAATCAAGCCAGCCAATTGCAACATTCACGCCTCCCAACAAAAGTTTCCCTCCAGGCAGGAAGCAGCAAGGCTTTAAATCTGCAAGGCCATTCAGTGGTAATCAAGCTGGCCAATTGCAACATTCGCACTTGCTTTCCAACTGACAAGAGTTCTTTCTCCCACCCTGGACATAATTCCACAGTCATTTGGGAGTTGTAGTTGCTGGGATTCATAGTTCACCTACGTTCAAAGAGCATTCTGAACTCCATTAATGATGGAATTGGGCCAAACGTGGCACACAGGACTCCAATGACCAACAGAAAACACTAGAAGGTTTGGGAAGCATTGACCTTGAGTTTGGGAGTTGTAGTTCACCTACATCCAGAGAGCACTGTGGACTCAAATAATGATGGATCTGGACCAGACTTGGCACAAATATTCCACATGCCCAAATATGTACACTGGTGGAGTTTGGGGGAAATAGACTTTGACATTTGGGAGTTGTAGTTTCTGGGATTTATAGTTCACCTACAATGAAAGAACATTCTGAACCCCACCAGTGACGGAATTGGGCCAAACTTTCCACTGAACCCTCATGACCAACAGAAAATACTAAAGGCCATCCAGTCCAACTCCCTTCATCAGGGCAAGAAAACATAATCAAAGCCCTCCTGCCAAAGAGCCATCCAGCCATAGATATAGATAGATAGATATGATTCACACGCATACACATAGTATGATAGATGTGAAAGGAGAATTATATGTTGCATGTTCCAGAGTAGGCCAACCAGACAATCAAGTATAAAGAAATTACATATATTAGAAACCAACACTTTCTCTTTATTTTCCACATCACCAGACTGGGCCACAGCAACGCGTGACGGGGCAGCTAGTTAAAAATATAAAGCAAAGTATTGGCAGGGTTTTTGGAAGTTATTTTTGGAAGTTATATCACCTCTCAACAAAAGATTGCCCAGGCACTGCCAGGCCATCAAATGCTAATCAAGGTGGTCAGTTGAAACATTCACACCTAGCTGTAAGCTCACAGCAGCCGCTCCCAATAACGACACAGGACGCCAATCCGTAATCAATCAGGAACTTTTACTGCTGGACATTCATACACGAAGAAAGCCAGGATTGGCCGGCAGCTGCGGTTCAACCCTTATATACCCTCCCTCACAATTGAATTCCCCCTTCCCGCCAACCGAGAATCCCGCGCAATGTTCCCCGCCAAATGCCAACTGCTTCCCCCCAAGGCCACCAGCTGCACATCCTTATCAGCATTCCATGTCAGGATCCTGGTTTTTTGCGCCAAGATTCAAGGCCTGGAAACCGGTTCCTGACACCTAGCTCCAGCAGACAAGAGCCCTTTGTCTCACCCTGGTCATTCCACAGATATATAAACCCTTTTTCCTACTTCCAGCAGACCTCACTACCTCTGAGGATGATTGCCATAGATGCAGGCGAAACGTCAGGAGAGAATGCCTCTAGAACATGGCCATGTAGCCCGAAAAAACCTACAACAACCCAATTTTTTCTTTGTTTTTCCAGTACGTTGAGAACAACAAGAACGCTGATAATGATTGGTTCAGACTAGAATCCAACAAAGAAGGCACCAGGTGGGTTTGCTAGTATATTATTAAGAAAAGCAAGTATAAAATGATCAGGAAGTAGAGTAATTAATGGCTAGGTGTTGCATTTCGGAACACTGCATTTTCCCTGATTTATTCCTGTATGGAAATGAGGTTCGTTCAGATTCAAGTTCTCTGTTTTCAGTAGTCAGATTACAATATTGCAAAAATATTGCATCTGTATAATGCACATAAAGTACTGTATATAGTAAAGGTAAAGGTTGTCCCCTGAGATTAAGTCCAGTCATGTCTGACTCTGGGGTGTGGTGCTCATCTCCATTTTTAAGCCGAAGAGCCAGCGTTGTCCATAGACACCTCCAAGGTCATGTGGCCGGCATGACTGCATGGAGCGCCCTTACCTTCCCGCCGGAGCGGTACCTATTGATCTACTCACATTTGCATGTTTTCGAACTGCTAGGTTGGCAGAAGCTAGGGCTGACAGCGGAAGCTCACGCCGCTCCCTGGAATCGAACCTGCGACCTTTTGATCAACAAGCTCAGCAGCTCAGTGCTTTAACCCACTGTATATACTCGAGTATAAGTCTAGTTTTTCAGACCTTTTTTTAGGCTGAAAAAGTCCCCTTTGGCTTATATTCGAGTCAAAGTTACTTATTATTTTACTCTGTTATAAATACATAATAAATGCATTATTATTATTATTACATTTATCATTTTACTTTATTGTTGTTATTATTGCATTTATTATTTTACTCTATGCATTATTATTATTGTTAATATTACATTTCCATTATATTACTCTATTATTATTATTATTATTATTATTATTACCATCTTTATTATTTTAATCTATTTATTTTTATTGGAAGGATACACAAGCACATTTACATTGAAGAAGGTCAGAATGATTTAATCAGAGTTAGGCACTTATCTTAAATATTCAAAAACATTTAACCTCTTGATGCCTCAAACAAACAAGAGTTCAATATATTGTCGAAGGCTTTCATGGCTGGAATCACTAGGTTCTTGTGGGTTTTTTCGGGCTATAGAGCCATGTTCTAGAGGCATTTCTCCTGACGTTTCGCCTGCATCTATGGCAAGCATCCTCAGAGGTTGTGAGAGTTCTTTCTCCCACCCTGGACATTATTCCATAGATATATAAACCCCACTTGCCTAGTTTCCAACATCTGAGGATGCCTGCCGTAGGTGTGGGCGAACCGTCAGGAGAGAATGCTTCTGCAACATGGCCATACAGCCGAGAAAACTCACGGCAACCCATTTACTTCTTCTTCTTTTTTTGCCTTTCTAGGTGGTTTGGGAAGTGCTGGTACATCCACAATCTCTTGAAGTACGAGTTTGCGGTTGAGTTTGATGTGAGTCTTTATCTCTTTCTTGGCTATTCCATTCTATCGAATGGTGCCTTGAACACAGCAATACAGAATCCTGACATTTGAGGCTCATGAATGTGATTAATTTGCAGATTCCGGTCACTTATCCTGCCACTGCTCCAGAAATAGCCATTCCAGAACTGGATGGGAAAACAGCCAAAATGTACAGGTCAGTTCCTCACCTCTGTAATGTAGCTCTTGGGCTAATGTTCTCTTTCTGCCTGTCATTTTAAGATCTGGAACATTTTTCTTCCTTTATAGGGGTGGGAAAATATGCCTGACAGACCATTTCAAGCCCTTGTGGGCCAGGAACGTTCCCAAATTTGGACTTGCGCACCTCATGGCTCTGGGGGTAAGTTGTTGGCCTGACTCAGAATGAAGGTGGTGAAAGGAGGCTTAGGTTCATGAATCATAAGAGTTGGAAGGGAAGCCATCCAGTCTCATCCCAATTCTTTCTATTTATTTATTTATTTATTTATTGTGTCAGGAGCAACCAGACAGTTGTATTACACTTTTAACAAAACAAACAAACAGAAAAAAACACAAAGTTTGCAAGCTCGGTAGTTGATTAAATGACCTTTGACCAGTATCTGGCCACTTGGAGTGCCTCTGGTGTTACTATAAGAAGGTCCTCCGTTGTGCATGTGGCAGGGCTCAGAATCCATTGCAGAAGGTGGTCAGTGATTAATTTGCTCTTCTCCACACTCGCATTTTGTGGATTCCACTTTGTAGCCCCATTTCTTAAGGCTGGCTATGCATCTCGTGGTGCCAGAGCGCAGTCTGTTCAGCGCCTTCCGAGTCACCCAGTTTTCTGTGTGCCCAAGGGGGAGTCTCTCATATGGTATCAGCCATTGACTGAGGTTCTGGGTTTGAGCCTGCCGTTTTTGGACTCTCGCTTGCTGAGGTGTTCTCTGTAGATCTTAGAAAACTATTTCTAGATTTAAGTCATTGATGTGCTGGCTGATACCCAAACAGGGGATGAGCTGGAGATGTCACTGCCTTGGTCCTTTCACTATTGGCTGCTACTTCCCGGCAGATGTCAGGTGGTGCAATACCGGCTAGATAGTGTAATTTCTCCAGTGATGTGAGGCGCAGACACCCCGTGATAATGCAGCATGTCTCATTAAGAGTCACATCCACTGTTTTAGCGTGGTGAGATGTGTTCCACACTGGGCATGCATACTCAGCAGCAGAGTAGTATAGCGAAAGGGCAGATGTCTTCACTGTGTCTGGTTCTGATCCCCAGGTTGTGCCAGTCAGCTTTCGTATGGTATTGTGTCTAGTGCCCACTTTTTGCTTGATGTTCAGGCAGTGCTTCTTGTAGGTCAGAGCACAGTCCAGAGTGACTCCCAGGGATTTGGGTGCGCTACAATGCTCCTGTG
This sequence comes from Anolis sagrei, assembly GCF_037176765.1. Classification (NCBI taxonomy): domain Eukaryota; kingdom Metazoa; phylum Chordata; class Lepidosauria; order Squamata; family Anolidae; genus Anolis; species Anolis sagrei. The sequence goes on from NC_090032.1 coordinate 13,796,235, forward strand.
GGATTCCTTCCCAGGTCATCCTCAGAGCTCGGGATGCTTGTCTGTTCTTAAGGTGAAAAGCACATGTCTGTGTTTTAGATGGATTAGGGATCAGCTGGCTTTCCGTGTAGAAGGCGGTAAGAGCACCTAGAGCTTCGGAGAGCTTCTTTTCAACCATCTCAAAACTCCCTGCTTGAGTAGTAATGGCACAATCATCAGCATAGATGAAGCTCTCTGTCCCTTTTGGCAGTGGCTGGTCATTTGTGTAAATATTGAACATGGATGGAGCAAGCACGCTCCCCTGAGGCAGGCCGTTCTTCTGTTTCTGCCATATGCTTTTCTGGTCCTGGAACTCAACAAAAAAGCTCCTGTTTTGTAGCAGGTTTCCTATGAGGCGGGTGAGGTGGTCGTCCTTTGTGATATTATACATTTTTCTCGGGAGGAGGTGGTGGTTTAGTGTATCATAAACCGCTGACAGATCTATGAAGACAGCTCCTGTGATCTGCTGCCTTTCAAAGCCATCTTCTATGTGCTGAGTCAGGTTCAGCACTTGCGATGTGCAGCTTTTGCCTTTCCTGAAGCCAGTTTGCTGTGGAATCTAAGCTATCAATACACAACTGAAGTGGCAAAGTGTCAACCTAATATAGGCCCATTTCAGTCTCCTTGAGGCCAAAGGGTTATATGGATGTGTGGAAGGGCCCTGATTACCCGAGTCCACACTGCCATATAACCCAGTTCAAAGATATTATATAGGTATTATTGTTGTTGTTGTTATAGATGTATAGATATTATTATAGGAATACAAATATTATTAAAGGCATGTAGGTATTATTATTATTATAGGTGTTATTTATTTATTTTGTATCAAAAGCATTGCATAAATTAGTATAAAACTGATTAAAAATAGGAGCACAGGGCTAAATATCTTTCGAGCAAAAACCGGCAACAGATGGATTAATACACATATAATATCTATAATATCTATATGCCTATAATAATATCTATAGGTCTATAATAATATCTGTAGGTCTATAATAATATCAATATCCATATGTCTATAATTATAATATCTGTTTGTCAATAATATCTATACATCTATAATAATAGATTATAATTTTTTTAATAATTTACAGACCTATAGATATTATTATAGGTATATAGATATTATGGATATTGTATGTGTATATAGATATTATTATTATTATAGACATAGATATAGGCATATAGGTATTATTATTATAGATGTATAGATATTATTGACAAATTGTCAGGTTCCGCTGGTTCTTAGAAAAAAACTCGCACTCACAAGTAGGCACTCGGATTTGGAGTTTATTTCGGTCCATACAGAACAAAGTCAAAGAGAGAACTGAGGTTTCCCGCCAAGAGTCTCCAGATCCCCCCTCCTGGCTTCGGCCCCTCCTTCTCCCCCTTGCTTATCAAAGTTTAGACTAAGGTTCCTTTTCCCACAGCTTCAAAGCGAATACTATGCCCAGATGTCCCTGCCATAAACCCATCTATCATGACTACTCCCTCTAGTGTCAGGAAGAAGACTTCTTGGAATCTCGAACATGAAGGCACATCCTGACACTATCTCCCCCCCTCGGAAGATGGGCCCCAACTGAAAGAAAAAGAGAGAAACATGAGACACAACATCAAGGCTTAGGCTTCAGCGGGAAGGCAGAGTGGAACTTTTTTATAAGGCGCGGAGCGTTTACATGTTCTTGTAACACCCACTCCGGGTGGATAGCCTTAGAGGACCACTGAACCAAATAATACAACTTTCCCCGTGTCCGCTTAGAGTCCAGAATGTCCTTGATTTCAAAATGAGTATGGGCCCCCACCATGATGGGGACTGGTCAGGAATCCGCTTCAGACCATTTCGGAGAGGAGCATGCGGGTTTAAGCAAGCTCACATGGAAGACTGGGTGGACCCTCCTCCAAGTATGGGGCAGCTCTAGCCGTACAGTAACTGGATTGATGACCTTCTGGACGGGGAAGGGCCCCATATACAAAGCGGACAATTTACGGGATGGTTGGGTGGATTTCAAGTATTTGGTGGACAGGTACACTAGGTCCCCCACCTTGAGCTGGGGTTGCAGCGACCTCTTTTTGTCAGCGAATTTCTTATAGTCAGACTTGGCTTTGTCTAAAGTCTCTTTAACAACAGGCCAGGACGCTGCAATCATCTCCCCCCATCCATCCGGTGAAGTCTCTCCTGGTCCCAGGGGTGTCAGGCCCGGAAATGGGGGAAAGTCTCTACCCCCCACAATTTTAAAAGGTGAAGACCCCGTGGACACATGTTTGCTATTGTTGTAACTATATTCAGTGAAGTCTAGCAGGGAAGCCCAATTGTCTTGTTGATAAGTGGAATAGCATCTTAGGTACTGTTGTAAGGTTTTTTGAACTCTCTCGGTGGCCCCATCAGTTTCTGGGTGGAAAGCTGTACTTAGGGCCCGCTCTGTCCCTAGCATGGACAAAAAGGACTTCCAAAACTTGGATGTGAACTGTGTGCCCCTGTCGGTTATAATCCTGCGTGGACAGCCATGTAACCTGAACACATGGTGAAGGAACAGCTTCGCCAATTCAGGGGCAGAGGGAAGTCTTTTCAGGGCTACGAAGTGTGCCTGCTTGGAAAACAGGTCAATTACAGTCCAGATAGTATTATATCCATGGCTGTCGGGCAGTTCTACTACAAAGTCCATGGCAATTTCTGACCAGGGGTGTGTGGGGTTGGCCACTGGTTGTAACAGTCCCGTGGGTTTCCCCACCTTTTGTTTGTTTTTTGCACAGGTTGGACATTCCCGGATATAGTCTTTTATGTCCTTGCGCATAGCAGGCCACCAGAACTGACAGGCCAGTAGTTTAAGGGTCTTGGTGAACCCAAAGTGGCCCGCTAGCAGTGAGTCATGGCCCCCCTTAATTATGTCCTTTCGCATGGAAGCTGGCACGTAGTATTTGGCCCCATAAGTCCAGAGTCCTCCCTCTTGGGTTAGGTCCCCTTTGTGTTGTTGTAACCACTCATCTTTTCCTGCTGCTTCCCTCAACCTCTGTAACAATTCAGCTGGCTGGCTGGGGGGAGGTGTCTTGTCAGGATTGGGAGCGTTGGGAGGGTTGCGCCCTCTTGGACATTCCGCCGCTCTGTGCCCCTCCTGGCCGCACGCGAAGCAGGGGCCCCTCCTTCCTTTCCTCTCGCGGCTGGCTGACCTTCCTCTGGGTGAGGGGCGTCTCGACCCTCCTTGCGGGCCTGCTGCGGGGTGCCGGGTTCGCCCTCTCTCTCTCACTCTGCGTGGCATCTGCTCCTGGTCACACTCGACCCTCCCCGCCAGCACAATCCACTCCTCAAGCGTGTTTGGGTTGCTCCGGTGCAGTGACCACTCCAACACATCGGAGCGCAAGCCCGCTCGGAAGTATTCGAGCTTTGTGGCTTCAGACCAGTCTCTAATTCTGCCCGCAATGGCTTTAAACTCCAAGGCATATTCAGAGACAGTCTTATTGCCCTGGTAGATTTTTTTAAGCTGTCCTTTCGCCTTCTCCTCCGCCAAGGGATCTTGAAATCTCTCCCGGAGCACTCTCAAGAAGTCATCCAGTCTCCTCAACTCAGGCGCTCGGGTGTCATACATTTGCATGAGCCAATCGGCCGCAGCTTCCTTCAAATTGGCCCCCACTGCATGGATCATAGCTCCCTCTGAGGGGAAGGTATCACCATAGTCCTCCATAAAATGTCTCACGTTTGTGATGAAATAGGAGAGCTGCTTGGGGTCTCCATTGAACTTTACGCGCAGCTCTCCTCTCCCGGGGCCTCCATGTAGTTGGCTTCTCCCCACCCATCCCGAGGTGAATGCCGAGGTCCCGGGGTGGGGGTGGAGCTGCTCCCCCTCCATGGCGAACGCCACTCTCCCCGAGGGCCGATACCCACGCCCCATACCTTGTGGATGAGAGCGTCGCTGCTCTCTCTCTTCTAGTGTGGTTCTCCACGACGCTGCTATCTCTTTCCTCATCTCATCCAGTTGGAATGAAAAAGTTTGCAGCATTCTCTCCATCGCATCCACTTTCTCCCCGAAGTGTTGCGCAGGCAGCGCCGATGCGCTGCTGAGGGGCGAGGGTTCCCTGCGAGGCTCCCGCAATCCCGACATGGGCAGCTTGCATCTCACTGTTACATCCTTCCTGGACGGCATCTGCGTGGAAGTCAGGGGGCCCCTCCAGTCTTCAGGCACTGCTGGGCCCTCTTCTTCTATCCCCACACCTCCTTCTTGGGAAGATTCCTCGTCCTCGATCCTCTCATCCTCCAGCCCCTGGGAAGGGAAAGCTCCGGTGCCTCCCTCGGCTCCCATCAGGATCTCTCCTTCCTGGAACATGCTCTTTCTCCGGATAGTTGTATTCCTCACAGGTTGAGCAAGAAGTTGTGAGTTCTCTCTTTATGTCAGGTTCCGCTGGATCTTAGAAAAAACTCGCACTCACAAGTAGGTACTCGGATTTGGAGTTTATTTCAGTCCATACAGAACAAAGTCAAAGAGAGAACTGAGGTTTCCCGCCAAGAGTCTCCAGATCCCCCCTCCTGGCTTCGGCCCCTCCTTCTCCCCCTTGCTTATCAAAGTTTAGACTAAGATTCCTTTTCCCACAGCTTCAAAGCGAATACTATGCCCAGATGTCCCTGCCATAAACCCATCTATCATGACTACTCCCTCTAGTGTCAGGAAGAAGACTTCTTGGAATCTCAAACATGAAGGCACATCCTGACACAAATAGATATGATAATTATAGACATATGGATATTGATATTATTATAGACCTACAGATATTATTATAGACATGTAGATATTATTGTTACAGACATATAGATATCATAGACATATATATTGTAGACTTAAAGATATCACTATGATAGGTATACATATTGTTATTATTATTGTAGATATATTATAGCCCAGGGTTGCTATAAAGTAAAAATGGATGGCCATCTTTCAGGAGTGTTTTGATTGTGCCTTTCTGGGCAGCCTTTGCTAACTCACAGAGCGTGCCTTTTTGTCCTTTCTTTGAATACTGGACTTCATTTCATAGAATCATAGAATCAAAGAGTTGGAAGAGACCTCATGGGCCATCCAGTCCAACCCCCTGCCAAGAAGCAGGAATATTGCATTCAAATCACCCCTGACAAATGGCCATCCAGCCTCTGCTTAAAAGCTTCCAAAGAAGGAGCCTCCACCACACTCCGGGGCAGAGAGTTCCACTGCTGAACGGCTCTCACAGTCAGGAAGTTCTTCCTCATGTTCAGATGGAATCTCCTCTCTTGTAGTTTGAAGCCATTGTTCCGCGTCCTAGTCTCCAAGGAAGCAGAAAACAAGCTTGCTCCCTCCTCCCTGTGGCTTCCTCTCACATATTTATACATGGCTATCATATCTCCTCTCAGCCTTCTCTTCTTCAGGCTAAACATGCCCAGTTCCCTAAGCCGCTCCTCATAGGGCTTGTTCTCCAGACCCTTGATCATTTGAGTCGCCCTCCTCTGGACACATTCCAGCTTGTCAATATCTCTCTTGAATTGTGGTGCCCAGAATTGGACACAATATTCCAGATGTGGTCTAACCAAAGCGGAATAGAGGGGTAGCATGACTTCCTTAGATCTAGACACTAGGCTCCTATTGATGCAGGCCAAAATCCCATTGGCTTTTTTTGCCGCCACATCACATTGTTGGCTCATGTTTAACTTGTTGTCCACGAGGACTCCAAGATCTTTTTCACACGTACTGCTCTCGAGCCAGGCGTCCCCCATTCTGTATCTTTGCATTTCATTTTTTCTGCCAAAGTGGAGTATCTTGCATTTGTCACTGTTGAACTTCATTTTGTTAGTTTTGGCCCATCTCTCTAATCTGTCAAGATCGTTTTGAATTCTGCTCCTGTCCTCTGGACTATTGGCTATCCCTCCCAATTTGGTGTCGTCTGCAAACTTGATGATCATGCCTTCTAGCCCTTCATCTAGTCATTAATAAAGATGTTGAACAGGACCGGGCCCAGGACGGAACCCTGCTTGTGGCACTCCGCTCGTCACTTCTTTCCAAGATGAAGAGAAAGCATTAGTGAGCACTCTCTGTGTTCGTCCACTTAACCAATTACAGATCCACCTCACCGTAGTTTTGCCTAGCCCACATTGGACTAGTTTCCTAGTCCAATGTAGGAAGGAATTACCAGAATTCCTTCCCATAACTCAATATGGATTAGCTTTCTTGGCACATACACACACACAGAATCCCTCCCCTGTGAGTTCCCAGCAGGTATCTCCATGCTGCAGACAGCCAAGACCCAAGAGGGAAAGGGAAAAAGAGGAAAGGAAAGGAAAGGAAGGAAAGGGAGGAGGCAGAAGTGGAGGAGGGTGTTCTCTCTCTCTCTCTTCCTCCCTCCCTCCCTCCTTCCCTCTGTCCCTCTCTGAATCCTTTGGGAAGAGAGAGGCAGGGGTTAGCAAGAGGGATATACCGGCCACCTCTCTCAAACTGCCTCTCGCCTTTCCCCTTGTGCAGGGGGGAGGGTGTTCTTTTAACGCACGCTCTGATAGTCATTTAGGCTTGTGGGGGTTAAGTTCTTTCCGGTTAATTTTTTATTTTTTTTATTTTTGAGTGAAGGACATAGATTACTTTAGTTGTTGACTTATGTTCAAATTTGTGGTCAATTCGTCCAGTGGTTTCTGAGTTCTGTTAATTCCACAAAAGAACATTACATTTTTATTTATATAGATATACATTTTTCATTTCATTCATCATTCATTAGGTGATCCCTCGTTTTCCGAGGAGGATTATCTTCCAGTATTCTTGTGGGTCCATATGTGGCTGTGGAGCCCTATTCTTGCTCTGCATCTTTTTCCGCAGTGAGGGCATCGGTTTCCAGGTGGAAGGCGGTCTCGGTCGGGGTTGGCTTGACGCACCTTCCTCTTGGCACGCTTCTCCCTTTCGCCCTCCATTCGTGCCTCTTCAAATTCTGCAGCACTGCTGGTCACAGCTGACCTCCAGATGGAGCGGTCAAGGGCCAGGGCTTCCCAGTTCTCAGGGTCTATGCTAGTGTTTTTAAGGTTGGCTTTGAGCCCATCTTTAAATCTCTTTTCCTGTCCACCAACATTCTGTTTTCCGTTCTTGAGTTCGGAGTAGAGCAACTGCTTTGGGAGACGGTGGTCAGGCATCCAGACTACGTGGCCGGTCCAGCGGAGTTGATGGCAGAGGACCATAGCTTCAATGCTGGTGGTCTTTGCTTCTTCCAGCACGCTGACGTTTGTCCGCCTGTCTTCCCAAGAGATTTCCAGGATTTTCCGGAGGCAGCGCTGATGGAATTGTTCCAGGAGTTGCACGTGACGTCTGTAGACAGTCCATGTTTCGCAGGCATATAACGGGGTTGGGAGGACAATAGCTCTATAAACAAGCGCCTTGGTATCCCTACGGATGTCCCGGTCCTCAAACACTCTCTGCTTCATTCGGAAAAATGCTGCGCTTGCAGAGCTCAGGCGGTGTTGTATTTCGGTGTCGATGTTGACTTTGGTGGAGAGGTGGCTGCCAAAGTAGCGGAAATGATCAACATTTTCTAATGTTACACCATTAAGCTTTATCACTGGCATTGGATTGGGGTTGGCTGGTGTCTGCTGGAACAGCACCTTGGTTTTTTCAATGTTCAATGGCAGGCCGAGCTTCTCGTATGCTTCTGCGAAGGTGTTTAGAGTGGCTTGTAGATCTTCTGAATGTGCACAGACGACGTTGTCATCAGCATACTGGAGTTCTATAACAGATGTTGTAACCTTGGTTTTGGCTTTCAGTCTGCTGAGGTTGAGTAGCTTGCCATCTGTTCGATAGATTATTTCCACTCATACATATACATATAATATACATATTTTCACTTTTATTATGTGCATAGATAGATGTGTTTCTGTAAAATACACATATTAAAATACACAGAAGAATTTAAAATTCATACTTAAACATTTTTTCTGAGGGGCAGTCCCTCTTTCTAAGGACATTGCATTCAGATCCCTAGTCACCCATGCCTACTGTTCATACTTAGTCTATTCAGATAGATATTCTCTGGCATTCGGGGTATGCAGATGGAGCAACACTAACAGTCTCTTTGTTTTACAGCTGGGACCTTGGCTGGCAGTGGAAATTCCAGATCTGATCTCGAAGGGTCAGATTGAGCACAAGGAGAAAGGAGGAGCGTGAGGTTTATCCTAGCTGGACACTAGGCTTGGGTTTCCTTCTTAGGCCTGGACTGTTGGTGGCTGCTGGGGTCGGATTTGTGCCAATGGCTTGCCTTGTACTTTTATGAGTATCTGATTGTCCAACCTGACTGGGAAACATATCTCAATGAATATAATAAAATATATATATAACTAGACGTGCTCTTTTTTGGGTGGCTGTCTCACTTTGCTGCTTGCCTTTTACTCAAAGTACCCTTGGAGCACCTCTCTATATCTATATCAATAAAAATGTAGTATTTGTTTGTGGGATTAACAGAACTCAACAACCAGTGGACGAATTGACACCAAATTTGGACACAAGACACCGAACAACCCAATGTATGTCCTTCACTCAAAAAACCTGATTTTGTCATTTGGGAGTTGTAGTTGCTGGGATTTATAGTTCACCTATAAATAGTTCACAGTTCTCCCACGACCAACAGAAAATACTGGGTTTGGTGGGCAGTGTCCTTTGGTTTTGGAGTTGTAGTTCACCTACATCCAGAGATCACTGTGGACTCAAACATTGATGGATCTGGACCAAACTCTATACAAAAACTCAATATGCCAAATGTGAACACTGGTGGAGTTTGGGGAAAATAGAATCTTGACATTCGGGAGTTGTAGTTGCTGGGATGTATAGTTCACCTACAATCACAGAGCATTCTGAACCCCAACAACGATAGAATTGGGCCAAACCTCCCACACAGAACCCCCATGTGGGACACAGCAACGCGTGGCAGGGGACAGCTAGTATATATATATATAAATGTGATGTTCGTTTGTGGGATTAACAGAACTCAAAACCCACTGAACGAATTGACACCAAATTTTGCCACAAGACACCTACTAGCCCAAAGAGTGACCATCACTCAAAAAATTGATTTGTCATTTGGGAGTTGTAGTTGCTAGGATTTATAGTTTACTTATAATCAAAGAGCATTCTGAACCCCACCAATGATGGAATAGAACCAAATGTGGCACACAGGACTCCCATGACCAACAGAAAACACTAGAAGGGTTTGGTGGACATTGACCTTGAGTTTGGGAGTTGTAGTTCACCTACACCCAGAGAGCACTGTGGACTCAAACAATAGGTTCTTGTGGGTTTTTTTCGGGCTATAGGGCCATGTTCTAGAGGCATTTTTTCCTGACGTTTCGCCTGCATCTATGGCAAGCATCCTCAGAGGTAGTAAGGTCTGTTGGAATTAGGACAAAGGGTTTATATATCTGTGGAATGGCTGGGGTGGGGCACAGAGCTCTTCTCTGCTGGAGCTAGGTGTGAATGTTTCAACTGACCACTTTCATTAGCATTTGAAGGCCTGGCTGAGCCTGGGAAAATGTTCTGTTGAGAGGTGTTAAGATGTGCCTGGTTGTTTCCTCTCTGCTGTTTTGCTGTTGTAATTTTTGAGTTTTTTAATACTGGTAGCCAGATTTTGTTCATTTTCATGGTCTCTTCCTTTCTGTTGAAATTGTCCACATGCTTGTGGATTTCAATGGCTTCTCTGTGTAGTCTGACATGGTGGTTGTTGGTGTGGTCCAGCAATCAATCAATCAATCAATGATTTATTACGGTCTTTGACCAGCACAGTACAGAATGGGGCATTGGTGCCCAAGGAAGGGAATCGCAGTTCCCAAGTAGATCAGGTATAAAAGCAGATTAAAAGCAGATTAAAAGTCTGAAAGAGCACAAAGGGAGTGCTGCAAAAAACCCAGATTTGCCAAACAACCATAGTAACAAGCATAGCAGCAAAGAAGACAAAAGTGTTCAAACATCTGAGCTAGTGGGTGAGACAAGCTACTCTCACATGCTCCAACTGGTTGCTACCACTGTTGAGCATTTATACAACAAACTTAGAGATCTCAACCTCAAAGTTGACTCCATTATCACAACCCAGAAAGAAAGAAAGCAACTGAGGCAGACCACTTGTGTGGTCCAGCATTTCTGTGTTCTCAAATAATATGCTGTGTCCAGGCTGGTTCATCAGGTGCTCTGCTATGGCTGACTTCTCTGGCTGAAGTAGTCTGCAGTGCCTTTCATGTTCCTTGATTCGTGTTTGGGCATTGCTGCTGCGTTTGGTGGTCCCTATGGAGACTTGTCCACAGCTGCATGGTATACGGTAGACTCCTGCAGAGGTGAGAGGATGCCTCTTGTCCTTTGCTGAACGGAGCATTTGTTGAATTTTCTTGGTGGGTTTGTAGATTGTTTGTATGTTGTGTTTCCTCATCAGCTTCCCAATGCGGTCAGTGGTTCCCTTGATGTATGGCAGGAACACTTTCCCTCTGGGTGGATCTTCATCTTGACTCTCGTGGCTTGTTCTTGGTCTTGCAGCTCTTCTGATGTCTGAGGTGGAGTCTCCATTGGCCTGGAGAGCCCAGTCCTGCCATACATCAAGGGAACCTAGCCATGAAAGCCTTCGACAATACATTCAACGACTCAAACAATGATAGATCTGGACCAACCTTGGCACGAATATTCCATATGCCCAAATATGAACACAGATGGAGTTTGGGGGAAATAGACCTTGACATTTGGGAGTTGTAGTTCTTGGGATTTATAGTTCACCTACAATCAAAAGCATTCTGAACTCCACAAACGACAGAATTGGGGCAAACTTCCCATACAGAACCCCCATACTTAAGGCCATCCAACTCCCTTCACCAGGGCAAGAAAACATAATCAAATCCCTCCTGACAAAGAGCCATCCAGCCATAGATATAGATAGATATGTATATGATTCACACACAGAAAGATATAGTATCATAGATTTGAAAGGGACCCCTAAAGAAGGAGAATGATGTGTTGCATGTTCCAGGTTGGGCAAACCAGACAATCTCCACATCAACACTGACAAAAAACCAGCAAGAAAAACTGTTTACCCACAAGCATCAAGACATTACATATATTAGAAACCAACACTTTCTCAGACTGGGCCACAGCAACGCTGGCAGGGGACAGCTAGTGTGTGTGTGGTGTGTGTATATATATACACACACACACACACACCGTATATACTTGAGTATAAGCCAACCCGAATATAAGCCAAGGCACCTAATTTTGCCACAAAAAACGGGGGAAATGGATTGACTCGAATAAAAGCCGAGGGTGGAAAATGCAGCAGCCATTGGTAAATTTCAAAATAAAAATACACACCAATAAAATTACATTAATTGAGGAATCAGTTAAATGTATTTGAATATTTACATGACTGTAATTCAACATAAGACTGTTCAACTCTGATTCAACCATTATTCTAACCCTACAGATGGCCATCCCGCCTCTGTTTGGAAGTGTTTAAACAGAGACTGGATGGCCATCTGTCAGGGGTGATTTGAATGCAATCAAATCAAGCTTGCTCCCTCCTCCCTGTGACTTCCTCTCACATATTTATACATGGCTATCATATCTCCTCTCAGCCTTCTCTTCTTCAGGCTAAACATGCCCAGCTCCTTAAGCCGCTCCTCATAGGGCTTGTTCTCCAAACCCTTGATCATTTTAGTCGCCCTCCTCTGGACACATTCCAGCTTGTCAATATCTCTCTTGGACAGCGCTCCATGCAGTCATGCTGGCCACATGACCTTGGAGGTGTCTACGGACAACGTCGGCTCTTCGACTTAGAAATGGAGATGAGCACCAACCCCCAGAATCAGACATGACTGGACTTAATGTCAAGGGACAACCTTTACCTTATAAAAACTGTAAATAAATAAAGAATATAAATATAAATAATATAAATACTGTAAATAAATAATATAAATAAATATAAATACTGTAAATAAATAAATCAAAGAGTTGGAAGAGACCTCATGAGCCATCCAGTCCAACCCCCTGCCAAGAAGCAGGAATATTGCATTCAAATCACCCCTGACAGATGGCCATCCAGCCTCTGTTTGGAAGCTTCCAAAGAAGGAGCCTCCACCACACTCCGGGGCAGAGAGTTCCACTGCTGAACAGATCACACAGTCATGGGCCATCCAGTCCAACCCCATTCTGCCAAGAAGCAGGAATATTGCATTCAAATCATCCCTGGCAGATGGCCATCCAGCCTCTGTTTGGAAGCTTTTAAGCAGAGGCTTGATGGCCATTTGTCGGGGGTGATTTGAATGCAATATTCCTGCTTCTTGGCAGGGGGTTGGACTGGATGGCCCATGAGGTCTCTTCCAACTCTTTGATTCTATGAAATATAAATACTGTAAATAAATAAATAAATAAATAAATAAAATACTATAAATACTAGTTTCAAATAATGTGAAACAGATAATGTGAGATTGTATACAGCAGTGTGGAAAGGGCCTCAGATAACCCAGCTCAAAGCAGATATTGTGGATGATCCGCCTGGATATTCTGTGTTCTATGGCTGGGTAGAAGGGCCCATAGTCCCACGTTTGCAAAATGCTGCGGCCCCTTTAAATTTCGCAGGACGCTTTGCTTGGCTCCCATGGCAACGGGAGGCGAGCGTGGCGGGGTTTGCGGCAAAAGGGAGCACACAGTCTGTGACGTCAACTAAGTTCCGAAAGGGAAGGGGAAGAGTCAGCATGGCGCATGCGCGGCTCAGGCGGTCCGGGCGCTTGCGCCTGCGCGGTAGGGCCGCGCGAAGCCCAGCCTCTGGCCGGGCAAGCCGGAGAGGAGAGGAGGGACAAAGATGGCGGCTGGCGCCCCAGGAGTTGTTGTTGCCATGGCGTCGTGGAGGAGGTGAGCGCCTACAGCACCTGAAGGCCTTCGCGGCTGGGAGGGGGGCGCGTTTGGGTCGTGGCCGAGGTGGGCAGCGGTGAAGCTTCCTGAATGAGGGACAGAAGGAGAAGCAGAGGAGGTTTCTTGGGGGGTTTGGTGTCTGGGGGGCCATTGAGGCCTAGGAGGTGGGCTCTGCAAGGGGAGGCCTCAGGGGAAGGCAGGCCTGGGCCTGGCCAGGGGGAGAGGCCACCCACACCTTTGCACAACAATAGGGAGACCTATTCGCATTATTATGTAATCTCTTCATCATGGAGCCTAGTGTCTAGGTCCAGGGAAGTCATGCTACCTCTCTATTCTGCTCTGGTTAGACCACACCTGGAATATTGTGCCCAATGCTATATTCCAAAGCCAAGATTTCACCAGCTTTCTGAAAGTCAGGAGGGAAGAGGCAGATCTAATCTCCAATGGGGGAGAGTTCCAGAGCCGAGGGGCCACCACCGAGAAGGCCCTGTCCCTCGTCCCCACCAGGCGCAATTGCAAAGGAGGATTGCGAAAAAGATCTTGGAGTCCTCGTTGACAACAAGTTTAACATGAGCCAACAATGTGATGTGGTGGCAAAAAAAACCAATGGGATTTTGGCCTGCATCATTATTATTATTATTATTATTATTATTAACTTTATTTGTACCCCGCTAGCATCTCCCGAAGGACTCGATGCGGCTTACACGGGCCGAAGCCTCAAAACACAATACAATAGAAAACATAACACAACAATAAACAAAGCAAATCAAAACAATTAAGCAAAATAACAACAATGACAATACATCAATACATCAAGACACTATTAAAACTGGTTCGGCCGGCGCAATGGGGTACAGGGTTAAAAGTGCTGAGATGGCAGGAGGAACGTAGGATTAAAAGTGCGGTGTGCAGCAACATTGGTTGTGCTAAAGTGCTTCTAGGACTTGGGATGGGGATTCCTAATCTGCGAAGGCACATCGGAACAGCCAAGTTTTTAGGTTCCTTCTGAAAACTGCTAGAGTAGGGGCCTGACGAAGCTCTTTTGGAAGGGCATTCCAAAGTCGGGGGGCCGCCACAGAGAAAGCCCTGTCCCGTGTCCCCACCAAGCGCGCTTGCGACGTAGGTGGGATCACGAGCAGGGCCTCCCCAGATGACCGGAGCGAGCGTGTGGGTTCGTAGATGGAGATGCGGTCACGCAGGTAGGGTGGTCCCAAACCGTTCAGGGCTTTGTAGGTGAGCACCTGCACCTTGAATTGGGCTCGGAAAATAAATGGCAGCCAGTGGAGCTCCTTAAACAGAGGGGTAGACCTCTCTTGATAATGAGCTCCAGTTAGCATCCTAGCCGCTGCCCGCTGGACCAATTGAAGTTTCCGAGCCGTCTTCAAGGGCAGCCCCACGTAGAGCGCATTGCAGTAATCCATTCTAGAGGTGACCAAGGCGTGGACCACCCCGGCCAGATCACCCCGGCCAGATCAGTAGGAGCCTATTTATTTATGTTATTTATTTCGTGTGCTTATACCCCACCCTTCTCAACCCCCGAGGGGGGACTCAGGGCGGCTTACAAAAGGCACATCTTGGTGCCTACACAAATACAATAACATGTAAAAACCAGCAATTAAATGGTCAACAATTAAAACACTTAAAAACAACAATATATCACACAATCAATAGCTAATCTCAGACACAGCGTTCACCAACTCAGAGTTCATATTTCGTTCCACCTTGTCCAACTCCTATCCATCGTCACAGTCCCTTATTCATCTGCCAGTGTCTAGATCTAGGGAAGTCATGCTACCTCTATTCTGCTCTGGTTAGACCACACCTGGAATATTGTGTTCAATTCTGGGCACCACAATTCAAGAGAGATATTGACAAGCTGGAATGTGTCCAGAGGAGGGCGACTCAAATGATCAAGGGTCTGGAGAACAAGCCCTATGAGGAGCGGATTAAGGAGCTGGCCATGTTTAGCCTGAAGAAGAAAAGGATGAGAGGAGATATGATAGCCATGTATAAATATGTGAGAGGAAGCCACAGGGAGGAGGGAGCAAGCTTGTTTTCTGCTTCCCTGGAGACTAGGACGCAATGGAACAATGGCTTCAAACCACAAGAGAGGAGATTCCATCTGAACATGAGGAGTGTGGTGGAGGCTCCTTCTTTGGAAGCTTTTAAACAGAGGCTGGATGGCCATCTGTCAAGGGTGGTTTGAATGCAATATTCCTGCTTCTTGGCAGGGGGTTGGACTGGATGGCCCATGAGGTCTCTTCCAACTCTTTGATTCTATGATTTTATGGCAAACTCTTTGGAGTAGCCTGACAGCAGTCTATGCGAGTCTTAGGTTGGATTGACACTGCATTATATGGCAGTGTCGACCCATCTTTAGTAGAATCATAGAATCCTAGAGTTGGAAGAGACCTCCTGGGCCATCCAGTCCAACCCCATTCTGCCAAGAAGCAGGAATATTGCATTCAAAGCACCACTGACAGATGGCCATCCAGCCCCTGTTTAAAAGCTTCCAAAGAAGGAGCCTCCACCACACTCCAGGGCAGAGAGTTCCACTGCTGAACGGCTCTCACAGTCAGGAAGTTCTTCCTCATGTTCAGATGGCATCTCCTTTCTTGTAGTTTGAAGCCATTGTTCCATTGCGTCCTAGTCTCCAGGGAAGCTGAAAACAAGCTTGCTCCCTCCTCCCTGTGGCTTCTTCTCCTCACATATTCTCTGTGGTGGCCCCCCCCAACTCTGGAACTCTCTCCCCAAGGACATTAGACAAGCCCCAACATTGGCAGTCTTTAGGAAGAGTCCGAAGACTTGGCTGTTCCAGTGTGCCTTTCCAGAATAGGAAACTCCTAGCACCATGTCCCAAATGCACTTTGTTAGAGATTTAGGATTGTCTGCACATTGCACCTACCTCCAAAACCTCTACATTTCACCTGTCATGTCCAGCACTTTTAAATCTTGTTCATTACATTGGCCCAGACTTAGGTTTTAAATGCGTCATGGTGTCATTGTTTTTAGTGTGTTTTTTTTTGCTTGATGTTTATTGTTTGCTTTATGAGTTTTATTGCTGTATTGTTATGTTGTTGTTTTGTTGGCGGCCTTGGCCTTTGTAAGCTGCATCGAGTCTTTCACGATTTGTTAGCGGGGTATAAGTAAAGTTAATAAATAAATAAATAAATAATATTTATACATGGCTATCATGTCTCCTCTCAACCTTCTCTTCTTCAGGCTAAAAATGGCCAGCTCTTTCAGCCGCTCCTCATAGGGCTTGTTCTCCAGACCTTTGATAATTTTAGTCGTTCTCCTCTGGACACATTCCAGCTTGTCAATATCTCTCTTGAATTGTGGTGCCCAGAATTGGACACAATATTCCAGGTGTGGTCAAACCAAGGCAGAATAGAGGGGTAGCATAACTTCCCTAGATCTAGACACTCTGCTCCTATTGATGCAGGCCAAAATCCCATTGGCTTTTTTTGCCGCCACATCACATTGTTGGTTCATGTTTAACTTGTTGTCCACGAGGACTCCAAGATCTTTTTCACACGTACTGCTCTCGAGCCAGGCATCGTCCCACATTCTGTCTCTTTACATTTCGTTTTTTCTGCCTAAGTGGAGTATCTTGCATTTGTCCCCGTTGAACTTCATTTTGTTAGTTTTGGCCCATCATCTCTCCAATCTGTCAAGATCGCTTTGAATCCTGCTCCTGTCCTCTGGAGTATTGGCTCTCCCAATTTGGTGTCGTCTGCAAACTTGATGATCCTGCCTTCTAACCCTTCATCTAAGTCATTAATAAAGATGTTGAACAGGACCGGGCCCAGGACGGAACCCTGCGGCACTCCACTCGCCCCTTCTTTGCAAGATGAAGAGGAAGCATTAGTGAGCACCCTCTGGGTTCGTCCATTTAACCAATTACAGATCCACCTAACCGTAGTTTTGCCTAGCCCACATTGGATTATTCTATTATGATAGAATAATAGAGTTGGAAGAGACCACATGAGCCATCTAGTCCAACCCCCTGCCATGCAGGAAAATCAAAACACCCATGACAGATGGCCATCCAGCCTCTGTTTAAAAGCCTCCAAAGAACGGAGCTTCCATCACCCCTGGTGACGCACCGAGCTGCTGAACTTGATGACCAAAAGGTTGCAAGTTCGAATCCAAGGAGTGGGATGAGCTCCCACTGTTAGCCTCAGCTTCTGCCGACCTAGCAGTTCGAAAACATGCAAATGTGAGTAGATCAATAGGTACCGCTCCGGCGGGAAGGTAACGGCAGTCCATGCAGGCATGCCAGTCACATGACCTTGGAGGCACCTATACGGACAATAATAATAATAATAATAAATTTTATTTATACCCCGCCACCATCTCCCCAGTGGGGACTCGGAGCAGCTTACATGGGGCCAAGCCCGAACAACAATTATAATAAAGAAAAACCGAAAACGCAAACCGAAAACACGAACAATAAAAACAACATCATAATTACATAAAACATGTGAATACATAACAATATAAAATTACAATAAGCACAAACACAATGACAATGGGCAGGCTACACGTAATGATTAAAAGAAGAACTAATTAAAAACTCGGGCGAGATAAAAGAGAAGCAGGTTATTTGTGGAGGAGGGCTTATAGCAGGGGTTGTGGAATCAAGCTTTCCCAAAGCGGGGGGACGGGACGGGGGGGGGGGGAGATGTATACTCCAATGACAGAACGTTGAGGCTGAGCAATAATGTGAGATTGTATCCCTACTCACCAAAGGTGCAGCGGAAGAGCCAGGTTTTAAGGTTCTTTTTAAAGGTTTCAAGGATAGGGGCTTTCCTAATTTCTCCAGGCAATGAGTTCCAGAGTCGGGGAGTCACAGAGGAAAAAGCTCTCTCCCTTGTACTCACCAAGCGAGCTTGTGAAACTGGCAGGGGCGAGAGAAGGGCCTCCCCAGAAGATCGGAGGGCCCGAGATGTTTCATGGAGGGAAATACGGTCACAAAGGTAGGCGGGTCCCAAGATGAGTCCAACTTTTGCTTTTGCTTTGCAGGGCAACGACAGAGGAAAGCCCTCTTGTGCTCATCCACCTCTATGAGGTTTGAACCAGGATCTGGCAGGGGAACGAGTCTCTTGGCTTGTGAGAGGTGAGTATCACCCTTGGGCAAGGACTGAGCTCCTTTTGTCGGTCGATCTCATGAATCCGGCTTTTACTGTCTGTTGAGTTAATCAAAATTGGTTTCAGAGTATTTGGTACTGATTTTCAGTGGTCTTGTTTTACTCGTAAGCTTGCTTAATTTGTTTCTACCGATTTAAGTCACTCTTAATGTGTGGGAGAGATCGTCTGGATCATAGAATCGTAGAATCAAAGAGTTGGAAGAGACCTCATGGGCCATCCAGTCCAACCCCCTGCCAAGAAGCAGGAATATTGCATTCAAATCACCCCTGACAGATGGCCATCCAGCCTCTGCTTAAAAGCTTCCAGAGAAGGAGCCTCCACCACACTCCGGGGCAGAGAGTTCCACTGCTGAACGGCTCTCACAGTCAGGAAGTTCTTCCTCATGTTCAGATGGAATCTCCTCTCTTGTAGTTTGAAGCCATTGTTCCGCGTCCTAGTCTCCAAGGAAGCAGAAAACAAGCTTGCTCCCTCCTCCCTGTGGCTTCCTCTCACATATTTATACATGGCTATCATATCTCCTCTCAGCCTTCTCTTCTTCAGGCTAAACATGCCCAGTTCCCTAAGCCGCTCCTCATAGGGCTTGTTCTCCAGACCCTTGATCATTTTAGTCGCCTTCCTCTGGACACATTCCAGCTTGTCAATATCTCTCTTGAATTGTGGTGCCCAGAATTGGACACAATATTCCAGATGTGGTCTAACCAAAGCAGAATAGAGGGGTAGCATTACTTCCTTAGATCTAGACACTATGCTCCTCTTGATGCAGGCCAAAATCCCATTGGCTTTTTTTGCCGCCACATCACATTGTTGGCTCATGTTTAACTTGTTGTCTACGAGGACTCCAAGATCTTTTTCACACGTACTGCTCTCGAGCCAGGCATTGTCCCCCATTCTGTATCTTTGCATTTCAGTTTTGGAGTTTGTTGCCATCTGTACTCAGATGACGTCCAACTCTCACTCCTTTCTACCTGCTGCTAAGGAGGCTGTTGACGTCCTGAACTGGTGCTTGGTCACTGTGACAGTCTGGATGAGGGTGAACAAATTGAAATTGAATTCAGACAAGGTGGAGGTGCTCCTGGTCAGTCATGAGATCGAATAATAATAATAATAATAATAATAATAATAATAATAGTGTTTATACCCCGCCACCATCATGACGCCAAGACCGAACAACAAATTACAATACTATAAGATACAAATTGCAATAAAATAAACAACATAACATTAAAGTATCAAACATAGAAGCATATAAACAATATACACAAAACATTAAAAAAAAAGAAAGCAGTAAACCAAACATAATGACAGTGAGCAGGCCGCATGTACATAAAATAATTTAAAAACTCAGGGTGAGATAAAGGGGCAGAATTATTTGTAAGGTAGAACTCATAAAGAGATAGGGAAATAAACAAACCTTCATATAAGGGGCGGGGGATGTACTCCTAGGACAAGAATGTTGAGGGAGCAAAAAATGATGTGGCTACTCTCCGAAAGCGCAGCGGAAGAGACAGGTCTTGAGATTCTTTTTAAAGGTTTCTAAAGTAGGTGCTTTCCTAATCTCTCCGGGCAATGAGTTCCAGAGTCAGGGGGCCACAGAGGAAAAAGGCTCTCTCCCTTGTGCCCACAAGGTGAGCCTGAGAAACTGGCAAGGGCGAAAGGAGGGCCTTCCCCGAAGATTGAAGAGTTTGGGCTGGTTCATGGAGAGAAATAGGATCACGAAGGTAGGCGGGTCCCAAACTGTTTAGGGCTTTATAGTTAAGAACCTGTACCTTGAATTGGGACCGGAAGATGAACAGCAGCCAATGGAGCTCCTTGAACAGGGGGGTTGACCGCTCCCTGTAAATTGCCCCTGTTATTAATCTGGCTGCCGACCATTGGACAAGTTGTAATTTCCGGGCCGTCTTCAAGGGTAGCCCCACGAAGAGTGCATTGCAATAATCCAGTATGGAGTTAACTAAGGCATGGACTACCATTGTCAAGTCAGACTTCACGAGGTATGGTCGCAGTTGGCGCACGAGTTTGAATTGTGATAAGGTTCTCCCGGCCACCGCCGACACCTGTGCTTCAAGCGTCAGCGCTGAGTCCAGGAGAACTCCCAAACCCCCAAACTGCGGACCTGTGTCTTCAGGGGGAGTGCAACCCCGTCCAGTTCAGGTTGCCACCCAATACCCCAGTCAGACGGGCAACTGACCTGGAGGACCTCTGTCTTGTGAGGATTGTTCCTCCTCATCCAGGTCATCACAGCAGCCAGGCACTGGTCCGGTATCCTCGGGCTTCCTTGGAGTCTGGTGGAAATGAGTAGTGGAGTTGGGTGTCATCTGCGTAGAGATGCCACCATACTCCAAAACTCCGGATGGCAGGGTATAGGGTTACAGCCTGTGTTGGGTGGGGTCATACTCCCCCTGAAGGTGCAGGTTCGCAGCCTGGAAGTGGTCCTGGATTCATTGCTGAGCCTGGAACCCCAGGTCTGAGTGGTGGCCAGGATAACATTCGCACAATTAAACTTGTGCACCAGTTGCGCCCGTATCTTGGGAAATCAAATTTGGCTACGGTAGCCCACACTCCCGTTACATTTCTAATAGACTACTGTAATGTGCTCTACATGGGGTTGCCTTTGAAGACTGTTTGGAAGCTTCAGGTAGTTCAGCGGGTGGCTGCCAGGCTGCTCACTGGAGCAGCGTACAAAGAGAGGACATTACTTTTGTTGCGCCAGCTCCACTTGCTGCCAGTCTGCTACCAAGCACAATTCACAGTGCTGGCCTATAAAGTCCTAAATCAGGGGTCCTCGAACTTTTTAAACAGAGGGCCAGGACACAGTCCCTCAAACTGTTGAAGGGCCGGATTATAATTTGAAAAAAAAAACATGAATGAATTCCTATGTACGTATCTTATTTGTCATGCAAAAAAACCCCCACTTTAAAACAATACAATAATTAAAATGAAGAACATTTTAACAAATATAAACTTATTAGTATTTCAATAGGAAGTGTGGGTCTGCTTTTGGCTGATGAGATAGGGTTGTTGTTGTTGTTGTTGTTGTTGTTGTATGCTTTCAAGTAATTTCAGACAGGTTGACCCTGAGCGAGGGCCAGGTAAATGACCTTGGAGGGCCGTATCCAGCCCCCGGGCTTTAGTTTGAGGACCCCTGCCTTAAATGGTTCCGGCCCAGCTTACTTTTCCGAACGTATATCCCCCTGTGAACCATCTCAAAGGTTAAAATGATCCAGGGACGCCCTGTTTTTGATTCCACCCCCCTTGTAAGCTCAACTCATGGGGATGAGAGACAGGGCCTTCTTAGTGGTGGCCCCTCGGCTTTGGAAATCCCTCCCCAGGGAAATTAGATCAGTTCCCTCTCTCCTGCCTTCAGGAAGAAAGTTAAATCCTGGTTGTGGGGCCAAGCGTTTGCACAATGATTCCCAGTGAAACAACGATTAGAATATGCTTTTATTTATTTATGTCATGGGAAAAGCTTTACCTTACCTTAACCATGTTTTGTTTCCCTCCTTACTTTTGTCCTAGGGCCTTCCTCTCCCTTCTCTCCATAATGCCCCAAGCGTCTGAGCACCGCATGAGCCGGGCGAGAGAGCAAGCAGTCATCACCTCTCAGCCAAAGGCCAACACCAAGCTCCCAAATGCACACCGAGCTCCGAGTCAAGAGCACCGCAGCTGCTGCTCTTCTTCCTCCATCTCCAATGGACTCTCTGGTTCTTCCAAACTCCGGCCCTTACCACCCCGGCCAACCCCTCTGGACGATAGGGGCAAGAAGCTCGAGATGGACCGCGGCCGGGCCTCCAAGCATAGCGACGTGCCGCGCGGTCCTGCCTCCCGACGCGGCCCAATCAAGGCAGACCACGCGCTCAAAATACCCAGCTGCCCCCAACCTGGCACTATCTCCGGCAGCACCTCCTTCACCATGATGCCTGGGGTTCTTTTTGGCGGACCAGACTCTGACCAACGAAGAAGCAACCTGCTCCGCTCCAAATCCATCAGCATCGGTGACTTAAGCCAGGCCGGCAACCATGGGGAGGAGCCGCTGAGCACCGCACTGAACCGCCTGGCCCTCCGGGACCGTAGCCCTTCTTGCATTCACAAGATTGGCTTGGGCGCCTTGGCTCTGAAGAGAAGCTCTTCACTCCGCAGAGTCAACATCACCACGGGCCTGGATGGAAGACCGTCTGCCACCCTGCTGTCCGTCTGCACAGAAGGCTGCCTGAGGACTCGCCCCATAGACCCACAAGCCCCGGAATATGCTCGCTCTCCAGAAATCCTCTTATCGACCAGCCCACCCCAGAACAAAGCCCCCGTTCCCAGCAAACTGGAAGAGAAGGCAAGCACTGTAAGGAATTGGTGCCTCTTCATCTAAACCAGTATTTCTCAGCCTGGGGGCTGGGACTCCTGGGGGTGGGTCACAAGGTGGTTTCAGAAGGTTTGCCAAAGACCATCAGAAAACATACCGTATATACTCGAGTATAAGCCGACCAGAATATAAGCCGAGGCACTTAATTTTACCACAAAAAAATGCGAAAACAGATTGACTCGCTTATAAGCCGAGGATGGGAAATGCAACAGATACTGGTAAATTTCAAAATAAAAATAGATACCAATAAAATTATATTAATTGAGGCATCAGGAGGTTAAATCTTTTTGAATATTTATATAAAACTGTAATTTTCACATGAAACTTGCATACCCTTCCAATAAAAATAGAGTAAAATAATAAATGTAATAATAACAATAATAATAGAGTAAAATAATAAATGTAATAATAACAACAATAAAGTAAAATAATAAATGCAATAATAACAATAATAATAGAGTAAAATAATAAATGTAATAATAATAACAATAATAAAGTAAAATAATAAATGCAATAATAATAATAATACATTTATTATGTATTTATAAAAAGTAAAATAATAAATAACCTTGACTTGAGTATAAGCGGAGAGGGACTTTTTCAGCCCCAAAAAAGGTCTGAAAAACTAGGCTTATACTCGAGTATATACAGGTATGTGTGCTGTATCCTTAATTTTGGGAGCCCCACAGATACAACTCTGTTCATTATAGAATCATAGAATCAAAGAGTTGGAAGAGACCTCATGGGCCATCCAGTCCAACCCCCTGCCAAGAAGCAGGAATATTGCATTCAAATCACCCCTGACAGATGGCCATCCAGCCTCTGTTTAAAAGCTTCCAAAGAAGGAGCCTCCACCACAACACTCCGGGGCAGAGAGTTCCACTGCTGAACGGCTCTCACAGTCAGGAAGTTCTTCCTAATGTTCAGATGGAATCTCCTCTCTTGTAGTTTGAAGCCATTGTTCCGCATCCTAATCTCCAGGGAAGCAGAAAACAAGCTTGCTCCCTCCAAGCAAGCTTGTTTTATTATAAGGGGTGCTGTTAAATCTCCCGTATCTGACCATTGTCAGTAATGTAGTAGCAACAAAAATAATGTTATGGTTGGGGGTCATTAGGAAGGATGAGATCTACTGCTCCAATACTTGTGTGCTAAGTTTGGTTCAGTTCCAACATTGGTGGAGTATAGAATCCTCTTTGATTGTAGCTGAACTATAAATCCCAGCAACTACAACTCCCAAATGACAAAATCAATGACATTTTGGGAGTAAAACACCTCCCCATCTCCAGTATCCTATTCACACCTTCTTGTTTTCTGGGCAACATGATAAGCTCAGATAATAATAATAAATAATCTATATAAATAAAAATGTAATGTTCGTTTGTGGGATTAACACAACTCAAAAACCACTGGATGAATTGACACCAAATTTGGACACAAGACACCTAACAACCCAATGTATGTCCTTCACTCAAAAAAATTGATATTGTCAATTGAGAGTTGCTGTTGCTGGGATTTATAGTTCACTTACAATCAAAAGAGCATTCTCAACCCACCAATGATGGAATTGAACCAAACTTGGCACACAGAACTTCCATGACCAACAGAAAATACTGGAAGGATTTGGTGGGTATTGACCTTGAGTTTTGGAGTTGTAGTTCACCTATCTCCAGAGAGCACGGTGCACTCCATGATGGATATGGACCAAACTTGGCACAAATATTCAATATGCCGAAATATGAACACTGGTGGAGTTTGGGGAAAATAGATCTTGACATTTGGAAATTGCAATTGCTAGGATTTATAGTTCCCCTACAATCACAGAGCATTCTGAATCCCACCAACGATAGAATTGGGCCAAACCTCCCACACAGAACCCCTATGTGGGCCACAGCAACACGTGGCAGGGGACGGTTAGTAATAATAATGAACTTGATTGTACCCCGCTACCATCTCCCCAAGGGACTCGGTGCGGCTTACATGAGGCCAAGCCCAAAGTACATCAAACAAAACATCAATAAACACAACATCAATAAACAATCAATAAAATACAAATCGTATAAATCACATAAAAAAAACAATCAATAGTGACATAAACAATTTTTAAAATGGCTGGATATGTGTTCTTTGGTGCCTGCTCCTGGTGTAACAGTTAATTTGTTCCCACTGGGAGGATTTTTCTTGCCAGTACAGTCACTGTTCAGCTTGGTGTGACTTCTGGGAAAGTCGGTGTGTTCCTGGAAAGGGAGGGGGGGTTGCTCTCCTTGGTCTCTGAGAAGTGGTGTGATGGGCAGCATACATTATGTGTCTTGTGCCTTTTCCTAGTTAGAAGACGGTGTGGGTCTCCTGGGAAAGGTGTATCCCCAAATGTGCTACACCCACCATTGGGGTGTTTTTGTTTATTTTTATTTTCTCCCCATCTGGCTCCTTGGTTATCCAAACAGCAGCTGTCCCCCAAAGTAGCTCTTCTTGCTAATTAATCCCCATGAGAAAAGCCTCCAGTAGAACCAGGAATAGCCAAGGGAAATCGGATCAGCTAATGAACCAGTGGCTTAATAGGGACAGGTGGGAGGGCCCAGCGGCCCTTTTTTCCCCATTTGCCACGGTGCCTGGTGAAGCCTGCTTTTTTGCTCGCTCCCCTGGACTTGGAAAGAGAGCCATGCCAGGGCTTCAAGGGGCCACGCTGGTGGAGCTGCCAGCGAAGCTCCACCGCACCTTGGCCACCAAGCGCGAGCTTCATGGCCGAGCGGCAGACATTTCCGAGTCAGTGGTCCACACTGCAGTAATGGGGTTGCTACTGATGACCAATGAGGTAAATCTCCTTTTGCTCACAGGCATGGGAAATGTATGCCAGCCTGGGGAGGGGAAAGAGCAGGGGAATCATGGGATAAGCTTCTATTTCAGCATTGCTCCACCTGGGAGTTGGGACCCCGGGGGGGGGGGTGCAAAGAGAGTGTCAGAGGGATTGCCAAAGACCGTCAGAAAACATGTACTCCAATGACAAAACGTTGATTTACTAGTGTGAGGATGTAAGCGCAGCAAAAGAGCCAGGTTTTAAGGTTCTTTTTAAAGGTTTCTAGGGTAGGGGCTTTCCTAATATCTCCAGGTAGTGAGTTCCAGAGTCGGGGGGCCACAGAGGAAAAAGCTCTTTGTACTTACCAGGCGAGCTTGTGAGACTGGCAGGGGCGAAAGAAGGGCCTCCCCAGAAGGTCATGGGGGTTCTGTATGGGAACTTTTGCTTGATTCTGTTGTTGGTGAGGTTCAGAATGCTTCTTGATTGTAGGTGAACTTACATCCCAGCAATTACAACTCCCAAATGTCAAGGTCTATTCCACCACCACCACCCCAAAAAAAACCTCAATTAGTGTTCACAGAGGTCCTCCAGGTCAGTTGTTTGGCTGACCGGGGTATTGGGTGGCAACCTGTGCTGGATGGGGTTGCACTCCCTCTGAAATCACAGATCCTCAGTTTGGTGGTCCTCCTGGTGCTTGATGCGCAGGTGTTGGCAGTGGCCGGGAGGGCTTTCGCACAGTTCATTTTGTGCTTTAGCCTTGCGGACCTTCTCCCTACAGGAGTTGGGTATTTGTTTGAATTCTTCTTTGGTGATTTCTCCCTTTTTCCACTTCTTGTGCATGTCTCTTTTGGGGAGGGCCTTCGCACAACTTGTGAGCCAGCTGCGACCATACCTTGTGAAGTCTGACTTGACCATGGTGGCCCATGCCTTAGTTGCCTCTAGACTGGATTACTGTAATGCTCTCTACGTGGGGCTACCCTTGAAGATAGCCCGGAAACGACAACTTGTCCAACGTTCAGCAGCCAGATTAATAACGGGCAACTTACAGGGAGTGGTCAACCCCCCTGTTTAAGGAGCTCCACTGGCTGCCATTTATTTTCTGGTCCCAATTCAAGGTGCAGGTCATCACCTCTAAAGCCCTAAACGATTTGGGACCCGCCTACCTTCGTGACCGTATCTCCCTCCATGAACCAACTCGGGCCTCCGTTGTTCTGGGGAGGCCCTTCTTTCGCCCCTGTCAGTCTCACAAGCTCGCCTGGTAAGTACAAGAGAGAGAGCTTTTTCCTCTGTGGCCCCCCGACTCTGGAACGCACTGTTTAGGGAAGGGAAGGGAAGAGAGAAATATATCATATATTACAAGCTATGGCCTCCTGGCCCTGCTTCCTGGTTCAGGAAGGTGCTTTTTATTTATTGAGTTAAGATTTCATTTATCTGCTTTGAACTGGGTTATATGACAATGTGGACTCAGATAACCCAGTTCAAAAATATTGTGGGTTGTCTGGCTTGATATTCTGGGTTCTACGGCTTCATGGAAGAGGCCTCGGTGTCACTAGTGCTGGATTAGGTAAATTGTTGATTTGAATCAGTTTATATCAGCTTCTGTTGAACTCTAATCATAGCACTGAGTAAGTTGGAATGCGATGTGTGTGTTTCTCAGACTTCCTGTTCTGCTTGGATTAAGCCACATAAGACATGCTGGATCTCTTATTTAACTACTACTTCAGCCACCCACTATGTTTTCTTTACCTTTAGACACATCACACCCTTCTATTGGGCTCTGGGCACATTGGTCTGCGCAATCTTGGCAACACGGTAAGTAACAGGCAATGTGCTACCTTTCCTCTATGTTATTTATTATTTATTTACTACATTTCTCAACCAAAGGCAACTCAAGGCGGTTCACAGTTGGCAGCGATTTGATGCCATAACAAATATCAAAATACTGTTAAAACAATTATAAAAACAATTCAACATTTAAAATCTACATAAATAAAAATGTAATGTTCGTTTGTGGGATTAACATAACTCAAAAACCACTGGACGAATTGACACCAAATTTGGACACACAATACACCTATCAGGCCAACAAGTGACCATCACTCGTAAAAACACTGAAAAACACAATAGAAGACACTTAAAAGGCCCTCCAAAAATTACATTACAACGCATGTGCAAAACCACACATATATATACACAAACACACATATATACACAAATATATACACTTACACATATATACACAAAACACACATACACAGACTGGGCTACAGCAACACGTCTATATAAATGGCTAGTCTATATAAATAGAAATATAATGTTTGTTTGTGGGATTAACACAACTCAAAAACCATTGGACGAATTGAAACCAAATTTGGACACAATACACTTATCAAGCCAATGAGTAACCATCACTCATAAAAACACTGAAAAACACAACAGAAGAGATTAAAATCCAAAAAATAAAATATACATTACAATGCATGCACAAAATCACACACACATATATATGCAAACACACATATATACACATATGCACATATATATACACACACACAAAACACATATACATAACTGGGCCACAGCAACGCGTAATAGAGATAAGAATTGTATTTGAATGCTGTATATAAAAAAATGTATTACATAACAACATTTTTGATACACACATATAAACATATATACACACTCAAAACACATATACATAGACTGAGTCACAGCAACGCGTGGCAGGGGACGGCTAATCTATATAAATAAAAATGTAATGTTCGTTTGTGGGATTAACATAACTCAAAAACCACTGAATGAATTGACACCAAATTTGGACACAATACACCTAACAGTCCAACGAGTGTCCATCACCATAAACACACACACACACACACACACACAAAACCCGAGCAGAACAGGCTTAAAAACCCAAAAAATACACCATATATAAATGTACACTCATATACATATGCACATGCACACATTCATACACACACATGTATATATGCACAAACACACACAAACATACACATATACACACATACATATACATACACACATATATATACATATACACATGCACATATACACATACACATACATACATATATACACACAAATATGCATATAGACAAGCACACACACACAACATTCATGTACACATATAAACACACAAATACACAAATATATACACACATATATATACACACACATATATACACCCATATATATATATATTCAAACTACAAGAGAGGAGATTCCATCTGAACATTAGGAAGAACTTCCTGACTGTGAGAGCCGTTCAGCAGTGGAACTCTCTGCCCCGGAGTGTGGTGGAGGCTCCTTCTTTGGAAGCTTTTAAACAGAGGCTGGATGGCTATCTGTCAGGGGTGCTTTGAATGCAACATTCCTGCTTCTTGGCAGAATGGGGTTGGACTGGATGGCCCATGAGGTCTCTTCCAACTCTTTGATTCTATTATTAAACAGAGGCTGGATGGCCATCTGTCAGGGGTGCTTTGAATGCAATATTCCTGCTTCTTGGCAGAATGGGGTTGGACTGGATGGCCCATGAGGTCTCTTCCAAATCTTTGATTCTATGATTCTATGGTGTGAGAGAATTGGCTGTCCTCAAGGAATGGGGTTGGACTGGATGGCCCATGAGGTCTTTTCCAACTCTATGATTCTATACGTAAACACACACATATATACACAAATATATACACACACATATATACACACACAAAACACATATACAGACTGGGCCACAGCAACGTGTGGCAGGGGACGGCTAGAATAATATAAAAATATACAAATATATCTGTAAAAACAAGATCCTTGGCATCTCCTTACTAAGATTGTTGTCCAATTGCATCGTCAGTCATTCCATATATTCGTTTTCGTCTAATTATGCTTGCTCGAAGAGCCAGGTCTTAACCATTTTGCGGAATGTTAGAAGGGAGGGAGCCGATCTTATATCCTGGGGAGGGCGTTTCATAGCCGAGGGGTCACCAGTGATAAGGCCCTGTCTCTCGACCCTACCAAATGCATCTGCAAGGAAGGAGGGATCGAGACCAGACGATCTTAAAGTTCTATATGGTTCATAAGGAGAGATACGTTCGGATAGGTAAGCCAGACCAGAACTGTTTATGTATATCTATGCATTGTCTTTGTTGTTAATTGTATAACGGCATTGAATGATTACCATATATGTATTCTGTAATCCGCTCCGTAATTCCTTCAGGGAGATAGAGTGGAATATAAATAAAGTAATTATTATTATTATTATTATTATTATTATTATTATTATTATTAGAAACACAACAAGATGAGTCCACAGCAGACACTCTGCTGGCTGTTGAATTGGATCACATGTTGGACACTTTCCAAGTGTCTAGGACTGTGTGATGTATTGGCGAATAATGTGTAAGGATCCCAGTAAGGTGGCCTTCTACAGCTGGCAGATGGTAATTTTGTCAGCGCCGATTGTGTTTAAGTGCAGGCCAAGGTCTTTAGGCACTGCACCCAGTGTGTTGACCACCACTGGGACCACGTTTACTGGCTTGTGCCAGAATCTTTGCAGTTCGATCTTTAGATCCTCATATCGTGTCAGCTTTTCCAGTTGTTTCTCTGCAATCCTGCTGTCACCTGGGATTGTGACATCAATGATCCATAACATGATTGTGAGGTCCAAAACTCTGTCTGTCTGAATCCGGAAGTCCCAGAGGAGTTTGGCATGTTCATTCTCTGTAACTTTTTCCGGCTTGTGATCCCACCAGTTCTTTGTCGCAGGCAGATGGTATTTGTGGCACAAGTTCCAATTAATCATCTG
The DNA here is from genome assembly GCF_037176765.1 of Anolis sagrei. Taxonomy (NCBI): domain Eukaryota; kingdom Metazoa; phylum Chordata; class Lepidosauria; order Squamata; family Anolidae; genus Anolis; species Anolis sagrei. The sequence continues at coordinate 13,826,222 of NC_090032.1, forward strand.
AGCAATGGTGTTATGCCTCTGCTTGTAGTCTGTCTGCGCAATCTTCTTGCAGCAGTTCAGGATGTGATCTATTGTTTCATCTGCTTCCTTACAGAGTCTACATTTGGGATCTGTGGTCCACTTTTATTATTATTGTATTATCGAAGTCTTTCATGGCCGGAATCACTGGGTTGTTGTAGGTTTTCCGGGCTATATGGCCATGTTCTAGAGGCATTTTCTCCTGACGTTTTGCCTGCATCTATGGCAAGCATCCTCAGAGGTAGTGAGATCTGTTGGAAGTAGGAAAATGTGTTTATATATCTGTGGAAAGACCAGGATGGGACAAAGGACTCTTGTCTGCTGGAGCTAGGTGTGAATGTTTCAACTGACCACCTTGATTAGCATTTAATGGCTTGGAAGTGCCTGGGGGAATCTTTCTTTGAGAGGTGATTTGATGTGCCTGATTGTTTATTCTCTGTTGTTTTGCTGTTGTAATTTTGTAAATTTTGAGTTTTTTAATACTGGTATTATTATTATTATTATTATTTATGCCCTGCTCCAGTTTGAAGATAATGTTCTCTGGAAAAGTTTCTTAAAAGCCATACAACATGTCAGGCATTTGGGTTTTGTTTTTGTTTGTGTCTTGAAATAATCACCACTAGCAGCTTGTATTTACCAGGAGGTAGCAGGGTGTTCAGTAACCTTGTCAGTCTTCCGCAACGAAGCATGTTGGCATGTTTTAAGACAGTCATGTATGTCTAGGGAGACAGAGTGGTGTGTCTATTTCACACTCTAGAGAGCAAAAACCAAAGTCAACATCCTCAGGAAATGCATCCCTTGTTGCCACCACATTGACTGACAACAGCTCTTTTAAACCTGGTGCCATCCAGACATTTTGGCCCACAATTCCCATCGCCCTTGGCTAACAAGGCCATGAATAGGAATTGATGCAAAACATGTGGAAAGTTATGTAAGGATTATGTACTTTCCTATTAGTGCAGTGGTTCTCAACCTGTGGATCCCCAGTTGTTTTGGCTTTCAACTCCCAGAAATCCTAACAGCTGGTAAACTGGCTGGGATTTCTGGGAGTTGCAGACCAAAACACCTAGAAAACCACAGCTTGAGAACCACTGTACTAGTGCAAGACAGTGGTTCCCAACCCTATTGTTGATGTCCTCCAAAATATAGACAAGTGCAGAATTATGGGTCTAACTCTGGTTAGAAAACATTAATGCAAAGTACTGTAGCTCTTTAGAAAAGAGCATCAGATTTTATCATATGCTGTTCCAAACATAAGGATTTATAGTCTACCTACAATCAAAGAGCATTCAGAACCCCACCAACGATGGAATTGAACCAAACTTGGCACACAGAACTCCCATGACCACCAGAAAATACTAGAAGGGTTTGGTGGGCAGTGTCCGTCGGTTTTGGAGTTGTAGTCCACCTACATCCAGAGATCACTGTGGACCCAAACAATGATGGATCTGGACAAAACTCTATAAGAATACTCAATATGCCCAAATGTGAACGCTGGTGGAGTTTGGGGAAAATAGAATCTTGACATTTGGGAGTTGTTGTTGCTGAGATTTATAGTTCACCTACAATCACAGAGCATTCTGAACCCCACCAACGATAGAATTGGGCCAAACCTCCCACACAGAACCCCCATGTGGGCCACAGCAACGCGTGGCAGAGGACGGCTACTATATATATAAAAATGTAATGTTAGTTTGTGGGATTAACATAACTAAAAAACCACTGGACAAATTGACACCAAATTTGGATACAAGACACCTAACAACCCAATGTATGTCCTTCACTCAAAAAAAATATATGATTTTTTCATTTGGGAGTTGTAGTTGCTGGGATTTATAGTTACCTACAATCAAAGAACATTCTGAACTCCACCAATGATGGAATTGAACCAAATGTGGCACACAGGACTCCCATGACCAACAGAAAACACTAGAAGGGTTTGGTGGGCATTGACCTTGACTTTGGAAGTTGTAGTTCACCTACACCCAGAGAGCACTGTGGACTTAAACAATGTTGGATCTGGACCAAACTTGGCAGGAATACTCAATATGTCCAAATATGAACACAGATGGAGTTTGGGGGAAATAGACCTTGACATTTGGGAGTTGTAGTTACTGGGATTTACAGTTCACCCGCAATCAAAGAGTATTCTGAACCCCACAAACTGTTTACCCACAAGCATAGAGAAATTACATATATTAGAAACCAACACTTCCCCATTACTTTATCTTCCAGATCACCAGACTAAGGCCACAGCAACGCGTGGCAGGGGACGGCTAGTATACATAAATAAAAATGTAATGTTCGTTTGTGGGATTAACAGAACTCAAAAACAGCTAGGGGAATTGACACCAAATTTGGCCACAAGACACCTACTAGCCCAAGGAGTGATCATCACTCAAAAAATTGATTTTGTCATTTGGGAGTTGTAGTTGCTGGGATTTATAGTTCACCTACAATCAAAGAGCATTCTGAACTCCACCAATGATGGAATTGAACCAAACTTGGCACACAGTTCTCCCATGAGCAACAGAAAATACTGGAAGGGTTTGGTGGGCTTTGGTTTTGGAGTTGTAGTTCACCTACGTCCAGAGATCACTGTGGACTCAAACAATGATGGATCTGGAACAAACTCTACACAAATACTCAATATGCCCAAATGTGAACGCTGGTGGAGTTTGGGGAAAATAGAATCTTGACATTTGGGAGTTGTATTTGCTGGGATTTGTACTTCACCTACAATCACACAGCATTCCGAACCCCACCAATGATAGAATTGGGCCAAACCTCCCACACAGAACCCCTATGACCACCAAAGTGGACCACAGCAACGCGTGGCAGGGGATGGCTAGTTAGTTAAAATAACATACATCGCATGAGAAAGGAGGCTTCATGGCCTTAGTTAACACTCCATCATCCACATGGCACGTGTTCTGATTAATATAACTGTTATATTAATATAACTGATTAATGTCCAGTGTGGCCAGCTAACACCTCCCAACAAAGGATCCTCCCAGGCAGCAACCAGCCAGGCTTTGAAGTTGCAAGGCCTTCTCCCACTCATAGAATCATAGAATCATAGAATCAAAGAGTTGGAAGAGACCTCATGGGCCATCCAGTCCAACCCCCTGCCAAGAAGCAGGAATATTGCATTCAAATCACCCCTGACAGATGGCCATCCAGCCTCTGCTTAAAAGCTTCCAAAGAAGGAGCCTCCACCACACTCCGGGGCAGAGAGTTCCACTGCTGAATGGCTCTCACAGTCAGGAAGTTCTTCCTAATGTTCAGATGGAATCTCCTCTCTTGTAGTTTGAAGCCATTGCTCCATTGCGTCCTAGTCTCCAGGGAAACAGAAAACAAGCTTGCTCCCTCCTCCCTGTGGCTTCCTCTCACATATTTATACATGGCCATCATGTCTCCTCTCAGCCTTCTCTTCTTCAGGCTAAACATGCCCAGTTCCCTAAGCCGCTCCTCATAGGGCTTGTTCTCCAGACCCTTGATCATTTTAGTCATTTTAGTCACTCTGCACATTATTCCACATATATAGAAACCCTACTTGCATGGTTTCCAACAGACCTCACAACCTCTGAGAATGCCTTCCATAGATGTGGGTGAAACGTCAGGAGAGAATGTTTCTGAAACATGACCAGACAGCCCGGAAAATTCACAGCAACTCAGTGATTCCAGCCATGAAATCCTTCGACAAAACAAAAATAAATAGAGCTAGTTGTGGGTGTTTAGTGACAATGGGATGCTCAGATCTAAAAACAGGCCTAGTACTACACACGGCTAGAAGCATGAAGAGTGATTGCTTAGCAACTGTGCCATGTGTCCACACTTCTTTGCAAGATGGTAGCACATCTTGGAAGGAAAAAAGAAATAAATTAGCAAGGAAAGTAAGCTTCAAGCGTTGGCTGGGACGTTTTCTACGTGATACGCAAAAGAACAAATAGTGCAAAAATATTTTTAACTGAAAGCTAGACAACTCCATTGTTGAAAGAGGGGAAATTAGGCAGCAGCCATAGGATTTAAACTGGGATAACAACTCTTAAAAGCAGTGTTTCTCAACCTTCGTAATGCCGCAACCCCTTAATACAGTTCCTCATGTTGTGGTGTGTCCTGACCCCCACTATAAAATTATTATTGTTGCTACTACATAAATGTCATTTTGCTACTGTTATGAATCGTAATATACTGTATATACTCGAGTATAAGCCTAGTTTTTCAGCCCCTTTTTTAGGCTGAAAAAGCTGCCCTCGGCTTATACTCGACTCAAAGTTATTTATTATTTTAGTCTGTTATTACTATTATTTTTATTACATTTATTATTTTACTCTATTATTGGTATTATTACATTTGCATTATTTTACTCTATTATTATTTTATTACATTTATTTTACTCTATTTATTAGTATTATTATATTTATTATTTTACTTTATTATTACTGTTATTACATTTATTATTTTACTCTATTATTGGCATTATTACGTTTGCATTAATTTACTCTATTATTATTTTATTACATTTATTTTACTCTATTTATTATTATTATTATTATTATTACATTTATTATTTTACTTTATTATTGTTGTTATTGCATTTATTATTTTACTCTATTATTGGTATTATTACATTTGCATTAATTTACTCTATTATTATTTTATTACATTTATTTTACTCTATTTATTATTATTATTATTACATTTATTATTTTACTTTATTATTGTTGTTATTACATTTATTATTTTACTTTCTTTATTATTATTGGAAGGATACGTAAACACATTGACACTGAAAAAGGTTAGAATAATGGTTTAATCAAAGTTGGTCAGTCTTATTTTAAATTACAGTTTTATGTAAACACTAGCCATCCCCTGGCACGCTTTGCTGTGGCCCAGTCTGTGTATATGCGTTTTTTGTGTGTGTATGTGTATATATGTGGTTTTGTGCATGTGTTGTTATGTGTTTTTATTTTTTGGGTTTTTAAGTCTCTTCCACTGTGTTTTTCAGTGTTTTTGTGAGTAATGGTCATTTGTGGGCCTGATATGTGTATTGTGTCCAAATTTGGTGTCAATTCATCCAGTGGTTTTTGAGTTATGTTAATCCCACAAATGAACATTACATTTTTATTTATATAGATTGAAAAACATTTCACCTACTGTTTCCTCGATTAATGTAATTTTATTGGTATCTATATTTATTTTGTATTACTAGTAGCTGCTGCATTTCCTACCCTCGACTTATACTCGAGTCAGTAAGTTTTCACATTTTTTGGTGGTGAAATTAGGTGCCTCGGTTTATATTTGGGTTGACTTATACTCAAGTATATACGGTAAATATCCGATATGCAGGATGTGTTTTCATACACTGGATCACATTTAGCACAAATACCTGATACGCCCAAATTTGAATATTGGGGGAGGAATTAATTTTGTCGTTTGGGAGTTGTAGTTGCTGGGATTTATAGTTCACCTACAATCAAAGAGCATTCCGAACCCCATGAATGATACAATTGAACCAAACTTGGCACACAGAACTCCCATGACCAACAGAAAATACTGGAAAGGTTTGGTGTGTATTGACCTTGAGTTTGGGAGTTGTAGTTCACCTACATCCATAGAGTACTGTGGACTCAAACAATGATGGATCTGGACCGAACTTGGCACGGATACTCAATATGCCCAAATGTGAACACTGGTGGAGTTTGGGGAAAATAGACCTTGATATTTGGGAGTTGTAGTTTCTGGGATTTATAGTTCACCTACAATCAAAGAGCATTCCAAACTCCAACAACGATGGAAACAAACTAATCTTGGCACACAGAACTCCCATGAACAACAGAAAATACTGGAAGGGTTTGGTGGGCATTGACCTTGAGTTTTAGAGTTGTAGTTCACCTACATCCAGAGAGCACTGTGGATTCAAACAATGATAGATCTGGACCAAACTTGGCACGAATACTCAATTATGCCCAAATGTGAACACTGGTGGGCTTTGGGGAAAATAGACCTTGAAATTTGGGAGTTTTAGTTGCTGGGATTTATAGTTCACCTGCAATCAAAGAGCCACTTGAACCTCACCAATGAAAGAATTGGGCCAAACTTTCCAAACAGAACCCACATGACCAACAGAAAATACTGTGTTTTGTGATGGTCTTTGGAGACCACTCTGACACCCCCTCATAACCCCTCCAGGGGTCCCGACCCCCAGATTGAGAAACATTGGTATAGAGCTTTATAGGTCAAAACCAGCACTTTGAATTGAGCTCAGAAGTGGACAGGCAGCCAGTGGAGCTGACGTAACAGGGGAGTGGTACACTCCCTGTATGTAGCTCGTGTTAGTAATCTAGCTGTTGCCTTTTGGACTAACTGCAGTTTCTGAACCGTCTTCAAAGGTAGCCCCACGTACAGTGCGTTGCAGTAATCAATTCTTTGCAGTCCCCAGTTCAGACCTGCTCTGTTTCAGATAAATTCCGCTTCCATCATCTTGCTGAGTAGACCACTCCATAGTAATATTTGCTTCCAGAGTAATATTTTTTGGTGTCTCTCTTGTCTTTTGGCCTCGTTCTCAGTGCTTCATGAACGCTGTCCTCCAGTGCCTGAGCAGCACCAAACCCTTGCGGGACTACTGCCTCCGCCGCGAATTTCGGCAAGAGCAACCCGGAGCTCTGCGGACCCAGCAGGAGTTGACTGAAGGTGACGGCAATACCTCTGCTTCCTGTTTCTTTTCCTCGAGAGGAAGCGATTACGTAACGGAGTCCTGTCTGAAGTGACTTGGGCTCTCAAGATCTTGGTCGTGATCCACAATCTAAATTGGTCTCTCACTGGTTTTAATCCCAAGTCCAGTTGACCACAATTACATAAGTACCTTGGCCTCGCACAAAGGGTTATATAATTAGAGGACTTCATTCCTGTACTGTCCTTTTGCCTGGCAGATATCCATGGCCTTCATTCTCTGATCATAAGCTTGCACATTATTATTATTATTATTATTATTATTATTACTACTACTAGCTGTACCCGCCATGCGTTGCTGTGGCCAACCTTCCCTCCCTCTTTATCTCCTTTCTTTGGGGGGAGATATAGTGCATGCACACACACACACATGCGCATACACATATGGGTGTGGATAATATGGCAATGTCTATGTTGAAAGGAAGTTGTGGAGAATACCTACATGGATGTTAATTTTACTCTATTTCCTCAACTCTCCCCTCAAATACACACAGTCACGCGGGAAATAAGTGGCTCTGCTGGAGTGCATGTCTTGAGGGGTTATTGTGGGGATGATCTTGCATGTGCATTAATTCCACTATATTTTCACAACTCCACACACCCATATGTACTCACTGTTGCTCTGCCAATATGTGCATGTTGCCAAATTGTAAAAGATAGATAGAATGATTTCCAATTCATACAGCAGTTCAAAAACATGCAAATGTGAGTAGAGCAATAGGTACCACTCTTGTAGGAAGGTAGGGCGCTCCATGCAGTCATGCCAGTGGCCACATGACTTTGGAGGTGTCTACGGACAACGCCGGCTCTTCAGCTAAAAAATGGAGATGAGCACCAGAGTCCCAGAGTTGGACATGACTGGATTTAATGTCATGATGGAATTGAACCAAGCTTGGCACACAGTTCTCCCATGACCAACAGAAAATACTGGAAGGGTTTGGTGGGCAGTGTCCTTTAGTTTTGGAGTTGTAGTTCACCTACATCCAGAGATCACTGTGGACTAAAATAATGATGGATCTGGACCAAACTCTACACAAATACTCAATATGCTCCAATGTGAACGCTGGTGGAGTTTGGGGGAAATAGAATCTTGACATTTGGGAGTTGTAGTTGCTGGGGTTTATAGTTCACCTACAATCACAGAGCATTCTGAATGATAGAATTGGGCCAAACCTCTCACACAGAACCCCCATGTGGGCCACAGCAACACGTGGCAGGGGAGGGCTAGTGTAGTAAGTAAATAACAAAATAAACTTAAGGATGTTTTGTTGTCTCCTTCACCTTTTTTGGTTTCTCCCTCTGCAGCCTTCGCTGATGTCATTGCCACCTTGTGGCACCCCGATTCCGCAGAAGCCTCCAATCCCAGCCGCTTCAAAGCCGTCTTTCAGAAATACGTGCCATCCTTTACAGGATACAGGTGAGGAAAAGCAGAATTTTCCCTCCTCTCGGTTCCTTTATGCTTCGTTTGTCTGTGCCACTTATTCAGGCTCCCTGGGTCAGCGATTTTAACTTGTTCCAGAAGCCAGAGAGAGAATGATTGTGATGTAATATCAGAGGGAATGCATTACGTGTGTCCTGTTTCAGTTCAGATTTGTCCACGGTGGTCCACACCTTAGTTACCTCTGGATTGGACTATTGCAATGCTCTCTACGTGGGGCTGCCCTTGAAGACGGCCTGGAAACTCCAACCGGTCCAATGGGCGGCAGCCAGACTGTTGAGATTAACTTCACAATTGAGATTAACTTCACGCTCTCCTCTGGAATGTGTCCAGAGGAGAGCGACTAAAATGATAAAGGGTCTGGAGAACAAGCCCTATGAGGAGCGGCTTAAGGAGCTGGGCATGTTTAGCCTGAAGAAGAGAAGGCTGAGAGGGGATATGATAGCCATGTATAAATATGTGAAAGGAAGCCACAGGGAGGAGGGAGCAAGCTTGTTTTCTGCTTCCCTGGAGACTAGGACGCGGAACAATGGCTTCAAACTACAAGAGAGGAGATTCCATCTGAACATGAGGAAGAACTTCCTGACTGTGAGAGCCGTTCAGCAGTGGAACTCTCTGCCCCGGAGTGTGGTGGAGGCTCCTTCTTTGGAAGCTTTTAAACAGAGGCTGGATGGCCATCTGTCAGGGGTGATTTGAATGCAGTATTCCTGCTTCTTGGCAGGGGGTTGGACTGGATGGCCCATGAGGTCTCTCCCAACTCTTTGATTCTATGATTCTATGGTGTGGTGTTGGAGGAAAGTTCTGAGAGTGCCTTGGACTGCGAGAAGATCCAACCAGTCCATCCTCCAGGAAATAAAGCCTGGCTGCTCACTGGAGGGAAGGATACTAGAGACAAAGTTGAAGTCCTTTGGCCACATCATGAGGAGACAGCAAAGTCCAGAGAAGACAATGATGCTGGTGAAAGTCGAAGGCAAAAGGAAGAGGGGCCGACCGAGGGCAAGATGGATGGATGGCATCCTTGAAGTGACTGGACTGACCTTGAAGGAGCTGGGGGTGGTGACGGCCGACAGGGAGTTCTGGCGTGGACTGGTCCATGAGGTCACGAAGAGTCGGAGACGACTGAACGAATGAACAACAAAAACATGATTCTATAATTCAGCAGCAGATCAGTTGCACAACTTCAGCTCTTTCCAGTAGCTTCTTCCTGCACAGTATATTCAGTCAACTGCTCCCACAGCCTGCAGTCACTCTGGAACCTTTTACAGACACTTGAGCACATGCCCGGCCATTGTCAGTTTTACCATTGTCTTTTCCCCAGTCTAGATGATATTACAAACTTACCACAGCATACAGTTATATCTTGTCTTAACAGACAGGTTCTTTTAATTACATATAGCCTTCGACGAACAACGTCACAACACAAGGAGAGAAATACACTGTACATGACTTCCTTATATACAGTTCTAAACAATTACACATAGCAATCTCTGATTGGTTCCCAACTCATTAACTTAACTCAGACCCAGGATTACATCACTCACAATCACCTGGACTAGGCCAGAACACATTTCTCAAATGATTCCCTATATACGGTTAATGCATGACTCAGCATTTCCAATAGAAGCCTATTAGCAGTGCATGATCGTGCCATTACTGCTCAAGCAGGGAGCTTTGAGATGGTTGAACAGAAGCTCTCTGAAGCTCTAGGTGCTCTTACTGCCTATTACAGGGAAAACCAACTGATCCCCAACCCATCTAAAACACAGACATGTGCCTTTCATCTCAAGAACAGACAAGCATCCCGAGCTCTGAAGATCACCTGGGAAGGAATCCCACTGGAGCATTGCAGCGCACCCAAATATCTGGGAGTCACTTTGGACCGTGCTCTTACCTACAAGAAGCACTGCCTGAACATCAAGCAAAAAGTGGGTGCTAGAAACAACATCATACGAAAGCTTACTGGCACAACCTGGGGATCACAACCAGATACAGTGAAGACATCTGCACTTGCGCTGTGCTACTCTGCTGCTGAGTATGCATGCCCAGTGTGGAACACATCTCACCACACTAAAGCAGTGGATGTGGCTCTTAATGAGACATGCCGCATTATCACAGGGTGCCTGCGCCCTACACCACTGGAAAAATTACACTGTCTAGCCGGTATTGCACCACCTGACATCCGCTGGGAAGGAGCAGCCAATATTGAAAGGACCAAGGCAGAGACATCTCCAGCCCATCCCCAGTTTGGGTATCAGCCAGCACGTCAACGACTTAAATCTAGAAATAGTTTTCTAAGATCTACAGAGACACTCACTGGAACACCTCAGCAAGCGAGAGTCCAAAAGTGGCAGGCCCAAACCCAGAACCTCAACCAATGGCTGATACCCAATGAGAGACTCCCCCCTGGGCACACAGAGGATTGGGCGACCTGGAAGGCACTGAACAGACTGCGCTCTGGCACCACGAGATGCAGAGCCAACCTTCAGAAATGGGGCTACAAAGTGGAATCCTCGACGTGCGAGTGTGGAGAGGAGCAAACCACTGACCACCTGCTGCAATGCACCCTGAGCCCTGCCACATGCACAAGGGAGGACCTTCTTGCAGCAACACCAGAGGCACTCCAAGTGGCCAGATACTGGTCAAAGGACATTTAATCAACTCTCATACTCACAAATTTTGTAATCTGCTTGTTTGCTTTGTTCTGTTAGAAATGTAATATAATTTGACTGGTTGTTCTGACACGACAAATAAAAAAGTGCATGACTCAGCTATATTACATTACAATACATTGTAAAACCTGACTAACTGGAGCGAATTACAGAGAGCGGTCAACCCTCCTGTTTAAGGAGCTCCACTGGCTGCCGTTTATCTACCGGCCCCAATTCAAGGTGCAGGTCTTGACCTACAAAGCCCTGAACGGTTTGGGAGTCTCTCATTTGGTATCAGCAATGGGTTGAGGTTCCGAGTTTTAGCCTGCCACTTTTGGAATCTCGCTTGCTGAGATGTTCCTGCGAGTATCTTCGGCGGGAAAGGTAACAGCACTCCATTTAGTAATGCCGGTCACATGACCTTGTGGGCGTCTACCGACAATGTTGGATCTTCGGCTTAAAATGGAGATGAGCACCAATCCCCTGAGTTGGACTTGACTAGACTTACGGTCAGGGGAAACTTTTACTGTACCTTCGGGATGCAAGAATACCTCCAACCATGAATGTTTCTGTGACCCTTTAGATTGCAGAATGAATCTGGGCTCTCTGTTTGTTGTTGTTTTATTGCCTGAAGATTAAATCAGTCTGTGCTTTTCTCATCTTCATTTCCAGCCAGCAGGATGCTCAGGAGTTTCTGAAGTTTCTGATGGATCGGTTGCATGTGGAGATCAATAGGAAAGGACGCAAAACACCCAGCATCCTTTCTGACACCAAGAGGCCCTCTGTATTGGAGGATGCTGACATTCTGAGGTGAGTCTGATCGGGTCAACAGAGATGGGCTGGAATAAGGAATCGAATTACAGTGTTTTTTTGCTACTTTGTGGTTCGCTTTTAGCGGACTCACTGTTTGCTTTTGTTTTTGTTTTTTAATAAAACTGTTTATTTTGGTTATGGTACATAACAGAAAAGCAAATTGTGGCAGATATAATCAGGTAACAATATTTTTGATGTGTACATGCCTATCTCCCTTAATCAATCAACCAGTTAATTTTGACATTGAGTACAAGTTATTATCAGTTACTTAAATTAAAATATATAGACTTGCTCAGTTCTTGTGGGTTTTTTCGGGCTATATGGCCATGTTCTAGAGGCATTTCTCCTGACGTTTCGCCTGCATCTATGGCAAGCATCCTCAGAGGTGAGGTCTGCTGGAACTGGGAAAAAAGGGGTTTATATATTTGTGGAATGACCGGGGTGAGACAAAGGGGCTTTTGTAAGTTGGGCTAGGTGTGAATCTTTCAACTGACCACCTTGATTAGCATACAATGGGCTGACTGTGCCTGGAGCAAACTCTTCTTGAAAGGTGATTAGATGTCCCTGCCTGTTTTTCTCTCTGCTGTTTTTGCTGTTGCAATTTTAGAATTTTTAAATACTGGTAGCCAGTGTTCTCAAATAAAATGCTGTGTCCAGAAAGGAAGAAGCCATGAAAATGAACAAAATCTGGCTACCAGTATTAAAAAATTCTAAGGAAGGAAAGAGGTAGAGAAGGAAGAAAGGAGAAAAGGGGGAAGGAAAGGAAAAAGGGGGTAATGAAGGAAAGAGGTAGAGAAGGAAGGAAGGAGAGAAGGAAAGAAAAAAGGGAAGGAAGGAAGGAAAGAGGGAGCGAAGGAAGGAGGGAAAGAAGGAGAGAAAGAGGGAAAGGAAGGAAAGAGAGATGGAAGCAAAAAACAAAGGAAAGAAGGAAGGAAGGAAGTCGGGAAGGAAGAAATGAGAGAAAAAAGAGATAAAGAAAAAGGGGGAGAGGAAGGAAAGGTAGAGAAGGAAGGAAGGAGAGAAGGAAAGAAAAAAGGGAAGGAAGGAAAGAAAGAGGGAGCGAAGGAAGGAGGGAAAGGAGAGAAAGAGGGAGGGAAGGAAAGAGGATGGAAGCAAAAAACAAAGGAAGGAAGAAATGAGAGAAAAAGGTAAAGAAAAAGGGGGAGAGGAAGGAAAGTTAGAGAAGGAAAGAAAAAAGGGAAGGAAGGAAAGGGAGCGAAGGAAGGAGGGAAAGAAGGAGAGAAAGAGGGAGGGAAGGAAAGAGGATGGAAGCAAAAAACAAAGGAAGGAAGAAATGAGAGAAAAAAGATAAAGAAAAAGGGGGAGAGGAAGGAAAGTTAGAGAAGGAAGGAAGGAAGGAAGGAGAGAAGGAAAGAAAAAAGGGAAGGAAGGAAGGAAGGAAGGAAAGAGAGAGCGAAGGAAGGAGGGAAAGAAGGAGAGAAAGAGGGAGGGAAGGAAAGAGAGGATGGAAGCAAAAAACAAAGGAAGGAAGAAATGAGAGAAAAAAGCGATAAAGAAAAAGGGGGAGAGGAAGGAAAGTTAGAGAAGGAAGGAAGGAGAGAAGGAAAGAAAAAAGGGAAGGAAAGAGGGAGAGAAGGAAGGAGGGAAAGAAGGAAAGAAAGAGGGAGGGACGGTTGGCCACAGCAACGCGTGACGGGTACAGCTAGTAATGTATAAATATTAAAATTAATATGGCATCCCTACTTCATGGTTTTCCACTTATCACGGGTGGTCCTGGAACGGAACCCCGTAATAAGTGAGGGAACACTGTATTGTTGTTTTCTACTCTGATTCTAAGAACTTTTTCATCTGAAAGTGGCAGATATTGAACTGTGGGGGAACACTATACAGGCACCGGTTCTTCCTAAGACATTTAAGTTCAATGCCAAACTCCCAGATTTCTGTTGTCTCTGAGGATATTGGGGCTGTTCTTCTGCTAAGAACCACTGAGTTCGCATATATATTGGAAATTTACAATAATTCACCCTAAGGCTTCCTAATGTTTATTTCTTGCCTTTTCTTTCCCCATACAGCGATGATGAACAAGCCAACCAGATGTGGAAGCGTTACCTGGAAAGAGAGGACAGCAAAATAGTGGGTGAGTGGGCATCCCTCCCATCATCCCTGCTTGCTTGTCATGCTGATTTGGCTAATGGGAGGTGTATTATCTTTTTCCTCCTGTTCCTCCCTCCTCTCCCTTCAAAATAACTTTGTGCTGCAATACTCCAGTGTGATTCCTTCCCAGGTAATCCTCAGAGCTCGAGATGCTTGTCCGTTCTTAGCACAAGTTTGCATTTTAGATGGATTAGGAAGCAGCTGGTCTTCCCTGTAATAGACAGTAAGATCGCCTAAAGCTTCAGAGAGCTTCTGTTCAACCATTTCAAAGCTCCTTGCTTGAGCGGTGATGGCATGATCGTCAGCGTAGATGAAACTCTGTCCCTTCTGGCAGTGGCTGATCGTTTGTGTAGATATTAAACATTGATGGAGCAGGCTGATGGAAGGTGTGTTTATCTTCTTCGACCTATTCTTGTTCCCATTCCACCTTCAAAATACCTTGGAGATTTGACTTAATGGAAGGCTGTGTTTTAAAATCCAGAAGTATAATATCACTGTAGCTTTTAAATCTTATAGAGGACAGGATTCTGCAAAATAATTTAATTCACGTCTGTGGAATATGAATGTAGTGAATCAGGACATGAAGACTGATAGACTAGGGAGGGACACCTGGAAGCTACAAGGCGTAGAGCTTTTTTGGCCTATGCTCCAACTCTGTGGAACTCGTTGCCTCCATACATTAGAGCAATGTCGGAGCTACGACCTTTTGTAAAAGCGCTCAAGACTTGGCTGTTTGGTTGTGCATTTAAGTAATCAGATCTAAGTTGCCAAACAGTCACTGTTGAATGTTTTTTATGTTGAATGTTTTATATTGTGAAATGCTGTTTCAAATTGTAAGTCGCTCGGAGTACCTTGGTGGAGAGCGACTAATTAAGAAATAAAGTGATGATGATGATGATGTGTAACCTGAAACCATTTTAAATGACATTATACCTTCTATATAATTCTCCTTGTTGTTTCCTTCTCTCTTTGCCAGACCTCTTTGTCGGCCAGTTGAAGAGCTGCCTCAAGTGTCAAGTGTGCGGTTATCGGTCAACCACATTCGAAGTTTTCTGCGACCTCTCCCTGCCCATCCCCAAAGTAGGCTCCAATGAAATTTCCATGCTTACTTTCACAATGTGGTTTAAGCCTGATATGTAATGTGAGGTCAAAGAAATGTCTAATAAAATCTTTGCCTCTGTGTCACAGAAAGGCTTCACTGGTGGAAAGGTCTCTCTGCTTGACTGTTTCAGCCTCTTCACCAAAGAAGAGGAACTGGACTCTGAGAATGCGCCGGTAAGACTCTTGTAGACATTTCATGTCACCAAGGTAAAGGTAAAGGCTTCCCCTTGTCATTAATTAAGTCCAGTCGTGCCCAACTTTCTAAGCCGAAGAGCCAGCGTTGTCTGTAGACACCTCCATGGTCATAGGAAGGTAATGGCATGGAGAGCTGTTACCTTCCTACCGAATGTGATCTACTCACATTTGCATGTTTTCAAACTGCTATGTTGGCAGAAGCTGGGGCTAACAGCAGGAGCTCACCCCGCCCCCCGGATTTGAACCGCTGACCTTTCAGTCAGCAAGTTCAGCAGTTTAACCCGCTGTGCCACCAGCGGCTGATGTAACCGGCACCGGGATTGTGGCGCAGCTGGCTGAGTGTCAGCTGCATTAAGATCACTCTGACCAAAAGGTCATGAGTTCGAAGCCAGCCCGGGCTGGAGTGGGTGTCCAGCCATTGTGTAGCCTGTTGTCGACCTTTGCAACCCGAAAGACAGTTGCATCTGTCAAGTAGGAAAATAAGATACCACCTTGTGTGGGAGGCTAAATTAACTAATTTATGAGGCCATAAAGAAAAGACTCCAGGGAATATGGAATGCGGAAGAACTTCATCGGTTCGCTGGTGGACGATGAAAGCAGCAGCTCCCCTGACGGCCAGAAAAAAGTTAAATAGCCTCTGTGTATTGTCTGTATACGTTGTTTGTCAAACTGGCATTGAATGTTTGCCATATATGTGTATACTGTAATCTGCCCTGAGTCCCCTGCAGGGTGAGAAGGGCGGAATATAAAAACTGTAAATAAATAAATAAATAATAAAAGGTAATAAATAAATAAATGTAATAAACCAATCTCATATTTGAAATAAATGACAGAAATATGACAGGGTGAGGCAGCATAACTTCCTTTTTTTAAAAGAAATGCACGCCATTCAGTCAGGTGAAGATGTATTTATTTATTTATTGATTTACAGTTTTTATATTCCGCCCTTCTCACCCCGCAGGGACTCAGGGCGGATTACAGTGTACACATATATGGCAAACATTCAATGCCAATTTTGACATACAACATATACAGACATACACAGAGGCTATTTAACTTTTTCTGGCCACCAGGGGAGTTGTCGCTTTCGTCATCCATCTGCGACACTGATGAAGCACTTCCGCATTCCCCGCACGCTTTTTTGCTGGAGTGCTTTGCTGGAGTCTTTTTTATGGCCTCATAAATTAGTTAATTTAGCCTCCCCACACTTTAAGGTGGTACCTAATTTTCCGACTTGACAGATGCAACTGCCTTTCGGGTTGCAAAGGTTGACAACAGGCTACACAATTGGTTGGAAACCCACTCCAACCTGGGCTGGCTTCGAACTCATGACCTTTTGGTCAGAGTGATCTTAATGCAGCTGACACTCAGCCAGCTGCGCCACAATCGCGGAGCGCTAGTGGTCTTGTTCGAGAGGCAGGAGTATAAAGTTTTGTCCTGACACGGTTCAGTCACTATCATGCGTTGGAACAGTGAGGAACGTGCTTTTGCCGTTGAGGCCTACTTTTCGAGCGGATTTAGAGTGGCCGGTCGCTCTCCAGATTTCGCCCCTTGTGATTTTTTTCTATGGGGTTTTTTGAAATCCCGTGTTTATGAGAACCATCCAAGGACCCTACAAGATTTGAAGACCAACATCCAGGAATAAATTGCCAACAGAACGCTTAATATGCTGGCAAGAGTCATGACAAATGCCAGAAATTGGTTTACTCAGTGTATGGAGAATGGGGGACGTCACCTACTTAATTCGATCTTCAAAACTACATAAAACAAAACTTTAGGTATGCGCCTACATTATATATATAAAAAATTCTGATTCATTCAATGGGTTTTATTAAGTTTTGAAAAAAGGAAGTTATGCTGCCTCACCCTGACTATGTCAACAACAGCATCCCGGTTCTGGTCTAAGTGAGCATACCTTGGCCATTCTATCTGAGACAATATTGGATCTGCAACCCATAGAAGTCTCTTTTGCCATTTTTGATTTTCCCTGACTTTTTTTACATTCATTTTTCCCCACCCTCTCTCTCAAATAGGAATGTGATAAATGTCGGCAGAGGACCCGGAGTACCAAGAAGCTGACCATCCAGCGCTTTCCCCGAATCCTTGTATTACGTATCCTTTCCAAATCTTCATAGAATCATAGAATTGGAAGAGACCTGGTGGGCCATCCAGCCCAACCGCATTCTGCTTCTGGGTATCACACCAATCACAGGCATTTTAGCTAAGGTTCTTTCTTTTATGGATAAAACATGAAGCATCTTACAGTGGCTTGCTGTGAGTTTTCTGGGCTGTCTGGCCATGTTCCAGAAGCATTCTCTCCTGACGTTTCACCCACATCTATGGCAGTAACCCAGTGATTCCGTCCATGAAAGCCTTTTACAACACAATCTTACATTGGAAAGCGTAACAATTGATGCCCTGAAGTCAGAGCTCTTTCTTTTGTCACAGAGTTTGGGTATGAAACAGACATATTCTAGGGCTGGGTTTCTTCATTGCATTTCAGCCATTGCCTCGCTTAAAAAAGCAAGCAGACATGTCGACAAAAGGATTTCTTGGCTGTCATTTCTGCCTTCTTGACAATTGAAACATAAACAAGGAGGGAAACTGTCGCGCTTTATCTCACAATTCAGCAGCAGATCAGTTGCACAACTTCAGCGCTTTCCAGTAGCTTCTCCCTGCACAGTATTTTCAGTCAACTGCTCCCGCAAACTGCAGTCACGCTGGAACTCTCCAAAGGCACTTGAGCACATGCCCGGCCATTGTCAGTTTTACTATTGTTTTCCTCTCCAATCTAGATGACACTACAAACTTACCACAGCACACGGTTATTATATCTTGTCTTAGCAGACAGGTTCCTTTAATAAATTACACAGAGCCTTCGGCAAACAGCATCACAGCACAAGGAGAGAGAATACACTGTACATGACTTCCTTATATACAATTCTGTACATTTACATTGCAATCTTTGATTGGTTCCCAACTCATTGACTTAACTCAAACCCAGGATTGCATCATTCACAATCACCTGGACTAGGCCAGAACACATTCCCCAAATGAAGTTCTATATACAGTTAATGCATGACTCAGCATTTCCAATAGAAACCTATTAGCAGTGCATGACTCAGCTATATTACATTACAATACATTGTAAAACCTGACAAACACACAGTGTGTCCTGTTGATATTGACCTCTTGGGGACCAGAGACCTCTAGAACTCCTGGAGGGCCACAGGTAGAAGCTAGGACTGAGCTTTTGGGATTTACTTCCCACTTCCATTCACAATACCTGCAAGTGACCAGTCCTTCCTTAACTCCCACTGCCCTAGATCTGAACCGTTTCTCCACCACCCGCTACTCCATTAAGAAGTGCTCTGTGTTTGTGGACTTCCCCCTTCAACAGCTGAACCTGAAGGAGTTTGCCAGTGAAAAGGCAGGTGAGTTGGGTGCCAAAACCAGGGCAACCCCTGCTGTGCCTTTCTGAGACCCGATCTGAGCCTTTAGAAATGGGTATTTAAGTATCTATTATTTTAAAAAAATTACCCCAACCTCTTAAAAAGAACACAACCACTTGCATTTATTTTATATGTTCTGATTGGTGACAGCTGCAGGCAGACATACGAAGATTTAAACCTGATATTGTGTTCCTATTGCTGCTGATCTAGTTCTTATTTCAGAGAAAAAACTATCTGGTTGAAAATCCTGGAGTTGGTTAAAGATTGATCACTGTGCTAGCGTGGTATTAGTCGTGATGTGAACTATTTATAATATTATAATGTAATGCAATATAATACTGCTCCTTCAGTACTTTGATGGGTCAACAAATACCCTAATGCATCTGGACAAGAAGGCGATTAGAGACAAAATCTTTGAGAGGGATGCAGCTGACAACTTGCAGATTAGCAAACTGCAAGGTTTCTCTACCTGGTATCCTCGGCTAAAAAGTGACCAATATCGTCAACAATATCTTCAAGACCTAACGTCAGCGGTCCTGAGAAAGCATTTACAGCCCTGTGATTCCAAACAATGCCATCAAACTGGCTAGAGGGAAGATACAGAGGGATCCCCCATGCCCAACGACTCTGCATTTGTGGCACAGGGGAAATAGAAGACCTAACACACTATTTGCTACACTGCCCCTTGTACAATGACCCTAGGAAAAATCTCCTAGGATCACTCTTGGAAGAAAGGGCATCATGGCAACAATCTGCGGTGATTTGCGACTTGCTAGCAGATCATTGTAAAAATATAACACTAAAGGTTGCCACATTCGCAATCGCAGCCCAAAAGATCAGAGCCAAAGTAGCAAAATCCATACTGGGGTTCAGAAATGGAAACGGTTTGGAATGACACAAAGCAGACACTGTTATTGTCATGTTTCTGCTTTCATAATTTTAAAGAACTTGTTTTAGTTTTAATTCTTGTTACGTTTTACGGTTTATATTGGAAAGTGTTTATAAAGTTAGTATTTTACTGATGTCATGGCCTATGGCTAGTACAATAAACAATTCATTCATTCAATACTGGGTTGTTGTAGGTTTTTTCGGGCTATATGGCCATGGTCTAGAGGCATTCTCTCCTGACGTTTTGCCTGCATCTATGGCAAGCATCCTCTGAGGTAGTGAGGTCTGTTGGAACTAGGAAAAAGGGTTTATATATCTGTGGAATGACCAGGGTGAGACAAAGGACTCTTGTCTGCTGGAGCTAGGTGTGAATGTTTCAACTGACCACCTCTGCGGATGCTTGCCATAGATGCAGGTGAAACGTCAGGAGAGAATGCCTCTAGACCATGGCCATATAGCCCGAAAAAACCTACAACAACCCAGTGATTCCGGCCATGAAAGCCTTCGACAATACAATATAATACTATTTTTTTGTCGTGTCAGGAGCGACTTGAGAAACTGCAAGTCGCTTCTGGTTTGAGAGAATTGGCCGTCTGCAAGGACGTTGTCCAGGGGACGGCAGGATGATTTTTACCATCCTTGTGGGAGGCTTCTCTCATGTTCCCGCATGAGGAGCTGGAGATGATAGAGGGAGCTCATCTGCCTCTCTCCGGATTCGAACCTGCAACCTGTCGGTCTTCAGTCCTACTGGCACAGGGGTTTGACCCACTACGCCACCGGGGGCTCCGTTATAATACTACAAATAATATGATATTATAATTATTTATTTATACTAGCTGTCCCCTGACAAAGAAACTGACAAAGAAACAACAAGAAATTCTGTTTACCCACAAACATCAAGACATTACATATATTAGAAACCAGCACTTTCTCATTACTTTATTTTCCAGATAACCAGACTGGGCCACAGCAACGCCACAGTATTACTGCGGCGCAGTCTGGTGATGTGGAAAACAAAGTAATGAGAAAGTGTTGGTTTCTAATATTTGTAATGTCTTGATGTTTGTGGGTAGACAGAATTTCTTGTTGTTTTTTTTGTCAGTGTTGATGTGGAGAGTGTCTGGTTTGCCTACTCTGGAATATGCAACATATCATAGTCCTTCTTTAAGGGTCTCTTTCAAATCTATGATACTATATCTGTGTGTGTGAGAGAGAACCATATCTATCTATATTTATGACTGGATGGCTCTTTGAAATGCTTATTATTATTATTATTATTATTATTATTATTATTAGAATTGTATTTGAAGGTTATAGTGAGCGCCATGAACATGTCCAAAAGCCCTGACAGTGTCCACCACAAACACCATACTGCCCACTACACAAGTGAAGCCTTTCATACTGAGACCATTTCATCCAAACTGTTTTTGAAAACATAAAAATGACCAAAATAATATATGTCCTTTTCAAATATGTTTCCCTGCCCCTTTTTCTTGCAGGGACTCCTGTGTACAACCTGTATGCCCTCTGTAACCACTCTGGCAGCGTACACTATGGCCACTACACAGCCTTCTGCAAGGACCAGTCTGGCTGGCGAGTGTACAATGATTCCCGGTAGGTAAAAGTGGGTTTTCAGTTCATATATTAAAATCAGTTATCTGGCTATGTATATTAATAATAAGAAACCTTCTCCAGTGGTGTAAAATAAGCAAACAGCTTTTAACAACACTCAAAAGTTCTCAACATGATAATAAACAAAAGATTAGAAAAGGACCTCACTACCTGTTAGTAAGAAGTTTTGATCGGGAAGGCGTAGCATCTGTTTTGATGTGTTATTTATGTATTTATTTACCGTATTTATATACTGCCTTTCTCAGTCTAAAGGTGACTCAAGGCGGTTTACACTTGACATAATTTGAAATACAACATATGAAATACAATTAAAAACATAGCAAATAAAATATAGTTTCATAAAAAGTGAATAAAATCATATATCCTTAACGTCTCCTTATTGAAATCACTATTCACCACACCTCACTACCTCTGAGGATGCTTGCCATAGATGCAGGCGAAACGTCAGGAGAGAATGCCTCTAGACCATGGCCATATAGCCCGAAAAAACCTACAACAACCCAGTCAGTATTCAATTGCATCGTCAGTCATTCCCTGGTTTATCATTGCCTGTTACATTGCGTTTGCAAATGCCTGCTCAAAAAGCCAAGTTTTAACCTTTTTGCGAAATGTAAAGGGGGGGGGGGCAATCTAATGTCCCTAGGAAGGGTGTTCCACAGCCGAGGGGCCACCACTGAGAAGGCCCTGTCTCTTGTTCCCGCCAAGCGCATCTGAGGTGGAGGCGGGACCAAGAGCAAGGCCTCCTCAGGCGATTGACAAGCTGGAATGTGTCCAGAGGAGGGCAACTAAAATGATCAAGGGTCTGGAGAACAAGCCCTATGAGGAGCGGCTTAAAGAGATAGGCATGTTTAGCCTGAAGAAGAGAAGGCTGAGAGGAGATATGATAGCTATGTATAAATATGTGAGAGGAAGTCACAGGGAGGAGGGAGCAAGCTTGTTTTCTGCTTCCCTGGAGACTAGGACACGGAAAAATGGCTTCAAACTACAAGAAAGGAGATTCCACCTGAACATGAGGAAGAATTTCCCAACCGTGAGAGCCGTTCAGCAGTGGAACTCTCTGCCCCGGAGTGTGGAGGAGGCTCCTTCTTTGGAAGCTTTTAAACAGAGGCTGGATGGCCATCTGTCAGGGATGATTTGAATGCAATATTCCTGCTTCTTGGCAGAATGGGGTTGGACTGGATGACCCACGAGGTCTCTTCCAACTCTAGGATTCTATGATTCTATGTGAGAGTTGGCCGTCTGCAAGGACGTTGCCAAGGGGACGCCCGGATGTTTTGATGTTTTATCATCCTTGTTTGAGGCTTCTCTCATGTCCCTGCATGAGGAGCTGGAGCTGATAGAGGGTGCTCATCCATGCTCTCCCCGGATTCGAACCTGCGATCTGTCGGTCTTCAGTTCTGCCAGCAAACTTCCCACACAGAACCTCTACAACCAACAGAAAATACTGTGTTTTCTGATTGTCTTTGGCGACCATTCTGACATATTCTTATGATCCCACCCCCACCCCCAGGAGTCCCGACAGGTTGAGAAAGGTAAGTTGGCCTAGATTCTGGCCCAACTTACCTGTCCGAACATGTTTCCCCTTACGAACCATCGAGGACTCTAAGATTGTCTGGGGAGGTCCTGCTCTCGGTCCTGCCTTCGTCTCAAGCAGGGAGGAGAGACAGGGCCTTCTCAGTGGTGGCCCCTTGGCTAAGGAACACCCTCCCTGGGGAGATTAGATCTGCTCCCTCCCTCTTAACGTTTCAGAGGCAAGTTAAAACATTCCACAGATATATAAACCCCTTTTTCCCAGTTCCAACAGACCTCACCTCTGAGGATGCTTGCCATAGATGCAGGCGAAACGTCAGGAGAAATGCCTCTAGAACATGGCCCTATAGCCCGAAAAAACTCACAAGAACTTAGTAAAACATGGCTGTTTGAGCAAGCATTTACAAAAGCAGAGTAGCTAATATAGGAAATCGAACGATTTGACAATGGAACTGGACAATACTTGATAATGAGGAGACGCTAATGATGTTGTTTTTATTGCTTTTGTGGTGTTTTATATTGTTTAATGTTTTAATCTGTATTATGTTTTTATATGTACTGATTGGTTGGAAACTGCCTTGAGTCGCCAATTGGCTGAGAAAGGCGGTATACAAATACAGTGAATAAATAAATAAACGCTGCTCTATTGTCTATGCCAGTGTTTCTCAACCTCCCTAATGCCGCGACCCCTTAATACAGTTCTTCATGTTGTAGTGACCCCCAACCATAAAATGATCTTCGTTGCTACTTCACAACTGTAATTTTGCTACTGTTATGAATCACTGTATAAATATCTGTTATGCAGGATGTACAGGGTTAGTCAAAATGCATAGGCCAATAAGCCATTCAATTGAATGGCTTATTGGCCTATGCATTTTGACTAACCCTGTATTTGATCCCAATTTGTGATATGCTCAAATTTGAATACCCGGGGGAGGGGGGGATAACTGATTTTGTCATTTGTGAGTTGTAGTTCCTGGGACTTATAGTTCACCTAAAATCAAAGAGCATTCCGACCTCCAGCAATGTGGGAATTGAACCAAACTTGGCACACAGAATTCCCATGACCAAGAGAAAATACGGGAAGGGTTTGGTGGGCATGGACCTTGAATTTTGAAGTTGTAGTTCACCTACATCCAGAGGGCACTGTGGACTCAAGCAATGATGGGTCTAGACCAGCGTTTCTCAACCTGGGGGTCAGGACCCCTGGGTGGGTCATGAGAGGGTGTCAGAGGGGTCGTCAAAGACCATCAGAAAACACAGTATGTTCTGTTGGTCGTCTGGGTTCTGTGTGGAAAGTTAGATCCAATTCAAAGTTGATGGGGTTCAAAATGATCTTTGATTGTAGGTGAACTTTAAATCCCAGCAACTACAACTCCCAAATGTCAAGGTCTATTTTCCCCACACTCCGCCAGTGTTCACAAGAGAAAATACAGGAACGGTTTGGTGGGCATTGACCTTGGTTTTAGAGTTGTAGTTCACCTACATTCAGAGGGCACTGTGGACTCAAGCAATGATGGGTCTAGACCAAACTTGGCACGGATACTCAATGTGCCCAAATGTGAACACTGGTGGAGTTTGGGGGGAAATAGACCTTGACATTTGGGAATTGTAGTTGCTGGGATTTATAGTTCACCTACAATCAAAGAGCATTCTGAACCCCACCAATGCTAGAATTCGGCCAAACTAACCCTCATGGAACCCTCATGACTAACAGAAAATACTGTGCCTTTTGATGGGTCTTTGGTTACCCCTCTGACATCTCCTTGCGACCCCCCCAGGAGTCCCGACCCCCAGGTTGAGAAACACTGGTCTATGCTTTTATTTGCTGGATATGTATTGTATGTATCGTATTGTGTCTACAGCAGAATGGCTGGTTGGCTCTTGCGGTCCCATCTGTAGAATTCTTAAGATTCAGCAGCTGTCGGGAGGGTTTTGATTGTGTCTTCCTGCCTGGCAGAATGGGTTCAAACTGGATGATCTTTGGGGGCTCTCCCAACTCGCCAGTCCCATGATTCCTGTCTTCTTTCTTTCTTTGACAGTGTTTCTCCGATCAGCGAGAACCAGGTCCCATCCAGCGAGGGATATGTCCTTTTTTACGAGCTGGACGACATGCACTGGAAGAAGCAGTAGAAACAAAACAAACGGAAAGGACTGGATGCCCTAGCGTTTTGCTCGACTGCCCTCTTACCTCAGAGACTGCAACTCGGTTTTCTTTCTCTTTTTTAATTAAAATAAGACAAAAACTAAAAAAAAAAAACAATAAGAAAACAAACACTGTGTGGAGTTGGTTTCTCAGAG
This sequence comes from Anolis sagrei, assembly GCF_037176765.1. Lineage (NCBI taxonomy): Eukaryota > Metazoa > Chordata > Lepidosauria > Squamata > Anolidae > Anolis > Anolis sagrei. Next base: position 13,851,088 of record NC_090032.1, read on the forward strand.
TGAGCTGGTTCATCCACCTTTGTCCTGTGGGTTGCTTTATTTTTGTTTTCCCCCGGCTTCCTTTGATTACCAGGATGAGGCTCGTCCCATGGAAGAGTCTAGGTTGTGGGGGGTCAAGCCTGACAGAGAGGGAAACTGAGGCGGGTGGCACCTCCTACATCCGTCTGTCTGTTCGTCCGTCCCCCAACCCCTCAGGTGAAATGACGTCCGCTACTGATTTTAACAACGATGTTACTTTGTACATAATGATGGCTTTGTACATAGGTAAAAAGACAGAACAATGAAAAGGTTGAAACTCTTTTTTTGTGAATAAATTTACTAAAAAAAAAAGGTTTTGTCTCATTTCTCATTGAGGAGTGATTTCATAATACATTTATACTATACTAGCGGTCCCCAGCCACGCATTGTCTGGTGATGTGGAAAATAAAGTCATTAGAAAACGTTGGTTTCTAATATATGTAATTTCTTTATGCTTGTGGGTAAACAGTATCTTGAGCAGAAGTGCACAAGAAGTGGAAAAAGGGAGAAATCACCAAAGAAGAATTCAAACAAATAGCCAACACCTGGTTGTAAGTACCCCGTTGGGTATTCCCCCGGCAACCTGAGGAGGTGAAGACCAGAACGCGGGTTTCCGACTTGTTCGGGAAAGGACGCCGGCCGCTAGTTTTACTACACCAAACCAGGCGTCATGTGCAGTTAAGAAGTAGAAATCCTTGGAATACTAAGACGAAGGGGGAGAAAGGAAAAAGGACTAGAGCGAAAGGAAAAGAAACCATACAAGAAGAAGGAAAGGAGAAAGGAAAGGAGAAATGTAAGGACGGGACCCTAACAACCTCAACTTCAACATACTGACAAAATCGACCAAGCACCACGAGGGCTACTCACGAGTAGAAGGGAAGCGAACGGGCCTGCCGGGTGAGTGGAGGGAGAGGGGAGTACTCGGAGGCCACCGGCGGGAGCGACGGGAGGGCTCGCCGCACTGAGGCGGACTTGCGACTGCGGACGGGCAGCCCGAGAGGCCGGGAAGCCAGGAGGCCGGGAAACCGGGCGCGATACATCTGCTGGCGTCTCCAGCACTCTGTCATCTGGCGCTCTGCTCGCGCGGCGGCCCCGCGTCGTCCCCGGGAGATGCTCCCAGGCCCCCAGCCCCCAACCTCCTCAAAGATAAAGGATTCCCCAGGACTCCCCCTTTAAGGGGGGAAAAATACACTGGAGATTCTTCCCGCGAGAAACCGCGAGATTTGATATTCTCGCGAGAAAGGAGCCAGGAAAACGAGACAGGAGAGAAGAGGAAGCGCGACGCTGCCAGAAAATCGGCACAATTGAACCCAGACTGAGAGGACACCCCGAAATATCGGAGGAACAGAAACCATAAGAGGGGAAGGAAGGGCGACAGAAGGGAGCCCAAAAGGAGCCAGCAAGTGTGGGGGAAAGGACGATCAGTCCAGAAGGCAAGGTAAGAGGCAGCCTTCCGAGCCTCCGGCTCAAAGCAAAATTGGATGCTCTCCCTCCCCAAATTCCTCCCCAAACTGGACGCCCTCCCCACCTAACCTCCTACCCCACCCCGCATCTGACCTAATAGGTGCCAACTCAATCCAAAATGTCAGCACAGAAGAAAATAGAGAAAGAAAAGGAAAAAAAAGGAGTAGGGAAAAAAGATAACACACCAGAAGAACCAAACATTCGTGACGTTATAGCAGAGATATCAAAACTTCACTTAACTGTGAAAAATAATCAAGAAAACCAGGATAAACAAATTGCCACACTTAAAGAGGAACTAAAAGGGATGAAGAAAGACATCAAGGAGGAATTTCACCTAGCCCTAAAAAAAGAGATGAATGGAGTCAGAGAAGATCTAACCAGACTGAAAGAAGAAAACAACGATCTCAAAAAAGAAAATGAGAGCATTAAAGAGGCCCAGGTGGACCTAAAAAGGAAGATAAAAATAATGGAAGGAACAATCACCTCCCTCACAACCCATAGAGAGATGCAAGAATCTCGAGAAAAAGAATTCCATCTAAGATTCCGTAACATCAAGGAAGAAGAGAACGAGAACACAAGAGAAATCATCCTCGGACTTGTGTCAACCCTGTGCAAGACAACCGTAGAAGAAGCAAACAGGAATGTAGATCGGGTCTTCAGAATTAACTCTAGATATGCCACCAAATATAAAGCCCCTCGAGACATCCTGGTTCAGTTTACTAAAAGGAACACCAGGGATGAAGTGCTAAGAGAAAACTCTAAGTTACCAATTACCTATAAAGAAAACAAGGTAATAATCTTGAAAGAGTTCCCTATAGCAACTTTAGAAAAAAGGAAGAAATATCTCTTCTTGACAGAGGAGCTAAAAAGACGAAACATCCGTTTCAGGTGGGAAAACCCAGAGGGAGTGATGGCGACGTGGAACAACGCAAAGCACTGGTTAACGTCAGAACCCAAAGCAAGGGCTTTCTGGGAGGAAATACAGCAAAGCGAAAGCAAGGACCAGCATGAAGAAGGAAACAGAGAAGACCCCAGGACCCCTACCACCGAGGGGGGCCCCAATGCGGAGGGCAGTAGCGAAGAAGAATCCCCCCTGGGATCAGACCAGCCGAAAAAGAAAAGGAAGAGATCCAGGAAAAAATCCCCAAAGCTCCTACAACAAACCCCTGTACCTGAAAGAAGCACGATGGAGACAGAAAACAAGGTAATAAATGTTAAGTACTATGGATTTAAAAGTTAAAATACTATCCCAGAATGTAAATGGTTTAAACTCCCCAAGTAAAAGAAAGAAAATTTGGCATGCTCTGAAAAAAGAAAAGTGCGAGATAATTTGCATACAGGAAACCCACATAAAACAAAGCCAGGCCACATATTTGGAACAAAACTATCTGGGGAGATTATTCCATGCCTCGAGCCATGAAAAGAAAAGAGGTGTTGCAACCTATGTAAATGGAAAAATAACCGCCAATTTAGCATTCAAAGATAGTGAGGGCAGGATATTGGGTGTAATGATAGAGCTGAAAGGCCAAAGAATTTTAATCTGTAACATTTATGCACCTAATGGAGGGAAAGCAAAATTTGTGCGAAAGGTGAAAACATACATACTAGAACAAGAATATGAAGAACTGGTGACTTTAGGGGACTTTAATGGGGTCCTAGACAAACATAAGGACAAGACAAACACACCAGGCCAAAAGCCACAAAAAACAACAGGGGAATTACCAAAACTATTCTCCCAAATGCTCCAAGAACACAACCTAGTGGACATATGGAGACTACAACACCAGAAGGAAAGGGACTACACATACTTTTCTAAACGTCACTCCGTATGGTCCCGCATAGACATGGTATGGTGTACAAGAACTCTAGCCGACAAAGTTTGGAAGACAAAGATACACCCAATACTGACATCGGACCATGCGCCAATATCTTTTACAATACAAGACCCCGAGAAACCCGGAAAACTCTACAACTGGAAATTGAAAGACCATCTACTGAAGGGAGAGAACAATCTGAAAAGAAATAAAGATTTACTGAGGGAATTCTTTTCCCTCAATACTGAAAAAGACACCCCAATAGAGATAATCTGGGACACAGCAAAAGCATATATGAGGGGTCACTTCATAGAACAAGCAAGTAGAGTGAAGAAAAAGAACAAAGAAGAAGAGGACAAAATCAAAACTGAGTTGGAGCTCCAAGAAGGTAAACTAAAACAAGACCCGAAGAACCCGAAACTAGGCTATCAAGTGGAAATATTGAGGAAAAAGCTGAACACTTTGCATCTGGAAGAGATGGAGAAAAAACTAAAATACGTCAAGCAAGAACAATTTGAAAACGCTAACAAAATAAGCAAATGGCTGGCTAGAAAGCTAGCGATCAGGAAGCACTCACAAAGAATAACACAAATTGTGGAAGAAGGAGAAGAATTCCACCACACACAAAATATATCGAACCAATTTGTGTCCTATTATCGAAAACTGTACACGAAAGATAACATCTCGGAAGAAAAAGTAATGCAATACCTTGGAAACCAGAAAATAGCAAAGATAACGGAAAGCCAAAGGGAGCTACTAAATAAGGAAATAACAGGGGAAGAAATTCAGAAAATAGTCAAGAACCTACCACATAAGAAAGCCCCTGGGCCGGACGGCTTCACGTCGCTTTATTATAAAACATTCATAGATCCCCTAACGACTCCCCTAGCAAAGACCATGAACAAGATATTAAAAGAAGGAACAATACCGGACAGTTGGAAATACGCCAATATAACTCTGCTACACAAAGACAACACCGATAGAACTAAGACCAAAAACTATCGTCCCATCTCCCTACTCAATACTGATTACAAAATCTTTACCAGCCTACTGGGGAGTAGACTAAAAGAAATCCTCAAAGAAAGAGTAGAAGAAGAACAAAAAGGCTTTTTGCCTCGACGCCAAATAAAAGACAATGTACGAGTAATTCTAAACGCAATAGAATATTACGAGAAGAGGATACATAAAGAAGTAGCGTTCCTCTTCCTAGACGCGGAGAAGGCGTTTGACAACGTCAATTGGTTCTTCATAAGGGAAATTCTAAAGGAGATGGACATAGGGTACCAATTTATCAACGCATTCGAAGCCCTATATACTCACCAGTTTGCAAAAATACTGATAAATGGAGAACTATCCCCCACCATACCAATCGAGAAAGGCACTAGACAGGGGTGCCCACTGTCCCCCCTTCTCTTTATTCTAACCATAGAACTACTTCTGAATAACATAAGGGACAACAAAGATCTTGAGGGACTAAGGATAGGCAACTATAGTTTCAAGGTTCGGGCCTTCGCCGACGACATCGTGTGTATCATGGAAGATCCACTAAACCGATTAGATAAGTGGTGGCAAACTATAGAAACCTTCGGCTCAGTCTCTGGCTTTAAAATAAACAAGGACAAAACGCAAATGCTAACGATGAACATCTCGCAAAGGAAAAAAGAAGAACTACAAGCCAAAACAGAGGTACAAATAGTCAAGAAAGTCAAATATCTGGGAATTATATTAACAACTAAGAATATCCAATTGTATAAAAATAACTATGAGAAAAAATGGACCCTAATAAAAGAGAAATTGAAGAGATGGGAACCTTTAAACCTTTCCCTCCTGGGTAGGATTGCTGCAATTCAAATGAACATCCTGCCTGAGATGTTATACTTGTTCCAAACCCTACCAATCATTAAAACTAAAACAGCGTTTACAATCTGGCAAAAAGACATCATGAGCTTTATCTGGAAGGGGGGAAGACACAGGATAAGCTATGTAAACATGTGTGATAGCAAAAAAAGAGGTGGTCTTGCCCTCCCAAACCTTCGACTCTACCACGACGCCGCCGCCCTCTGCTGGGTCAAGGATTGGACTAGTCTAAAAGAGAAAAAACTCTTGGCATTGGAAGGCTTTGACCTCATGCGAGGATGGCATGGATACTTATGGAGAGGAAAGGCGAGAGGCGAAAAAAACTTCTCAAACCACTTTGTGAGAGCTCCACTTATTCGAGTATGGGACAACTACAAAACAAGATTCTATCAAAAAACCCCTCTCTGGTTCTCGCCAAACGAGGCCAGCCAAATAAAGGGAACATCAAGAGAGATATGGCTGACCTACAAAGAAATACTAAAAGGCAAAGCAAGTGAACACTCCCTAAAGTCACAAGAGGAACTCAAAGCCTATGATACCTCGATTTCTTGGTATCAATACTATCAAATAAGAGAGAGTTATGAGAAAGACAAAAAAATAGGCTTTGAAGATGGAAAATCCCTCTGGACTCAATTAATTAATTCGGAGGGGAAATGCATAAGAAAAATCTATCAACAGCTGTTACAGTGGGAGTCAGAGAAAGAACAAGTGAAAGAAAATATGATAAAATGGGCCAGGGACATCGGCCGCTCGATCAATCTACAGGAGTGGGAAGAAATCTGGTCCAAAAAACTAAAGTACACATACTCAACAGAATATAAAGAGAATTGGTACAAAGTCTTCTACAGATGGTACCTCACACCTGACCAGTTAGCAAAATTTAACAAAGGCCAAACAGACGGGAGATGTTGGAAGTGTAGAAAAGCAATCGGGGACTTTAAACATATGTGGTGGGGGTGTAAAAAGGCCAAAGCGTATTGGTCACAGATACATAAAGAAACTGGAAAAATCTTATGCAAATCCTTCCCCCCAAGACTGGAATACTATTTGCTAGGAATAATAGATTTTGATCTAGATGTAAATGAGAGTAAGATCTTTTTCTATCTTTCCACAGCTGCCAGGATCAAATGGGCACAAAACTGGAAATCTAGAGAAGTTCCAAATATAGAGCAGTGGATCCTAAAGGTCTATGATATTATGAATATGGATCTTCTGACGCAAAGAATATCAGTGAACAACCTCGAGACAACAGACTGGAGCAGCTTCCTAAGCTACTTAGAAAACAGTAAAAGGGAATAAAGGAGGAACGTTAGGGAAAACAACTTTTACATATACAGAAAGAAGAACAAATATCTATACAGTGTGAAAAAGGACTTGATGACTCACAAAATAATGAACCCAAAAGACCAAGGACATATGTGACTACAATAAGGAAATATGGAAAGAAGACTGAGTCGACAGCACAGACGCACCGGGAAGCACCTTTTTCATCCCCCCCTCACCCCCCCCCCTCTTCCCTTCTATCTTCCCTGAGTGTTTCTAGGACAATGTAGTTTGTAGAGAATGATCGTTTGGTTGTGAGTGGTTCCTACCCCCCCCCCCGTTCCCCTTTACTAACCCCCCCACCCTCCACCCCCCCTCTCTAGAAGAGCTCTTTTTTACTCTTGCACCCCCCCCCCCCCCGCTTTTAATGTATATGAAAAATCAATAAACATATATTTAAAAAAAAAAAAAAAGGGAAAAGGTCCGCAAGGCTAAAGCACAAAATGAGCTCAAGCTTGCCAGGGACATTAAAAACAATAAAAAGGGCTTCTTTTCTTATGTCAGTAGAAAAAGGAAAAACAAGGAGGCGATAGGGCCTCTTCGAGGAGAAGATGGGGCAGTGCTGACAGGGGGTAGGGAAAAGGCAGAACTACTTAATGCCTTCTTTGCCTCGGTCTTCTCACAAAAAGAAAGTCATCTTCAACCTCAGCAAGATGGAGTGGATGAGGGATTAGAGGACATCCAACCCCAAATTGGGAAAGAAGTCGTCGAGGATTACCTGGCCGCTCTAAATGAGTTCAAGTCCCGAGGGCCAGATCAACTACACCCAAGAGTATTGAAGGAACTAGCAGAAGTCATTTCGGAACCATTGGCAATCATCTTTGAGAGTTCTTGGAGAACGGGAGAAGTTCCAGCAGATTGGAGGAGGGCCAATGTGGTCCCAATCTTCAAGAAGGGAAAAAAGGACGACCCAAACAACTACCGTCCGGTCAGCCTCACGTCGATACTGGGCAAGATTTTGGAAAAGATTGTTAAGGAAGTGGTCTGCAAACACTTAGAAACAAATGCAGTCATCGCTAATAGTCAACATGGATTTATCAAAAACAAGTCATGCCAGACTCATCTGATCTCTTTCTTCGATAGAGCTACAAGCTGGGTAGATGCGGGGAATGCCGTGGATGTAGCGTACCTGGATTTCAGGAAGGCCTTCGACAAGGTCCCCCATGACCTTCTGGCAAGGAAACTAGTCCAATGTGGGCTAGGCAAAACTACGGTGAGGTGGATCTGGAATTGGTTAAATAGACGAACCCAGAGGGTGATTCTCCCCAAGGCTTCCTCTTCATCTTGGAAAGAAGTGACAAGTGGAGTGCCGCAGGGTTCCCCCGTCCTGGGCCCGGTCCTGTTCAACATCTTTATTAATGACTTAGATGAAGGGCTAGAAGGCAGGATCATCAAGTTTGCAGACGACACCAAATTGGGAGGGAGAGCCAATAGTCCAGAGGACAGGAGCAGGATTCAAAACGATCTTGACAGATTAGAGAGATGATGGGCCAAAACTAACAAAATGAAGTTCAACAGGGACAAATGCAAGAAACTCCACTTTGGCAGGAAAAACGAAATGCAAAGATACATAATGGGGGACAATGCCTGGCTTGAGAGCAGTACGTGTGAAAAAGATCTTGGAGTCCTCGTGGACAGCAAGTTAAACATGAGCCAACAATGTGATGTAGCGGCAAAAAAAAAAGCCAATGGAATTTTGGCCTGCATCAAGAGGAGCCTAGTGTCTAGATCTTGGGAAGTCATGCTCCCTCTATTTTGCCTTGGTTAGACCACATCTGGAATATTGTGTCCAATTCTGGGCATCACAATTCAAGAGAGATATTGACAAGCTGGAATGTGTCCAGAGGAGGGTGACTAAAATGATCAAGGGTCTGGAGAACAAGCCCTATGAGGAGCGGCTTAAGGAGCTGGGCATGTTTAGCCTGAAGAAGAGAAGGCTGAGAGGAGACATGATAGCCATGTATAAATATGTGAGAGGAAGCCACAGGGAAGAGGGAGCAAGCTTGTTTTCTGCTTCCCTGGAGACTAGGACGCGGAACAATGGCTTCAAACTACAAGAGAGGAGATTCCATCTGAACATTAGGAAGAACTTCCTGACTGTGAGAGCCGTTCAGCAGTGGAACTCTCTGCCCCGGAGTGTGGTGGAGGCTCCTTCTTTGGAAGCTTTTAAACAGAGGCCGGATGGCCATCTGTCAGGGGTGATTTGAATGCAATATTCCTGCTTCTTGGCAGAATGGGGTTGGACTGGATGGCTCAGGAGGTCTCTTCCAACTCTAGGATTCTAGGATTCTATGACTTGGGAAGTGTTAGATGTGTGATCCAATTCAACAGCCCCAGCAGAGTGTCTGCTGTGGACACATCTTGTTGTGTTTCTAATAATAATAATAATAATAATAATAATAATAATAATAATAATAATTGATTGCTGAGTTTTCCGGGCTGTATGTTTCAGAAGCATTCTCTCCTGACGTTTTGCCCACATCTATGGCAGCCATCATCAGAGGTTGGAAACTAGGGAAATGGGGTTGATATCCAGGTGATGTCCAGGGTGGGAGAAACAACTCTTGTCTGCTGGAGGCAAGTATTTATCGTATCAGGAGCAAACCAATGTATTTGAGAAAACACAAGTTTAAAAACTTGGTATTCTATTTAATGTCCTTTGAGCAGAAGCTGCCCACTTGGAGTGCCTCAATAAGAAGGGCCTGTATTGTGCATGTGGCAGGGCTCAAACTGCATTGTAATAGTGGGTTGTTGTAGGTTTTTTCGGGCTGTATGGTCATGTTCTAGAGGCATTCTCTCCTGACGTTTCGCCTGCATCTATGGCAAGCATCCTCAGAGGTAGTGAGGTCTGTTGGAAGTAGGAAAATTGGTTTATATATCTGTGGAATGACCAGGGTGGGACAAAGGACTCTTGTCTGCTGGAGCTAGGTGTGAATGTTTCAACTGACCACCTTGATTGGCATTTGATGGCCTGGCAGTGCCTGGGGCAATCTTTTGTTGAGAGGTGATTAGATGTCCTTGTTTGTTTCCTCTCTGTTGTTGTGCTGTTGTAATTTTAGAGTTTTTTTTAATACTGGTACCCAGATTTTGTTCATTTTCATGTTTTCCTCCTTTCTGCTCCAGCAGACAAGAGTCCTTTGCATTGTAATAGGTGGTCTGTGGTTGACTTTCTCTGCACTGCCTTTAATCTTGCTCTGCCTCCTCTATTTTTGAGCATGAACATGACGTCACCTCCGAGGGTAACCAATCGCAGGTCTCGCTCCGCCCTCTCATTCCACTTTGCGCCTGAACGTTACGTCACCAGCAGCGGTAGCCAATCACAGCCGGAGTGGGCGGGGTTTTAAATTCTGTGGCAGGCGGGGCGGTCTGCGGTGGAGCGCATGCGCAGGAAGTACTTGCTTGTGTCAAACTAGGGACTGGGATGGTTAGAAAGAGCAGAGAAAGGGGGCGGGGCTTGTGGCGCTCACGTGATCTGCTTATAGCCCAGCACTTCCTGCATCTGTTCAGAGAGTGGACACAGTCTGTTTGGATGCCTTTGGATTTCACCTGTAGTTTTTGGCCTGAGTGTTTCCAAGTGGACAGCCTGGAGTTGTGAGGAGAGGCAAGTAAGAAATTATTATTATTATTATTATTATTATTATTATTATATAATAGTAATAGTAGTATTTGTGTCTCTTTCTTTCCTTCCTCCTTTTCCCTTTCTTTCCCTTCTTTTTCTTTCTTCCCTCCTTCTTTCGTCCCTTCTTTCTTCCCTTCCTTTCTCTTTTATTTCTTCCCTTCCCTCATACTTTTCTCCTTCCCTTTTTCTTCCTTCCTTCTTCTTTCTTCCCTTCCTTTCTTTCCCTTCTTTTTCTTTCTTCCCTTCCTTTCTCTTTTATTTCTTCCCTTCCCTCATACTTTTCTCCTTCCCTTTTTCTTCCTTCCTTCTTCTTTCTTCTCTTCCTCCCTTTCTTTCCCTTCTTTTTTCTTTTCTTTCCTTTATTTTTCTTTCTTCCCTCCTTCTTTCTTCCCTCCTTCTTTCTTCCCTCCTTTTCTCTTCCCTTTTATTTCTTCCCTTCTCTTCCCTCATACCTTTCTCCTTCCCCCTTTCCTCCTTCTTTCTTCTTTTCCTCCCTTTCTTTCCCTTCTTTCTCTTTCTTCCCCCCTTCCTTCGTCCCTGCTTTGTTCCCTTCCTTTCTCTTCCATTTTATTTCTTCCTTTCCCTTCACTCATACCTTCCTCCTTCCCCTTTTTCCTTTCTTCTTCCTTCTTTCTTCTCTTCCTTCCTTTCCCTTATTTTTCCCTTTATTTCCCTTCTTTTTCTTTCTTCTTCCTTCTTTCGTCCCTTCTTTTCTCTTCCCTCTTATTTCTTCCCTTCCCTAATAACTTTCTCCTTCCGTTTTTCTTCATTCCTTCTTCTTTCTTCTCTTCCTCCCTTTCTTTCCCTTCTTTTTCTTTCTTTCCTCCTTTCTTCGTCCCTTCTTTTCTCTTCCATTTTATTTCTTCCTTTCCCTTCACTCATATCTTTCTCTTTCCCTTTTTTCTTCTTCCTTTCTTCTTTCTTCTCTTCCATTCTTTCCCTTCTTTTTCCTTTTCTTTCCCATCTTTTTCTTTCTTCCCTCCTTCTTTCGTCCCTTCTTTCTTCCTTTCCCTTCCCTTTTATTTCTTCCCTTCCCTCATACTTTCCTCCTTCCGCTTTTCTTCCTTCCTTCTTCTTTCTTCTCTTCCTTCCTTTCTTTCCCTTCTTTTCCTTTCATTCCTCCTTCTTTCGTCCCTTCTTTCTTCCCTTCCTTTCCCTTCCCTCTTATTTCTTCCCTTCCCTAATACCTGTCTCCTTCCCTTTTTCTTTCTTATTCCTTCTTTCTTCTCTTCCTTCCTTTCTTTCCCTTCTTTTTCTTTCTTCCCTCCTTCTTTCTTCCCTTCTTTTCTCTTCCCTCTTATTTCTTCCCTTCCCTCATACCTTTCCCCCTCCCTTTTTCTTCCTTCCTTCTTCTTTCTTCTCATCCTTTCTTTCCCTTCTTTTTCCATTTCTTTCCCTTCTTTTTCTTTCTTCCCTTCCTTTCTCTTCTCTTTTATTTCTTCCCTTCCCTCATACTTTTCTCCTTCCCTTTTTCTTCCTTCCTTCTTCTTTCTTCTCTTCCTCCCTTTCTTTCCCTTCTTTTTCCTTTTCTTTCCCTTATTTTTCTTTCTTCCCTCCTTCTTTCTTCCCTTCTTTTCTCTTCCCTTTTATTTCTTCCCTTCCCTCATACCTTTCTCCTTCCTTTTTTCTTCTTCCGTCTCTTCCTCCCTTTCTTTCCCATCTTTTTCTTTCTTCCCTCCTTCCTTCGTCCCTCCTTCCTTCCCTTTTATTTCTTCCCTTCCGTCATAACTTTCTCCTTCCCTTTTTCTTCCTTCCTTCTTCTTTTGACAAAGAAACAGAAAGAAATACTGTTTACCCACAAGCAGAAATAAATTAAAAATATTAGAAACCAACAAAAACGCTAAAATTACAACAGCACAACAATAGAGAGGAAACAAACAAGGACATCTAATCACCTCTCAACAAAAGTTTGCTCCAGGCACTGTCAGGCCATTATATGCTAATCAAGGTGGTCAGTTGAAACATTCACACCTAGCTCCAGCAGACAAGAGTCCTTTGTCCCATCCTGGTCATTCCACAGATATATAAACCCGTTTTCCACGTTCCAACAGACCTCACTACCTCTGAGGATGCTTGCCATAGATGCAGGCGAAACGTCAGGAGAGAATGCCTCTAGACCATGTCCGTATAGCCCGAAAAAACCTACAACAACCCAGTGATTCTGGCCATGAAAACCTTTGACAATACTTAGAAACTAACACTTTACATTATTTTCCAGATCACCAGACTGGGCCACAGCAACGCCTGGCAGGGGATGGCTAGTAAGTAAATAATAATATGTAGTCAGTGATTTCTCTCTTTGCCCTGCTTCTTGCAGGTTTCCCATGCAGCGGACTGTGGCCGTCCTCGGTGGTGGGGTCAGTGGCTTGGCCGCCTGCTACTACCTCTCCAGGAGCCCCCAGGCGCCCAAGGTGAGCCCCTTTTCCTCTCAGTGTATCTATACTGCAGGTTGAATGCAGTTTGATAGCACTTTAGCTGCCATGGTGACTCCATTAATTTCCAATAGAGTAGTGATTCTCAACCTTCCTAACGCCGCGACCCCGTAATACAGTTTATTATTTTCGTTGCTACTTCAGAACTGTAAAGTTACCATTGTTGAATAATTGTAATTTATAATATTACTAGCTTGGCCTTTGACTGTGTGGATCATAATAAATTGTGGCAAGTTCTTAGTGGGATGGGCATCCCAAGCCCCCTTCCCTCTCTCCTGAGGAATCTGTACAAGGACCAAGTAGCCACAGTCAGAACCGACCACGGAACAACAGACTGGTTCAAGATTGGGAAAGGCGTACGGCAAGGCTGCATCCTCTCACCCAACCTTTTTAACTTGTATGCAGAACACATCATGCGAGGATGTGCGGGGCTGGATGAATGCAAAGCTGGGGTGAAAATTGCTGGAAGAAACATTAACAACCTCAGATATGCAGATGACACCACTCTGATGGCCAAAAGCGAGGAGGAGCTGAGGAGCCTTCTAATCAAGGTGAAAGAAGAAAGCGCAAAAGCCGGGTTGCAGCTAAACGTCAAAAAAACCAAGATTATGGCAACAAGAATGATTGACAACTGGGAAATAGAGGGAGAAAATGTGGAGGCCGTGACAGGGTTTGTATTTCTAGGTGCAAAGATGACTGCAGATGCAGATTGTGGCCAGGAAATCAGAAGACGCTTCCTTCTTGGGAGGAGAGCAATGTCCAGTCTCGATAAAATAGTCAAGAGTAGAGACATCAGACTGGCAACCAAGATCCATTGCCTAGTCAAAGCCATGGTATTCCCTGTAGTCACCTACGGATGTGAGAGCTGGACCTTCGGGAAGGCTGAGCGAAGGAAGATCGATGTTTTTGAGCTGTGGTGTTGGAGGAAAGTTCTGAGAGTGCCTTGGACTGCGAGAAGATCCAACCAGTCCATCCTCCAGGAAATAAAGCCCAACTGCTCACTGGAGAGAAAGATACTAGAGACAAAGTTGAAGTCCTTTGGCCACATCATGAGGAGACAGCAAAGCCTAGAGAAGACAATTATGCTGGGGAAAGTGGAAGGCAAAAGGAAGAGGGGCCGACCAAGGGCAAGATGGATGGATGGCATCCTTGAAGTGACTGGACTGACCTTGAGGGAGCTGGGGGTGGTAACGGCCGACAGGGAGTTCTGGCGTAGGCTGGTCCATGAGGTCACGAAGAGTCGGAGACGACTGAACGAATGAACAACAACAACAAAGCTTGGGGACCCGGCGCTGCCCGGGTTATTTGAGACAGGAATTGTGTCTCAAGGTTGGTCTTTATCAGTTATTTATATGGCTCGCAGTGCTCTCAGGAAGTTAGTGAAGGTACTGCGAGTCCCATCATCTGTGGTTCATCCTCCTCCAAACTGCTCCAGGATGGTCTTTATTGGTCTTTGTTGGGGACCACAGTGGTCTGTGGGAACCGAAGGGTTTGAAAGTACTACAAATCCCATTATCCGTTGTCTGTCCACTCCCAAACCGCACCAGGACATAAAATGCTTCATGGGGGTTATGTATGCTAAGTTTGGTCCAGGTCCGTCACTTGTGCAAGTCTCTGTGGCCTGTGAAAGTGAGAACCAATCAGAAAGCTGCCACATACACTTCCGCCCTCCGCATACATACATACATACATACATACATACAAGCATTTGCTTTTATTATATATATATATATACAGATAATGTAATGCAATAGAATAATAATTGTGAATTTATAGTATTATAAAGTATTATTATTAATAATAATATGGTATTATAATTATATATTTGTATTACATGTAATATTACTAATAATATTACCATATAATGGTATGGTGCAATATTCAATGTTTTATGCTGATATTGTATTATGCTAATAATATAATATATTGTATATAATATATACCTTGTAAGCCGCTCTGAGTCCCCTTCGGGGTGACTCAGAGGCATAAAAATGCCTTAAATAAATAAATAAATAAATAATGTAAACATCTGATATGCAGGATGTATTTTCAACAAACACACAATTATACCCAAATTTGAATACTGGTGGAGATTGAATTTGTCATTTGGGAGTTGTAGTTGCTGGGATTTATAGTTCACCTACAATTAAAGAGCATTCTGAACTCCACCAATGATGGAAATGAACCAAACTTGGCACAGAGAATGCCCATGACCAAGAGAAAATACTGGAAGGGTTTGGTGGGAAGTGACCTTGAGTTTGGGAGTTGTAGTTCACCTACATCCAGAGAGCACTATGGACTCAAACAATGATGGATCTGGACCAAACTTAGCATGAATACTCAATATGCCCAAATGTGAACACTGGAAGAGTTTGGGGGAAAATAGACCTTGACATTTGGAAGTTGTAGTTGCAGGGATTTATAGTTCATCTACAATCAAAGAGCATTCTGAACTCCACCAACAATGGAATTGAACCAAACTTGGCATAGAGAACTCCCATGACCAAGAGAAAATACTGGAAGGGTCTGGTGGGAAGTGACCTTGAGTTTAGGAGTTGTAGTTCACCTACATCCAGAGAGCACTGTGGACTGAAACAATGATGGATCTGGACCAAACTTAACATGAATACTCAATATGCCCAAATGTGAATACTGGTGGAGTTTGGGGGAAAATAGACCTTAACATTTGGAAGTTGTAGTTGCAGGGATTTATAGTTCACCTACAAGTAAAGAGCATTGTGGACTCCACCAATGATGAAATTGAACCAAACTTGGCACACAGAACTCCCATGGTCAAGAGAAAATACTGGAAGGGTTTGGTGGGAAGTGACCTTGAGTTTGGGAGTTGTAGTTCACCTACATCCAGAGAGCACTGTGGACTGAAACAATGATGGATCTGGACCAAACTTAGCATGAATACTTAATATGCCCAAATGTGAACACTGGTGGAGTTTGGGGGGAAATAGACCTTAACATTTGGACGTTAGAGTTGCTGGGATTTATAGTTCACTTACAATTAAAGAGCTTTGTGGACTCCACCAATGATGGAATTGAACCAAACTTGGCACAGAAAACTCCCATGACCAAGAAAAAATACTGGAAGGATTTGGTGGGCAGTGACCTTGAGTTTGGGAGTTGTAGTTCACCTACATCCAGAGAGCACTATGGACTCAAACAATGATGGATCTGGACCAAACTTAGCATGAATACTCAATATGCCCATATGTGAACACTGATGGAGTTTGGGGAGAAATAGACCTTAACTTTTGGAAGTTGTAGTTGCAGGGATTTATAGTTCATCTACAATCAAAGAGCATTCTGAACCCAGTCCACAATGCATCTGCACCATACTTGGTACACTACCTACACGTCCAACATTGAATACTGGTGGGGTTGAGGTGGGCGTTGGTTTTGAATTCTGGGAGTTGTAGTTCACCAACACCAAAAAGGAAGAGAAGGGCAGGTGGAGAGATCTTCAGCCTTCTCTACCAAAAGGGTTCCTAAGACCATCAGATATATGTGCTTTCTGATGGTCTTTGGTGACCCCTCTGAAACCCCCCTGGTGACCCCCCACGAGTCCCAACGCCCAGGTTGAGAAACACTGCAATAGAGGAAATGATGGGGAAAGCCTACGCATTGTCCTGTTGGATCACATTCAGGTCTTCTTGTTCTTTAGGTCATCCTTCTGGAAAGCAGCAGCCGCTTGGGAGGTTGGATCAGTTCCACGCGGACAGAGGATGGAGCTGTCTTTGAACATGGCCCCAGAGGGGTCCGGCCCGCTGGGAATGTGGGCAAGAATACCCTCCTTATGGTATGTTGGGCCTATAGAAGAGAAGAGAGGGAATGGAGATGCCGCCGTGACAGCCGATTCAGCCAGCTTGCGTCAGAATGGGATTGGGCTATTTTAATAACATTACATAACAATTTAATGTAGCTAATATAATTTAATATAGTATTACACAATAATTAAATTTAATATATGTGTTAAAATATATATTGGCCTAGTGCAGTGGTTCTCAACCTTCCTAATGGCGTGACCCCTTAATACAGTCCCCCATGTTGTGGTGACCCCCAACCATAATATTGTTTTCATTGCTACTTTATAACAGTCATTTTACTACTGTTATAAATCATAATGTAAATATCTGATATGCAGGATGCATTTTCATTCACTGGACCAAACTGGGCACAAATACCCAATACACCCAAATGTGAATGCTAGTGGGGTTGGGCAAGGATTGGTTTTGTAATTTGGGAGTTGTAGTTGCTAGGATTTAAAGTTCACTTATAATCAAAGAGCATTCCGAACTCCACCAGCGATGGATTTGAACTAAACTCGGCTCCCATGACCAATGGAAAACGTTGGAAGGGTTTGATAGGCATTGACCTTGAGTTTGGGAGTTGTAGTTCACCTATATCCAGAGAGCACTGTGGACTCATGCAATGGTGGATCTGGACCAAACTTGGCATGAATACTCAATATGCCCAAATGTGAACACTGGTGGAGTCCGGGGAAAATAGATCTTGACATCTGGAATATTGTGTCCAATTCTGGGCACCACAATCCAAGAGAGATATTGACAAGCTGGAATGTGTCCAGAGGAGGGCGACTAAAATAATCAAGGGTCTGGAGAACAAGCCCTATGAGGAGCGGCTTAGGGAGCTGGGCATGTTTAGCCTGAAGAAGAGAAGGCTGAGAGGAGATATGATAGCCATGTATAAATATGTGAGAGGAAGCCACAGGGAGGAGGGAGCAAGCTTGTTTTCTGCTTCCTTGGAGACTAGGACGCGGAACAATGGCTTCAAACTACAAGAGAGGAGATTCCATCTGAACATGAGGAAGAACTTCCTGACTGTGAGAGCCGTTCAGCAGTGGAACTCTCTGCCCTGGAGTGTGGTGGAGGCTCCTTCTTTGGAAGCTTTTAAGCAGAGGCTGGATGGCCATTTGTCAGGGGTGATTTGAATGCAATATTCCTGCTTCTTGGCAGAATGGGGTTGGACTGGATGGCCCATGAGGTCTCTTCCAACTCTTTGATTCTATGATTCTATGACATTTGGGAGTTGTAGTTGCTGGGATTTATAGTTCATTACAATCAAAGAACATTCTGAACTCCACCAACAATAGAATTGGCTCAAACTTCCCACATGGAATCCCCATGACTATCAGAAAATACTGTGTTTTCTGATGGTCTTTGGCGACCCCTCTGACACCCCCTCGCGACCCCCTCAGGGGTCCCGACCCCCAGGTTGAGAAACACTGGCCTAGTGTATAATAATAATAATAATAATAATAATAATAATGCACTATTCTCACAATAATATCCCTTCCTCTGCTATCTCCCTTTTGGGGGGGCAGTCCAGTGCATAATAATAGTAATATTCCCATAATAATATATCTGGCTCCCTTTGGGGGGGGGTGGTCGGCCTAGTGCATAACAACAACAACAACAACAATAATAATAATGCAATATTCTCACAATAATATCCCTTCCTCTGCTATCTCCCTTTTTGGGGGGCAGCCCAGTGCATAATAATAGTAATATTCTCATAATAATATATCTGGCTCCCTTTGGAGGGGTGGTGTTGGTCGGCCTAGTGCATAACAACAACAACAACAATAATAATAATGCAATATTCTCACAATAATATCCCTTCTTCTGCTATCTCGCTTTTGGGGGGGCAGTCCAGTGCATAATAATAGTAATATTCCCATAATAATATATCTGGCTCCCTTTGGGGGGGGGGGGGGTCGGCCTAGTGCATAACAACAACAACAACAACAATAATAATAATGCAATATTCTCACAATAATATCCCTTCCTCTGCTATCTCCCTTTTTGGGGGGCAGCCCAGTGCATAATATTAGTAATATTCTCATAACAATATATCTGGCTCCCTTTGGGGGGGGGGGGGGGTCGGCCTAGTGCATAATAACAACAACAACAACAATACAATATTCTCACAATAATATCCCTGCCTCCCTTATCTCCTTCTTTGAAGGTTCAGCCCAGTGCAGAATAATAATAATAATCTCATAATAATATACTTAGCTCCCTCTTTATAGTTTTATTATTTTATATTTTTATTATATATTATATTAAATATATTATTATATATTTTTATTATTTTAGACTAATTTCTTAACTACCTCTCCTCATGGCTCGAGGCAGGTTACAGAATAATTCAAACATTCTCAAAACTCCACAAATACACATATTAAAATGTATTTCCATAAAACATACATAAAATGAATTTCTAAAAGGGGAATTAAAAGGGGAATATTAATAATAATATAATATATTTAATATAATATATAATTAATAGTTATGTATTATTATTATTATTATTATTATTATTATTGGAGCCCCTGGTGGCCGGCAGGACTGAAGACTGACAGGTCGGAGGTTCAAATCTGGGGAGAACGTGGATGAGCTCCCTGTCAGCTCCAGCTCCCCATGCAAGGACATGGGAAAAGGCTCCTTCTCAGAAAAAGATACAATATGGGACAAAATACTGTTGACAAAAAAGAAGACAATAGCAAAAATTTATAAAATCTTGTTTCAATGGTCTACGGAACAAGAACAGGTCAAGGACTGCATGACAAAGTGGGCTGCACATACTAGAAGACCAATAAAAATGGAAGAATGGGAACTAATGTGGAAGAAAAGATCATATTCTTTTGATCTACAAGAAAATTGATACAAGATGATGTACCAAAAATTGGCAAAATTTTATAAAAATGTTAAAGATCGCTGTTGGAAATGTGGCACTCAAACCGGAACCTTCTTCCATATGTGGTGGGGGTGTAAAATTGCAAAGAATTATTGGGAAATAATTCATAAAAATACCCAGACAATTTTAAAAATAAAATTTCAACTGAAACCTGAATACTATTTATTAGGGATAATAAATATGAATATGAACAAGAATCAAGGCATCCTATTCAACTATATGATAACAGCAGGCAGAATTGTATTTGCAAGACATTGGAAGATGAAAGAAAACCCAACGGAAGAAGAATGGAAATTAAAAATTTTGCTACTGTTATGAATCATCTTAAAAATATGCAGGATGTATTTGATATAAATATACAATATGCACATATTTGAATACTGGTGGGGTTGGGGGGGGGGATAATTGATTTTGGGAGTTATGGTTCCTGGGATTTATAGTTAACCTACAATCAAAGAGCATTCCGAACCAATGATGTAATTGAACCAAACTTGGCACATGGAATTCCCATGATCAAGAGAAAATACTGGAAGGGTTTGGTGACCACTGACCTTGAGTTTTGGAGTTGTAGTTCACCTACATCCAGAGAGCACCGTGGACTCAAGCAATGATGGATGTGGACCAAACTTGGCACGGATACTCAGTGTGCCCCAATGTGAACACTGGTGCAGTTTGGGGGGAAATAGATAGACCTTGACATTTTGGTGTTGTATTTGCTGGGATGTATAGTTCACCTACAATCAGAGCATTCTGAACCCCACCAACGATAGAATTGGACCAAACTTCCCACATGGAACCCTCATGACCAACAGAAAATACTGTGTCTTCTGATGGTCTTTGGTGACCCCCCAAGGAGTCCCGACCCCCAGGTTGAGAAACACTGCCCTAATATATCGAATGTCTGTGTTGTGGAAAGGAAGAGTGACACAAAATGCAAATCAGTTAATGGTTGGTGTAAATGAAAGGCTGAGTATCAATCAATGATTTATTACGGTCTTTGACCAGCACAGTACAGAATGGGGCATCAGTGCCCAAGGGAGGGAATCGCAGTTCCCAAGTAGATCAAGTATAAAAGCAGATTAAAAGCAGATTAAAAACATGTTATAAAAGAGACAAATTAAAAAGATAAAACAGACTAAACTTACAGTTTAAAGTGCATGTATGAATCTAAAATAGGGGGCGGCTAATAGCAAATATGGGAAGCTATGAAAGGGATGAGAGGGGAGCATTTACAGCATTTCAGTTATTACAAACCATTCTATCTATATTCCCGGCAGGAAGTTGCCTGGTGGACTCTGTCATCAGCCGTCTAATGTTAATTGCTGCTGCACAGAACTTGGCAACACT
Organism: Anolis sagrei; assembly: GCF_037176765.1. Lineage (NCBI taxonomy): Eukaryota > Metazoa > Chordata > Lepidosauria > Squamata > Anolidae > Anolis > Anolis sagrei. The sequence goes on from NC_090032.1 coordinate 13,871,694, forward strand.
GTAGGTTGTTGCAGAGCAAGAGTCCGAGAGCAACAGGGAGGTGTAATATCTTTCAGTGCGCCCTGGATGTTTTAAAAGCCATGGAGTGATGAAATTAGCTCTAATGTCTCTATAGAACACACATTGGAGGAGCACATGTTCAGTGGTTTCGATGTAGCCAGACTCACACGGGCATAGTCTCTCCTGGGCAGGGGTCTTCCGGTACCTCCCCTCCAGTACTGCCGATGGAAGGGCGTGGCATCTTGCCAAAGTGAAAGCTCTTCGGTGTTTAGGCACCTCCAGGTTAGCTAAGTAAGGCATGGGAGCGATGAGATATCTGCTATCTTCGCTAATGGTGAATGCTGGAGAGCAGGCTAAGTCTGATTGTCGCTCTGTATCCAGGATCCGTTGTCTAATAAGATCCTTGGCTTGGTCCCATCCCATACCTAGCAGTTGTCCTTGAGAGAAGCCTAGAGTTGCGATTTTGATTGCCACTGCCTTATTCCATGTAGACTGAAATTCATCTCTCAGAGTTAATGGGGCAAGGCCACATGTTGAGAAAGACAGATGCAGCCAATAATTGAGGGTGGCTGTCCACACTCTCGCCTCCACTCTCACAAGGCCTGTCTCTAATCGCAGGGTGGCGTTTGAGACACATCTGGGGACCTGCGTCGCCGATCTTAGAAATTTTGATTGTACTTGCTCCAGAGGGGCATAGTTTGTGAAGGGACCAAGTTGGGCTCCATACATCATTTGTGCTATGGATTTTGCCTCAAAGAGCTTAAGTGCAGCTGGTATGTAGTGGCCTCCTCCTGTTTTGAGGAACTTTAGGATAGCATATGAGCTCTTTTGTGCTGCCTCTGCTACGTAATCCATATGTACTTTCTTGTTTCCTGTGCAGTGATAGAATACTCCCAGGTATTTAAAGCTGGAGACCTGTTCAATATTGTGTCCATCTAGTGAAAGGCTGAGTATTATGGGATTGCTGTTCCTTCCTAGGTCTCTGAACTTGGACTCGAGAGTGATGTCCTTCCAGTCCCAGGCGACCACCCAGCCTCCAAAAACCGCTACCTCTATGTTCAAGGGGCTTTGCATAAACTCCCTTCAAGCATTGGGTAAGTGACATTCCCAGGAACCCTAGAAATGACTGTGAGCAGCTCTTCTTTCTAATCTAGTAGTGACAACGGTTTCTTTGTTTTTCCCTTTTTTGGGGCCGGGGGTCCAGTGGCGTTGTCCGGACTGTGCCTCCTTTCACCCGTCCTCTGCTCTGGAGCGGCCTGAAAGAAATAGTAGCTCCTCGAGGCTCCGAACCTGATGAGACCATCCATGCCTTTGTGAATCGTCGCTTCGGCCAGGAGGTACCTACCTAATTATTCTCTTGGTATTTTAAAAAGAATCCAGTCCAACCTCTGCCACAATCAAAGCCCTCCCAACAGATGGCCATCCAGTCTCTGCATAAAAACCTCCAGAGAGGGAGGCTCCATCATCATCATCATCATCATCATTATTATTACTGCTACTACTACTACTAACTGTACCACTACGCATTGCTCTGACCAACCTTCCCTCCCAACCTTCTTTCCTTCTTCCTTTCTCTCCTTCCTTCCCTCTCTCTTTCTTTCCTTCTTCCTTTCTCTCCTTCCTTCCTTTCCTCTTCCTTTCCTTCTTCCTTTCTCTCCTTACTTCCCTCCCTCTTTCTTTCTTTCCTTCTTCCTTTCTCTCCTTCCTTCCCTCTCTCTTTCTTTCCTTCTTCCTTTCTCTCCTTCCTTCCCTCTCTCTTTCTTTCCTTCTTCCTTCCTTCCTTCCTTCCTTCCTTCCTTCCTTCCTTCCCTCTCTCTTTCTTTCCTTCTTCCTTTCTCTCCTTCCCTCTCTCTTTCTTTCCTTCTTCCTTTCTCTCCTTCCTTCCCTTTCTCTTTCTTTTCTTCTTCCTTTCTCTCCTTCCTTCCTTCCGTCTCTCTTTCTTTCCTCCTTCCTGTCTCTCCTTCCTACCCTTCCTCTTTCTTTCCTTCTTCCTGTCTCTCCTTCCTCCCCCCCTCTTTCTTTCCTTCTTCCTGTCTCTCCTTCCTTCCCTCCCTCTTTCTTTTCTTCTTCCTTTCTCTCCTTCCTTCCTTCCATCTCTCTTTCTTTCCTTCTTCCTTTCTCTCCTTCCTTCCTTCCTTCCTTCCCTCTCTCTTTCTTTCCTTCTTCCTTTCTCTCCTTCCTTCCCTTTCTCTTTCTTTCCTTCTTCCTTTCTCTCCTTCCTTCCTTCCATCTCTCTTTCTTTCCTTCTTCCTTTCTCTCCTTCCTTCCCTCCCTTTTCTTCTTTCCTTCTTCTTTCTTCCTTCTTCAGCTCTTTCTTTCCTCTCTTCCTTTGCTCTTTGGTTCGATCTCTCCTTGTCTTTTTCCCTCCCTCTTTCTTTCTTTCGTTCCTTCTCTCTTTCCTTCCTTCTTTCACTTTTTTATTTCCTTCTCTCCTTCCTTCCTCCTCTACCTTTTTTTCTTTCCTTCTTTCTCTCCTTCTTTCCCTCTCTCCCTCCTTCTCTTCTCTCCTCTCCTTTCCTCTCCTTCCTGCCTTCCTTCCTTCTCTCTTACTGTGTATATGTGTTTTGTATGTGTGTGTGTATATGTGTATGTATGTGTGATTGTGTATATATGTGGTTTTGCGCATGCATTGTAATGTATTTTTGTGGGGATTTTTTTGCTTTTGAAATCACTTCTTTTTCAGCATTTTTATGGGTGATGGTCACTCGTTGGCCTGTTAGGGGTATAGTGTCCAAATTTGGTGTCGATTCATCTAGTGGTTTTTGAGTTCTGTTAATCCCACAAATGAACATTACATTTTTATTTATATAGAATAGCTGTACCTGCCATGCGTTGCTGTGGCCAACCTTCCCTCCCTCTTTCTCTCCTTCCTTCCCTTTTTCCTTCCTTTCCTCTTTTTCTTTCCCTATTTCTCTTTTTTCTTCCATCTCTACCTGTTTCTTTCCTCCCTTTCTTTCTTCTTGGGTTACATCCTTCCTTCCCTATCTTTCGTTCCTTTTCTCCTTCCTTCCCTCTCTTTTTCCTTTCACTTTTTTATTTCCTTCTCTCCTTCCTTGCTTCTCTACCTTTCATTACATTCATTACATTCTCCAAAGACCTCCAGTATTTTTTTCTGGTCATGTGTGCCAAGTTTGGTCCAATTCCATCTTTGGTTTAGAGTGCTCTTTGATTCCAAGTAAACTATAAATCCCAGTATCTATAACTCCAACATGTCCAGGCTAATTCCCCTTCAAACCCACCTGTATTCAAATTTGGGCTTATCGGGTATGCATGCCAAGTTTGGCTGAATGCATTGTTTTGGTTCATTGTGAACTACAGCTCCTCTAAATCCCTCCAGTATGTTTGGTTGGTCATGGGGATTTTGTGTGCCAGGTTAGTTCCAGGTCCGTCGTTGGTGGAGTTCAGAGTGCAGCTCTTAAATTGCAGGTGAACTATATATCCCAAGACCTACAACTCTTATAAATCATGTTAAATTCTCCCCAAACCTCTGTAGTATGTTCTGTTGCGGATCAATTCCTCTGTTTGCTGTGTGCCATAGAAAAAAATAGGAAAGGGTTGAGGGAGAGGCAGTGGGCGGGGTTATGCAAATTCCACACCAATGGAGAAAGTCAAAATGACTGATATGTTTGTGGTCGAGGAAATAGTCCCTGTATGAAAGCCTTCACTTGGTGGTGGGCAATGTGGTGTTGATGGAGGACATTGGCAGGGCTCTTCTACATAGAATCATAGAATCAAAGAGTTGGAAGAGACCTCATGGGCCATCCAGTCCAACCCCATTCTGCCAAGAAGCAGGAATATTGCATTCAAATCACCCCTGACAGATGACCATCCAGCCTCTGTTTAAAAGCTTCCAAAGAAGGAGCCTCCACCACACTCCGGGGCAGAGAGTTCCACTGCTGAACGGCTCTCACAGTCAGGAAGTTCTTCCTCATGTTCAGATTGAATCTCCTCTCTTGTAGTTTGAAGCCATTGTTTAGGGCGTTCTCTATAACTTGCAATGTCATTGGGAGAGGTCATCCGGAGTTTTGGAGTTGGGTGCCATCTCTACGCAGATGACACGCAACTCTACTACTCTTTTCCACCTAATTCCAAGGAAGCCCGTTGGGTGCTGGACGAGTGCCTGGCTGCTGTGGTGGTCTGGATGAGGAGGAACAAGCTGAAGATTAATCCCGACAAGGCAGAGGTCCTCTTGGTCGATCGTAAACCAAATCAGGGTATAGGGTGGCAACCTGTGCTGGACGGGGTTGCACTCCCCCTGAAGTCACAGGTCCGCAGTCTGGGCGTCCTCCTGGACTCATCACTTACACTTGAGGCTCAGGCGTCGGCGGTGGCCGGGAGGGCGTTTGCACAATTGAGACTCGTGCGCCAACTGCGACCGTACCTCGTGAAGGCGGATCTGTCCAGGGTGGTCCATACCTTAGTCACCTCCATATTGGACTACTGTAATGCACTCTACATGGGGCTACCCTTGAAAACGGCCCGGAAATTTCAACTGGTTGAACGAGCGGCGGCCAGGTTGTTAACTGGAGCTCCTTACAGGGAGCGGTCAACCCTTCTGTTTAAGGAGCTCCATTGGCTGCCTTTCATTTTCCGGTCCCAATTCAAGGTGCAGGTGCTTACCTACAAAGCCCTGAACGGTTTGGGACCCACCTACCTGCGTGACTGCATCTCTGTGTACGAACCCACACAATCTCTTCGATCATCTGGAGAGGCCCTGCTCACAAGCGTGATTGGCGGGGACGAGGGAGAGAGCCTTCTCGGTGGTGGCCCCTCGACTCTGGAATTCATTCCCCAAGGACATTAGACAAGCCCCAACTCTGTCAGTCTTTAGGAGGAGCCTAAAAACGTGGTTGTTTCAGTGTGCCTTCCCAGAATAAGGAAACTCCCAGCAATATGTCCCTAAACGCTCTTTATTAGTGATTTAAGATTGTCTGCACACTCATCCCTCTTCAAAAACTTCTATCTCAGTTTCATGTCATGTCACCTTGTCATGCCCAGCATTATATTTATTTTTTTAAAATTTTAATTATTACATTTGGCCCAGCCATAGGTTTTTAAATTTGTCTTGTTACTGTTAGTGTTTATTGCTTATTTTTGCTTATGAGTTGTTTTGTATTACTTTTGCTATTGTTTATTGTTGTCTTGTGGGCTCGGCCTCATGTAAGCCGCACTGAGTCCCTTGGGGAGATGGTAGCGGGGTACAAATAAAGTATTATTATTATTATTATTATTATTATTATTATTATTATTATTGGAGGGAGGGCCATTGGTGTCTCCTGAGCTGTTTGTCTCTGTAAGTGGACACCCAGGCACCTCAAAAGTTGGTCAGTGCATATTTTTCTGTGTTGTTTTCAAGGGTGGAACCTGGTTTCCTAACCTTATCATCTTCCAACACTGCCTGGATGAAGCAGCGAAAGCATGTTGCTCCGCCCTATAGTTTCACATATCGTCCTTATCAGAGTTCTGAAACGTGCACAAAAAAGCTAGGATGTGGCCCATTGTAAAAGCGGAAAGCCACGCATCCTTAGCATTGTACTTGGCTCATTTTGGCTGGCAATACCTGTCATAAAACAAAAAAATGATACTGTGATTGGGTTGCTGTGAGTTTTCCGGGCTGTCTGGCCATGTTCCAGAAGCATTCTTTCCTGACATTTCACCCACATCTATGGCAGGAGTCCTCAGAGGTTATGAGGTCTTTTGGAAACTAGGCAACGGGGTTTATCTATCTGTGGAATAATGTCCAGGGTGGGAGAAAGATCTCTTGTGTGTTGGAGGCAAGGGTGAATATTGCAATTGGTCACCTTGATTAGCATTAACTGGCCAGTAAATTAGTAAAATCATAACTGTAAATAAAGAGCAACACTCAGAAAATAGAGGAAGTCTTGACAGGAAACAAATACCTCCCAATAAAGGATTCCCCCAGGCAGGAAGCAGCCAGGCTTTGAAGCTGCAAGGCTTTGAAGCTGCAAGGCATGGGGGTTCTGTGGCATGGGTAGTTTGGCCCAATTCTATTGTTGGTGGGGTTGTATGCTCTTTGATTGTAGGTGAACTACAACTCCCAAATGTCAAGGTCTATTTCCCCCAAACTCCACCAGTGTTCACATTTGGCCATATTGAGTACTTGTGCCAGGTTTGGTCCAGATGCATCATTGTTTGAGTTCACAGTGCTCTCTGGATATAGGTGAACTACAACTCCAAAACTCAAGGTCAATGCCAACCAAACCCTTCCAGTATTTTCTCTTAGTCATGGGAGTTCTGTGTGCCAAGTTTGGTTCAGTTCCATCATTGGTGCAGTTCAGAATGCTTTTTGATTGTAGGTGAACTATAAATCCCAGCAACTACAACTCCCAAATGTCAAGGTCTATTTCCCCCATACTCCACCAGTGTTCACATGGGCATATTGAGTACTTGTGTCAAGTTTGGTTCAGATGCATCATTATTTGAGTTCACAGTGCTTTCTGGATATGGTGAACTACAACTCCAGAATTCAAAGTCAATGCCAACCAAAACCTTCCAGTATTTTCTCTTAATCATGGGAGTTCTGTGTGCCAAGTTTGGTTCAATTCCATCATTGGTGGAGTTCAGAATGCTTTTTGATTGTCGGTGAACTATAAATCCCAGCAACTACAACTCCTGAATGTCAAGATCTATTTCCCCCAAACTCCACCAGTGTTCACATTTGGGCATATTGAGTACTTGTGTCAAGTTTGGTCCAGATGCATCATTATTTGAGTTCACAGTGCTTTCTGGATATGGTGAACTACAACTCCAAAATTCAAGGTCAAGGCCAGGCAAAACCTTCCAGTATTTTCTCTTGATCATGGGAGTTCTGCATGCCATGTTTGGTTCAATTCTATCATTGGTGGAGTTCAGAATGCTTTTTGATTGGAGGTGAACTATAAATCCCAGCAACTACAACTCCCAAATGTCAAGGTCCATTTCCCCCAAACTCCACCAATGTTCACAATTGGGCATATTTATATATCTGCGGAGAAAGAACTCTTGTCTGCTTGAGGCCAGTGTGAATGTTGCCATCTTGATTAGCATTGAATGTCCTATCTGCTTCAAAACCTGGCTGCTTCCTGCCTGGAGGAATCCTTGGTTGGGAGTTGTCAGGACATTCCACAGATATATAAACCCCACTTGCCTAGTTTCCATCAAACCTCACATCCTCTGAGGATGCCTGCCATAGATGTGGGTGAAACGTCAGGAGAGAATGCTTCTGGAACATGGACAGACAGCCTGGAAAACCTGCAGCAAACCAGTGATTCCGGCCATGAAAACCTTTCGCAAGATATTGCGATTCCATCTGCTTGACTACTACATCCTTGGCTTCCATAGATGGCGGACATCGTGATTGACAGCCTCTGCCGCGGGGTGTTTGCTGGCGACTGCCGGGCGCTGAGTGTGCGCTCCTGCTTCCCGGCACTGTTCCAGGCCGAGAGGACACACCGTTCCGTCATCCTGGGCATGGCTTTGGCTGGAGGTAACTCTTCAGAGAGGCCGAAGGGGTAACAAGAAGTCCAACTCCCATCTGAAAGAAGGGTCCATGTGATAGGAACTGAGCTAGTTCAGGATTCTGGCTCCATTTTAGTGTCGTCCTGAGGAGAGTGAGTAGGCCGAAGCATGTTAGAGTCACTGGACCAAAGCTAGTGTCGTCCCAAGGAGAGTGAGTAGGCCGAAGCATGTTAGAGTCAGTGGGCCAAAGCTAGTGTCGTCCTGAGGAGAGTGAGTAGGCCGAAGCCTGTTAGAGTCACTGGGCCAAAGCTAGTGTCGTCCTGAGGAGAGTGAGTAGGCTGAACCCTCGTCCTAAGGAGAGTGCGTAGGCCGAAGCCTTTTTGAGTCAGTGGGTCTTAACTAGTGTCATCCTGAGTAGGCTGAAGCATGTTAGAGTCAGTGAGCCAAAGCTAGTGTTGTCCTGAGGAGTGTGAGTAGGCCGAAGCCTGTTAGAGTCACTGGGCCAAAGCTAGTATCGTCCTGAGGAGAGTGAGTAGGCCAAAGCCTGTTAGAGTCAGTGAGCCAAAGCTAGTGTCATCCTGAGGAGAGTGAGTAGGCCGAAGCATGTTAGAGTCACTGGACCAAAGCTAGTGTCGTCCCAAGGAGAGTGAGTAGGCCGAATCTTGTTAGATTCACTAGGCCATAGCTAGTGTCATCCTGAGAAGAGTGAGTAGGCCGAAGCGTGTTAGAGTCACTGGGCCAAAGCTAGTGTTGTCCTGAGGAGAGTGAGTAAGCCGGAGCCTGTCGAAACAGGGCCAAAGGTAGTGTTGTCCTGAGGAGAGTGAGTAGGCCAAAGCCTGTTAGAGTCAGTGAGCCAAAGCTAGTGTCCTGAGGAGAGTGAGTAGGCCGAAGCCTGTTAGAGTCAGTGAGCCAAAGCTAGTGTTGTCCTGAGGAGAGTGAATAGGCCGAAGCCTGTTAGAGTCAGTGAGCCAAAGCTAGTGTCGTCCTGAGGAGAGTGAGTAGGCCGAAGCCTGTTAGAGTCAGTGAGGCAAAGCTAGTGTTGTCCTGAGGAGAGTGAATAGGCCGAAGCCTGTTAGAGTCAGTGAGCCAAAGCTAGTGTCGTCCTGAGGAGAGTGAGTAGGCCGAAGCCTGTTAGAGTCAGTGAGCCAAAGCTAGTGTTGTCCTGAGGAGAGTGAATAGGCCGAAGCCTGTTAGAGTCAGTGAGCCAAAATAGTGTCGTTCTGAGGATAGTGAGTAGGCCGAAGCTTGTTAGAATCACCTCAAAAAGCCAGTGAGAGTTTGGGCTGCAATAAAAGGAGTCTAGTGTCCAAAGAAAAAGAAGTAATGGTGCCCATATATTCTGCTTTGGTCAAATTTCACCTGGAATAACCGTGGATCAAGGATTCGAAAGGAAGCCGGTTACACGGAACCAGGCTGAGCCCACTGATCATTGCTACCATTTGTCCAGCATAGGCTTGCGGACCAGATCCAGTGGTGTAAACAGAACAAAACTGTGCATATTCAGTGCAATATCAAGTGGCAAGGTTAGCCACCCAGAAGGGAGATGATCCGTCATTTCTGTCTCTCCATGTTTAGGGAAAGGTGCCCCCTTGGATTCCCCACTCATCCGCAGGGCCAAGGAGGAGCGCTGGAGCCAGTGGTCCCTTCGGGGTGGGATGCAGTCCCTCCCTGAAGCTCTCGAAGGATTCCTGAAGCAGCGTGGGGTGGACATCCACCGTGACGCCCCTGTCAAACAGCTGGAGAGAATGGCATCTGGCTCTTGGAGGGTAAGACACTTTTAAGAACATGGGTCTGGAGTCAACTTCTGGATGCGGTGAGTGGGTGCTGCTCTTCTGATCTCACAAAGATGGAGCGAGGGAGGGTTTTTTCCCTTTTTTATCGTGTCAGGAGCAAATTATACTAAATACTCTGTGGTTTGCTCTTCTCATAGTCGCATTGTAAGGGATCACGGGTTTAGGGTGCGGGGTCCCCTTTCGAAAAAATCCAGAGTCCAATAGGTTCATGTAAGACACTGTTTATTCAAGCTGATCAGCATGAGGTGAACAGACAGCATCTTTGTAAGAGCTTTCACAGACTGCCGCGCCCCCCTCGGTGTTTGTAAACCTTTTTATATCTCAAGTAAACAAGAACATTTTTGTCATGGAAAGTACTTTGACCTTTATTCTTCCTGTCCCATCAACCTCTTGATGGAAAGTACCTTCTTGCACCTTCAGACTTTGCAATTAACCACAACCTTTGCGCTTAACCACAACCAAACTTTGTTTGACCTCTACATGTCATCTCTTGTTTTTAAAACATTTTCTTGCGTGTTGCTCCTTTTTTTTATTAGAGAAAGGGTACATTTCTCCTTTGTTGCTAATTTCACTCAAAGCCCCTTGCTTAGCTTTGCTAATTTCAAACAAAGACCCTTTCAGCATGTCACTCAGATTGGCTCTGCATCTCGTGGTGCCAGAGATGCAGAGCCAATCTTCCAGGTCGCCCACTCTTCTGTGTGCCCAGAAGGGAGTTTCTCATCCAGTATCAGCCACTGATTGAGGTTCCAGGTTTTCTCTGTGGAGATTAGGAAGCTGTTTCTCAATTTAAGATGTTGGCATGTTGGCCAACATCTTAAATCCGAACAATATCCGAACAGAGAATGGGGTGGAGATGTCACTGCCTTGGTCCTTTCATTGCTGGCTGCTACTTCCCGAGGGATGTTAGGTGGTGCAATACTGGCTAAAAAGTATAATTTCTCCAGTGGCGTAAGACGTAGACATACTGTGATAATGTGGCATGTCTCATTAAGAGCCATATCCACTGTTTTAGCATATTTTATTTATCGTGTCAAGAGCAAACCAAACAGTTGTATTGAATTTTTTTACAAACAAACAAAGCACAAAGTTTGCAAGCTTGGTAGTTGATTAAATGTCCTTTGACCAATAGCTGGCCACTTGGAGTGCCTCTGGTGTTACTATAGGAAGGTCCTTCATCGTGCATGTGGCAGGGCTCAGGTTGCATTGCAGCAGGTGGTCAGTGGTTTGCTCTTCTCCGCACTCGCATGTTGTGGATTCCACTTTGTGGCCCCATTTCTTAAGATTGGCTCTGCATCTCGGGGTGCCACAGCGCAATCTGTTCAACGCCTTCCAAGTTGCCCAGATTTCTGTGTGCCCAGGGGGGAGTCTCTCATTTGGTATCAGCCATTGATTGAGGTTCTGGGTTTGAGCCTGCCACTTTTGGACTCTCACTTGCTGAGGTGTTCCAGCGAGTGTCTCTGTAGATCTTAGAAAACTATTTCTTGATTTAAGTCATTGGGGTGCTTGCTGATACCCAAACAAGGGATGAGCAGGAGATGTCACTGCCTTGGTCCTTTCACTATTGGCTGCTACTTCCCGGCAGATGTCAGGTGGTGCAATACCGGCTAGACAGTGTAATTTCTCTAGTGGTGTAGGGTGCAGACAATGCGGCATGTCTCATTAAGAGCCACATCCACTGTTTTAGCGTGGTGAGATGTATTCCACACTGGGCATGCATACTCAGCAGCAGAGTAGCAAAGCGCAAGGGCAAATGTCTTCACTGTGTGATCCTCAGGTTGTGCCGGTCAGCTTTCGTATGATATCGTTTCGTAAGATATTGTTTTATCATGGTGAGATGTGTTCCACACTGGGCATGCGTATTCAGCTGCAGAGTAGCAAAGCGCAAGGGCAGATGTCTTCACTGTGTCTGGTTGTGATCCCCAGGTTGTACCGGTCAGCTTTCATACGATATTATTTCTAGTGCCCACTTTTTGCTTGAAATTCAAGCAGTGCTTCTTGTAGGTCAGAGTACAGTCCAGACTCCAGAGTAACTCCTGGGTATTTTGTTGTGCTGCAATGCTCCAGTGGAATTCCTTCCCAGGTAATCCTCAGAGCTTGAGATGCTTGTCTGTTCGTAAGACGAAAAGTACACGTCTACATTTTAGATGGATTCGGAATCAGATGGTTTTTCCTGGAATAGGTAGTAAGAGCACTTAAAGCTTCAACCATTTCAATGATCCCTGCTTGGGCAGTGATGGCACAATCATCAGCATGGATGAAATGTCCATTCTACCAGTGCCTGGGCATGTGTGTAAATGTTAAACATGAATGGAGCAAGCATGCTTCCCTGAGGCTGGACGTTCTTCTGTCTTCTGCTTCTCTGACTCTGGAACTCAACAAAAAAGCTCCTGTTTTGCAGCAGATTTCCTCTGAAGCAGGTGAGGTGGTCATCCTCAGAGCTTGAGATGCTTGTCTGTTCTTAAGATGAAAAGCATACATGTCTGAATGCTACATGGGTTGTCCTTCCTTCCATCAAAACCATCATTGGGCTCAGTGGCCTTTCACTGTGATGAAAAAGCATACATGTCATACATGTCCAAGACGAAGGTGAAGATACCTCTGCGACTTTCTTGTTCCTCATTAGTGTAGTTAATGAGGAACAAGACTGACACCATTTGTGCTTTCCTCATTTAGATAATGCTGGAAGATGGCAGTATAGAGGCAGATCATGTCATCAGTGCTTTGCCAGCCAAAGGTAAGAGAGATCAGACGTTTAAGCTTGAGGAAATAGATATTGTAAGTGTGGAAAATAATTATATGAGTCCTAAAATATCGTAGAGTTGGATCTCTCAAGGACCATCCAGTCCAACCCCATTCTGCCATGCAAGAAGACACAATCCATGCCCTTCTGACAGATGGCCATCCAGTCTCTGCTTCAAAACCTCCAGAGAAGGAGACTCCACTGCACTTCCAGGCAGGATGTTCCACTGCCAAATGGCTCTTACCGTCATATGTTTCCCTTTTTTGCTTTCAGCGCTTGCAGCATCTCTCCCCAGCTGGGCTGAACCACTTTCTCACGAGTTGCTAAACATCCAAGCTGTGTCTGTAGCTGTGGTCAACCTCAAGTATGAAAACGTGGGGCTCCCGGTTATGGTAAGGAACTCTCCCAAGGCTTCTTTCTCCAGCAGAGGGGATTCTGGGTGTTGTAGTACACAAGATGGCCAACTGTGGGATGGTGAAGGATGTCATATGGTGGAGGGGCCAAGTTTGTTTTTTGATTCCTTAAAGACAAATACAATTCAACCTTCACACTAGAGCTTCACACACAAGGCCTTCACATACCCAGGCTTACCTCTCACAGAGGCTTCTCTCGATTAAGGACTTCCTCACACTGTGAAGCCTTCTCTCGCAAAGATCTACCTCACACTGTGAGGCCTTCTCACAGACTAAGGCCTGCCTCACACTGTGAAGCTTTCTTTCACAAAGCTCTACCTCACACTGTGGGGCCTTCTCTCACAAAGATCTACCTCACACTGTGAGGCCTTCTCACAGACTAAGGCCTGCCTCACACTATGAGGTCTTCTTACAGACTAAGGCCTGCCTCACACTGTGAAGTCTTCTTTCATAGACCAAGGCCTACCTCACACTGTGAGGCCTTCTCTCACAAAGATCTACCTCACACTGTGAGGCCTTCTCACAGACTAAGGCCTACCTCACACTATGAGGCCTTCTTACAGACTAAGGCCTACCTCACAATGTGAAGTCTTCTTTCACAGACTAAGGCCTACCTCACACTGTGAGGCCTTCTGTCACAAAGATCTATCTCACACTGTGAGGCTTTCTCACAGACTAAGGCCTGCCTCACACTATGAGGTCTTGTTACAGACGAAGGCCTACCTCACTGTGAAGTCCTCTTTCACAGATTAAGGCCTACCTCACACTGTGAGGCCTTCTCTCACAAAGATCTATCTCACACTGTGAGGCTTTCTCACAGACTAAGGCCTGCCTCACACTATGATGTCTTGTTACAGACGAAGGCCTACCTCACTGTGAAGTCCTCTTTCACAGATTAAGGCCTACCTCACACTGTGAGGCCTTCTCTCACAAAGGTCTACCTCACACTGTGAGCCTTTCTCACAGACTAAGGCCTGCCTCACACTATGAGGTCTTCTTACAGACTAAGGCCTACCTCACACTGTGAAGTCTTCTTTCACAGACTAAGGCCTACCTCACACTGTGAGGCCTTCCAGACTGAGACCTTTCTCCCACTGAGGTTTACCTCAGACTGAGGGCTACTGAGCTACAGGCACACTTGCTTATATAGAACTGCAGGTTTTGCTGTGTCATTGCATCGATTTAACCCCTTCAGTAATTAAAAATACCTAGTTAATTTTCAATATTTCTGGCAGAGACTCCTTTACTTGAGGTTTGTTTGTGCAAATGGCCATCCTTTGAGAGTGCTTTGATGGTGTCTTCCTACATGGCCGAATGGGGTTGGACTGGATGGCCCTTGAGGTCTCTTCCAACTCTAGGATTTGATGATTCTGTGCTGGCTCCCTCAAACTACCATTAGCAAATTATTTCTTACGATGTTATTTTTTCCAAGACCTGGCTCTCCTTTCCAGAGTTCTTACAGTGAAGCAGAAATTATTACCGCCCAAACGAACCTGTTGTGTACTTTTCTGACCATCTTTTGCTCTAGGGTTTTGGGCACCTGGTGCCATCTTTTGAGGACAGCTCCTTACTCGGCATCGTTTATGACTCGGTGGCATTTCCTGAGCAGGATGGATCCAGTGGGCCTGCCCTTCGCCTCACGGTAAGAACTGATTTCGAGAAGGGGAAGAGCTCCAGAGCACACTGAACTCCACCAATGATAGGCCTGGAACCAACTTGGACGCAGAATCTCCATGACCAACACAAAATACTGGAGGTCTTTGGAGAGATTTAGAGGAGTTGTAGTTCACCTACATCCAGAGTGCATAAAAAACCCAAACAATGATGGATCTGGACCCAACTTGGCATTCATACCCAATATGCTCAAATTTGAATATTGATAGGTTTTGAGGGGAATTGACCTGGATGTTTTGAAGTTGTAGATACTGGGATGTATAGTTCACCTGCAGTCAATTCAATGAACCAAACTTGACACACAGCCCCCCCCCCCCCCCCCCCCGCCCCCGAGCAGCAAAAATTACTGGAAGTTTTTGGGAATGATTCACCTTGATTTGGGGAAGTTGTAGTTCACCTACATCCAGAACGCGTTGTGAACCCAAACACCAATGGATCTAGACCAAACGTGGCACACAGACCTGATATGCCAAAATTTGATTACTGGAGAGTTTTTTTTGGTGGGGGGGGGGGGGCTCACCTTCCTTTCTGGGAGTTGTAGTTCATCCACAACCAATTTGTGACCTCTACCGATGATGGACCTGGACCAAACTTGGCACACAGAACCCCCATGACTACCTGAACCCATTGGAGGAATTTAAGGGGACTGACTCCCCAGAGTGGGAGTTGTAGTTTACCCTACAGCCAGAGAGCACACTAAACCCCACCGATGATGCTTCTAGAGCAAACTTGCCCAATATAACAAACTTTAAGTACTGATGGCATTTTTAGGGCATGGTGGGAGTTGTAGTTCACCCACAACTTTATGCATTTTGTACAATTAAAAATTGGTTTTTTCGAATGACCTGGGCAGTGCCAGGTATCCAAGCTAGTATATGTGTGTGTGTGTATGAGTGTATATATATATGGTGGAGGATGTCATGTGGTGGAGGGGCCAAGTTTGTTTTCTGATTCCTTAGAGACAAATAAAATTCAGCCTTCGCACTGGAGCTTCACACACAAGGCCTTCTCATACCAAGGCTTACCTCACACAGAGTCTTCTCTCACAGACTAAGGCCTACCTCACACTGTGAGGTTTTCTCTCACAAAGATCAACCTCACACTGTGAGGCCTTCTCACAGACTAATGTGTAGGTGTGTGTGTGTGTGTGTATGAGTGTATATATGGTGGAGGATGTCATATGGTGGAGGGGCCAAATTTGTTTTCTGATTCCTTAGAGACAAATAAAATTCAGCCTTCACACTGGAGCTTCATACACAAGGCCTTCTCATAGCAAGGCTTACCTCACACAGAGGCTTCTCTTACAGACTAAGAACTTCCTCATACTGTGAAGCCTTCTCTCACAGACCAAGGCCTCCCTCACATTGTGAGGCCTTCTCACAGACTAAGGCCTAACTCACACTGTGAGGCCTTCTCTCACAAAGATCTACCTCACACTGTGAGACCTTCTCACAGACTAAGGCCTGCCTCACACTATGAGGTCTTCTTACAGACGAAGGCCTACCTCACACTATGAGGTCTTCTTACAGACGAAGGCCTACCTCACACTATGAGGTCTTCTTACAGACGAAGGCCTACCTCACGCTGTGAGATCTTCTCTCACAAAGATCTACCTCATACTGTGAGGCCTTCTCACAGACAAAGGCCTGCCTCACACTATGAGGTCTTCTTACAGACTAAGGCCTACTGTGAAGTCTTCTTTCACAGACTAGGGCATACCTCTGTGAGGCCTTCTCACAGACTAATGTGTAGATGTGTAGGTATGTGTGTATATATCTCTATCTATCTATCTATCTATCTATCTATCTATCTATCTATATGTGTGTATATATCTATCTATATGTGTGTATATATCTATATCTATCTATCTATCTATCCATCTCTCTCTCTCTTTCTCTCTCTCTCTCTCTCTATATATATACATATACATATATAAATATGTAGTTGGCTCTCTGTATCTATGGATTCTTCATCCATGTATTCAACGGCCCTTTGAAGACTACCATAAGACAGGTGTGGCTTTCAATGAAAATGAATTTGACACCCCAGTTCTAATGTATGGGTTCTTCTGCTTTTCAGGTGATGCTGGGTGGCGCATGGTTCAAGCCGGGTCTTGGTGACCCTGACACAGTTTCCCATACTGTGTTACTGAGGTGTGCCAAAGCAGCAGTCAAGAAACATCTTGGGATATCCTCGGAGCCCTCTCGGGCCATTGTCAAGGTGCAGAAGGTACGTTTATTATATATTATTTATTATTTATTTTTGCAAGCTTTTTTCGCCCAATTCCCTGTCCAGATACGCAATGCTTATCAAGTTAAGAAGAAATGGGTTAACTGAGAGCCAACTGGTGGTCTGAGTGTTAATTCCAGGAGAGGAAGTTCAGAACCATGATTGACCATGGTGATATATTTTGATGTAAGTTGACAAGGGCAGGGCAGAAATATAGGAAGTAAATTAAAACATGACCTTGAAGGAGCTGGGGGTGGTGACGGCCGACAGGGAGCTCTGGCGTGGGCTGGTTCGTGAGGTCATGAAGAGTCGGAGATGACTGAACGAATGAACAACAAATTAAAACAAGTCAATAAGGTAAAGGTAAAAGTTTTCCCTTGACATTAAGTCTAGTCGTGTCTGACTCTGGGGGTTGGTGCTTATCTCCATTGTTAAGCCGAAGAGCCAGCGTTGTCCATAGACGCCTCCTAGGTTATATGGCTGTCACGACTGCATGGAGTGCTGTCGCCTTCCCACAGAAGCGGAACCTATTAATCTACTCACATTTGCATGTTTTTGAACTGCTAGGTTGGCAGAAGCTGAGGCTAACAGCAGGAGCTCACCTCGCTCCCTGGATTTGACCTGCCAACTTTTTGGTCAGCCAGAATGGGGGACGCCTGGCTTGAGAGCAGTACGTGTGAAAAAGATCTTAGAGTCCTCAGGGACAACAAGTTAAACATGAGCCAACAATGTGATGTGGTGGCAAAAAAAGCCAATGAGATTTTGGCCTGCATCAAGAGGAGCAGAGTGTCTAGATCTAGGGAAGTCATGCTCCCCATGCTCTATTCTGCCTTGGTTAGACCACACCTGGAAAATTGTGTCCGATTCTGGGTACCACAATGGAAGGGATATATTTACAAGCTGGACTGTGTCCAGAGGAGGGCGACTAAAGTGATCAAGGGTCTGGAGAACAAGCCCTATGAGGAGCGGCTTAAGGAGCTAGGCACCGGGATTGTGGCACAGCTGGCTGAGTATCAGCTGCATTAAGATCGTTGTTGTTCATTCGTTCCGTCGTCTCTGACTCTTCGTGACCTCATGGACAAGCCCTCGCCAGAGCTCCCTGTCGGCCGTCACCACCCCCAGCTCCTTCAAGGTCAGTCCAGTCACTTCAAGGATGCCATCCATCCATCTTGCCCTTGGTCTGCCCCTCTTCCTTTTTCCTTCTACTTTCCCCAGCATCATTGTCTTCTCTACTTCAGCTTTGCATTAAGATCACTCTGACCAAAAGGTCATGAGTTCGAAGCCAGCCTGGGTTGGAGTGGGTTTCCAACCAGTTATGTGTAGCCTGTTGTCGACCTTTGCAACCCAAAAGACAGTTGCATCTGTCAAGTAGGAAAATTAGGTACCACCTTAAAGTGTGGGGAGGCTAAATTAACTGATTTATGAGGCCATAAAGAAGACTCCAGCAGAGCATTCCAGCGGGGAAGCATGCGGGGAATGCGGAAGTGCTTCATCAGCGTCGCAGATGGACAATGAAAGCGACAGCTCCCCTGGTGGCCAGAAAAAGTTAAAAAATAGCCTCTGTGTATGTCTGTATATATTTGTATGTCAAAAATTGGCATTGAATGTTTGCCATATATGTGTACACTGTAATCCGCCCTGAGTCCCCTGCGGGGTGAGAAGGGCGGAATATAAAAGCTGTAAATAAATAATAAATAAAATAATAATAAATGTTTAGCCTGAAGAAGAGAAGGCTGAGAGGAGATATGATAGCCAGGTATAAATATGTGAGAGGAAGCCACAGGGAGGAGGGAGCAAGCTTGTTTTCTGCTTCCTTGGAGATTAGGACAAGGAACAATGGCTTCAAACTACAAGAGAGGAGATTCCATCTGAATATGAGGAAGAACTTCCTGACTGTGAGAGCCGTTCAGCAGTGGAACTCTCTGCCCCGGAGTGTGGTGGAGGCTCCTTCTTTGGATGCTTTGAAACAGAGGCTGGATGGCCATCTGTCAGGGGTGCTTTGAATGAAGTATTCCTGCTTCTTGGCAGAATGGGGTTGGACTGGATGGCCCATGAGGACTCTTTGATTCTATGACAGCGGGAGCTCACCTTGCTCTTTGTATTTGAACTGCCAACCTTTTGGTCAGCAAGTTCAGCAGCTCAGTGGTTTAACCTGCTGCACCACCAAGGGGGCTTTCTGGACTTTGCTGCTTGCTCTGTAATCTCATTTTTGGAGATGTTGCCCATTCTTTATCTATTTCTTTCTTTTTCTTTCTTTTTAAATTTTTAATTATTATTTCTTTTTGCAGGCTTGCATCCCGCAGTATGAAATCGGGCACTGGAAGCACATAGGTAGGTTTAGTAAAATGTTTTGCAAGTTCCTTTCCCAAAAGTAAAATGTTTGGAAAGTCGGAGACGACTTGGAGCTAAGAAACAGAGCAACTACAACTCTATCTCTAAGACCAGGCATATTATCTCTCTGTGTGTGAATCATATCTATCTATTTATATCTGTAGCTGGATGGCTCTTTGTCAGGAGGGCTTTGATTACTTTTTCTTGCCCTAGTGAAGAGAGTTGGCCTTAAGTATTTTCTGTTGGTCATAGGGGTTCTGTGTGGGAAATTTGCCCAATTCTGTCATTGGTGGGGTTCAGAATGCTCTTCGATTGTAGGCGAACTATAAATCCCAGTAACTATAACTCCCAAATGTCAAGGTCTATTTCCCCCAAACTCCATCTGTGTTCATATTTGGGCAAATGGAATATTTCTGCCAAGTTTGGCCCAGATCCATCATTGTTTGAGTCCACAGTGCTCTCTGGATGTAGATGAACTACAACTCCCAAACTCAAGGTCAATGCCCTCCAAACCCTTCTAGTGTTTTCTGTTGGGAGTTCTGCATGCCACATTTGGATTAACTCCATCATTGGTGGAGTTCAGAATGCTCTGTGATTGTAGCTGAACTATAAATCCCAGCAACTACAACTCCCAAATGACAAAATCAAAATTTTTGAGTGAACGACATACATTGGGTTGTTAGGTGTCTTGTGTCCAAATTTGGTGGCAATTCCTCCAGTGGTTTTTGAGTTCTGTTAATCCCACAAACGAACATTACATTTTTATTTATATAGATGATGATGATGATGATGATGATGATTATTATTATTATTATTACTGTACTGATGGGCGTGGCCTCATGTAAGCCACCCTGAGTCCCCCTGGGGGAGATGGAGCGGGGTATAAATAAAGCTTTATTATTATTACTAGCTTGGGGACCCGGCGCTGCCCGGGTTATTAGAGAAAGTGGGTAATGGCGGTTCTGTATGCCAAGTTTGGTCATTATTGGTCATTGGATGATGGTTGCATTGTTTTCAGGAAGTGAGTGAAGGTACTTGAAGTCCCATCATCCATGGTCCACCCTCCTCCAAACAGTAGCAGGCTACAGAGTGGGTCATGGGGGCTCTGTGTGCCAAGTTTGGTCTTTATCAGTCATTGGTTCAGGGTCGCAATGGTTTCAGTAAGTGAGTAAAGGTACTGCAAGTCCCATCTTCCATGATCAACCCTCCTCCAAACTGCAGCAGGATGTAGAATGGGTCATGGGGGCTCTCTGTGTGCCAATTTGGTCTTGATTGGTCATTGGATGAGGGTCGCAGTGGTTTCAGTAAATGAGTAAAGATACTGCAAGTCCCATCATCCATGGTCCACCCTCCTCCAAACAGCAGCAGGCTATAGAGTGGGTCATGGGGGCTCTGTGTGCCAAGTTTGGTCTTTATCAGTCATTGGTTCAGGGTCGCAGTGGTTTCAGTAAGTGAGTAAAGGTACTGCAAGTCCCATCATCCATGGTCAACCCTCCTCCAAAACTGCACCAGGATGTAGATAGAGTGGGTCATGGGGACTCTGTGTGCCAAGTTTGGTCTTGATCAGTCATTGGCGAGGGTCTCAGGAAGTGAGTGAAGTGACTGCAAGTCCCATCATCCATTTCCAAATTCTTCCAAACCGCACCAGGATGTAGAGTGGGTCATGCGGGCTCTCTGTGTGAATTGTGGTCCTGATCCATCATTGTTGGCAGTTGTAATGGTCTTAGGAAGGGACTCCCATCGTCCATGGTACATCCTCCTCCAACCTGCACCAGGATGTAGAGTGCGTCATGGAGACAGTGTGCCAAGTTTGGTCTTGATCAGTCATTGGCGAGGGTCTCAGGAAGTGAGTGAAGTGACTGCAAGTCCCATCATCCATTGCCAAATTCTTCCAACCCGCACCAGGATGTAGAGTGGGTCATGCAGGCTCTCTGTGTGAATTGTGGTCCTGATCCATCATTGTTGGCAGTTGTAATGGTCTTAGGAAGGGAGTCCCATCGTCAATGGTGCATCCTCCTCCAAACCGCACCAGGATGTAGAGTGCGTCATGGAGACTCAGTGTGCCAAGTTTGGTCTTTATCGGTGAGGGTTGCAGTGGTCTCAAGAATTGAGCAAACGTACTGCAAGTCCCATAATCCATGGTCCATCCCTGACCAAACCACACCAGGACGTAAAGTGGATCATGAGAGGTCTATGTGCCAAGTTTGGTCTTGATCAGTCATTGGCGAGGGTCTCAGGAAGTGAGTGAAGTGACTGCAAGTCCCATCATCCATTGCCAAATTCTTCCAAACCGCACCAGGATGTAGAGTGGGTCATGCGGGCTCTCTGTGTGAATTGTCGTCCTGATCCATCAGTTGTAATGGTCTTAGGAAGGGACTCCCATCTTCCATGGTGCATCCTCCTCCAAACTGCACCGGGATGTAGAGTGCGTCATGGAGACTCAGTGTGCCAAGTTTGGTCTTGATCAGTCATTGGCGAGGGTCTCAGGAAGTGAGTGAAGTGACTGCAAGTCCCATCATCCATTGCCAAATTCTTCCAAACTGCACCAGGATGTAGAGTGGGTCATGCGGGCTCTCTGTGTGAATTGTGGTCCTGATCCATCAGTTGTAATGGTCTTAGGAAGGGACTCCCATCTTCCATGGTGCATCCTCCTCCAAACTGCACCAGGATGTAGAGTGCGTCATGGAGACTCAGTGTGCCAAGTTTGGTCTTTATCGGTGAGGGTTGCAGTGGTCTCAAGAATTGAGCAAACATACTGCAAGTCCCATAATCCATGGTCCATCCCTGGCCAAACCACACCAGGACGTAAAGTGGGTCATGAGAGGTCTATGTGCCAAGTTTGGTCCTGATTAGTCATTGGATGAGGGTAACAGCATTCCTAAGTATGGGAATCTCAGGATATTCACATGGAAAATTATTTCCTGATCTCTCTCCCCTTCTCTGTAGAGAATGCAGCCGCTTACCTGGTGCAGCAGAAGCTCCCTCTGAGCCTGATTGGGGCTTCCTATGAAGGTGTCTCCGTGAACGACTGCATCTCCGGTGCTCGGACGGCGGTGGTCAAGCTTCTCGGCCAATCTTGAGGAGGGAGGTCATCCTTCAGCTTGGATTCTCCTCTCGGATGCTTCAGGGTCTCTTTCAGGAGATTGGCCTCGGATGTCTTATCGCTTCTAAAAGGTGGAAGGTGGTATTTTTGTGGGCGCTTTTTGGAACTGAAATGCACGTTCTTGGCGGGCAAGAGACTTCCTAAGAATGGCAAGCAAGGGCCCAGGAAGGAGTGCCTTTTTCCTCTTGTCGCCATTGCGATGGTATTTTAGAAATGCGATGCAGAGAGCAAAAGTAAGCCATGTTGGCTGTAAGAAAAATTCCCAAGTATTGTGGTCAACAAGTAAACAAAAGTATGTGCTGCATCTTTTCATTAGGTGAGAAAGGTTTGAAAGGAGGAAGGGGACATTTTATAGTCCTCTCATGTCCCCGCACGGGGAGCTGGAGCTGCCAGAGGGAGCTCATCCACGCTCTCCCTGGATTCGAACCTGCGACCTGTTGGTCTTCAGTCCTGCCAGCAGAAAGGTTTAACCCATTGTGCCACCGGATGCTCCTATACAACCAGATAATAATCCAATTTCCTCTTCTTCACAACCTTTACATGGACTGAATTTTCTAATTTTCTGACCATTTTGGGTGTATTCAATGATTCTCCACTTTTAAAACTGATACCCCCACAATTATTATTATTATTATTATTATTATTATTAAACTTTATTTGTACCCCGCTAGCATCTCCCGAAGGACTCGATGCGGCTTACAAAGGCCAAGGCCTCAACACACAATATAACAATACAAAACGTAAGGCAAATTAAAAACAATTAAAGCAATATAAACAACAAGCAATAAACAATACACTAAAACACAATAAAACTGGGCCGGGCCAGAGTAATGGGTACAGGATTAAAAGTGCTGATGTGACAGGATGTATATAAGGCATTATAGGGCAAGTGCAGATTAGAGAGATGGGCCAAAACTAACAAAATGAAGTTCAACAGTGACAAATGCAAGATACTCCACTTTGGCAGAAAAAACGAAATGCAAAGATACAGAATGGGTGACGCCTGGCTCGAGAGCAGTACGTGTGAAAAAGATCTTGGAGTCCTCGTGGACAACAAGTTAAACATGAGCCTACAATGTGATGTGGCGGCAAAAAAAGCCAATGGGATTTTGGCCTGCATCAAGAGGAGCATAGTGTCTAGATCTAAGGAAGTAATGCTACCCCTCTATTCTGCTTTGGTTAGACCACATCTGGAATATTGTGTCCAATTCTGGGCACCACAATTCAAGAGAGATATTGACAAGCTGGAATGTGTCCAGAGGAGGGCGACTAAAATGATCAAGGGTCTGGAGAACAAGCCCTATGAGGAGCGGCTTAGGGAACTGGGCATGTTTAGCCTGAAGAAGAGAAGGCTGAGAGGAGATATGATAGCCATGTATAAATATGTGAGAGGAAGCCACAGGGAGGAGGGAGCAAGCTTGTTCTCTGCTTCCTTGGAGACTAGGACGCGGAACAATGGCTTCAAACTACAAGAGAGGAGATTCCATCTGAACATTAGGAAGAACTTCCTGACTGTGAGAGCCGTTCAGCAGTGGAACTCTCTGCCCCGGAGTGTGGTGGAGGCTCCTTCTTTGGAAGCTTTTAAGCAGAGGCTGGATTGCCATTTGTCAGGGGTGATTTGAATGCAATATTCCTGCTTCTTGGCAGAATGGGGTTGGACTGGATGGCCCATGAGGTCTCTTCCAACTCTTTGATTCTATGATTCTATGCAGTGTGCGGTGCGCAGCAATCTTAGTTCTAGTATAGTGCTTATGGGACTTGGTATTGGAGATTTCCTAATCTGGGAAGGCACATCGGAACAGCCACGTCTTCAAGTTCTTTCTGAAGACTGCCAATGTAGGGGCCTGTCTAAGATCATTGGGGAGGGTGTTCCAGAGACGGGGGGCCACCACGGAAAAGGCCCTGTCCCGTGTCCCCACCAAACGTGCTTGCGATGCAAGCGGGACCACGAGCAGGGCCTCTTCAGATGAGCGTAATGGAGATGCGGTCACGCAGGTAGGCGGGTCCCAAACCGTTCAGGGCTTTGTAGGTAAGCACCTGCACCTTGAATTGGGCTCGGAAAATAAACGGCAGCCAGTGGACCTCCTTGAACAGGAGGGTTGACCTCTCTCTGTAAGGAGCCCCAGTTAACATCCTGGCTGCTGCCCGTTGGACCAGTTGGAACTTCCAAGCCGTTTTCAAGGGCAGCCCTACGTAGAGCACATTGCAGTAGTCCAATCTGGAGGTGACCAAGGCATGGACCACACCGGCCAGATCAGCCTTCGCGAGGTACGGTCGCAGTTGGCACACGAGTCTCAATTGTGCGAAAGCCCTCCCAGACACCGCCGATGCCTGAGCCTCAAGCGTAAGCGATGAATCCAAGAGGACTCCCAGACTGCGGACCTGTGGCTTCAGGGGGAGTGTAACCCCGTCCAGCACAGGTTGCCACCCTATACCCCGGTCAGGTATAATAACAATACATTAAAAACCATATCTGATACCAGTGTGTTGTCGAAGACTTTCATGGCCAGAATCACTGGGTTGCTGCAAGTTTGTCTGGCCCTGTTCCAGAAGCATTCTCTCCTGATGTTTTCCCCACATCTATGGCAGGCATCCTCAGAGGATGTGTGGTTTGATGGAAACTAGGCAAGTGGAGTTTACATAACACCTCCCAACCAAGGATTCCCACAGGCAGGAAGCAGCCAGGCATTGAAGCAGATATGACATCAGAGGCTGGATGGCCATCTGTCAGGGGTGATTTGAATGCAACATTCCTGCTTCTTGGCAGGGGGTTGGACTGGATGGCCCATGAGGTCTCTTCCAACTCTAGGATTCTATGAATGCTAATCAAGCTGGCAACATTCACACTGGCCTCAAGCAGATAAGATTACAACAGCAAAACAACAGAGAGGAAACAAACAAGGACATCTAATCACCTCTCAACAAAAGATTGCCCCAGACACTGCCAAGCCATCAAATGCTAATCAAGGTGGTCAGTTGAAACATTCACACCTAGCTCCAGCAGACAAGAGTTCTTTGTCCCACCCTGGTCATTTCAAAGATATGTAAACCCCTTTTCCTAGTTCCAACAGACCTCACTACCTATGGGGATGCTTGCCATACATGCAGGCGAAACGTCAGGAGAGAATGCCTCTAGAACATGGCCATTTAGCCCGAAAAAGCCTACAACCCAAGAGTTTTTTCTCTGATCCTGGACATTATTCCACAAATAAATAAATATGCCCAATTGTGAACATTGGTGGAGTTTGGGGAAAATAAACCTTGACATTTGGGAGTTGTAGTTGCTGGGATTTATAGTTCACCTACACTCAAAGAGCAATCTGAACTCCACCAACGATGGAGTTGAACCAAACTTGGCACACACAACTTTCATGACCAACGCAAAATACTGGAAGGGTTTGGTAAGCATTGACCTTGAGTTTGGGAGTTGTAGTTCACCTACATCCAGAGAAGCACTGTGGACTCAAACAATGATGCATCTGGACGAAACTTACCACAAATGCTCAATATGCCCAAATGTGAACACTGGTGGAGTTTGGGGAAAATAGACCTTGACATTTGGGAGTTGTTGCTGGGATTTATAGTTCACCTACACTGAAAGAGCAATCTGAACTCCACCAACGATGGAGCTGAACCAAACCTGGCACACCCAACTTTCATGACCAATGCAAAATACTGGAAGGGTTTGGTAAGCATTGACTTTGGGAGTTGTAGTTCACCTACATCCAGAGAGCACTGTGGACTCAAACAATGATGCATCTGGACCAAACTTGGCAGAAATACTCAATATGCCCAAATGTGAACACTGGTGGAGTTTGGGGGAAATAGACCTTGACATTTGGGAGTTGGAGTTGTAGTTCACAAATGATAGAATTGAGCCAAACTTCTCACACAGAACCCCCATGCCTTGGAGAGACTCACTGGAACGAGCCTCCCTCCAGACTCGCGTGCTCTCCCTCACCTGCACATGTGCATCACACTGCTATGGGCTGAGCATGCCTGCTTTCCCTGTTTGGAGTCTAAAAAACAGCCTTCCCCTTGGCTCAGAGGTCAGCCATTCACAGCATGAGGAGGGCTTTTGTTGGGAGCATTTGCTGTGTTTCCAAAAAGGAAGAGGACAGGCGGAGAGATCTTCAGCCTTCTCTGCCAAAGGGATTCCTAAGACCATCAGAAATATGTTCTCTTATAGAATCAAAGAGTTGGAAGAGACCTCATGGGCCATCCAGTCCAACCCCCTGCCAAGAAGCAGGAATATAGCATTCAAAACACCCCTGACAAATGGCCATCCAGCCTCTGTTTAAAAGCTTCCAAAGAAGGAGCCTCCACCACACTCCAGGGCAGAGAGTTCCACTGCTGAACGGCTCTCACAGTCAGGAAGTTCTTCCTCATGTTCAGATGGAATCTCCTCTCTTGTAGTTTGAAGCCATTGTTCCGCGTCCTAGTCTCCAGGGAAGCAGAAAACAAGCTTGCTCCCTCCTCCCTGTGGCTTCCTCTCACATATTTATACATGGCTATCATATCTCCTCTCAACCTTCTCTTCTTCAGGCTAAACATGCCCAGCTCCTTAAGCCGCTCCTCATAGGGCTTGTTCTCCAGACCCTTGATCATTTTAGTCGCCCTCCTCCAGACACATTCCAGCTTGTCAATATCTCTCTTGAATTGTGGTGCCCAGAATTAGACACAATATTCCAGGTGTGGTCTAACCAAGGCGGAATAGAGCATGGGGAGCATGACTTCCCTGGATCTAGACACTACACTCCTATTGATGCAGGCCAAAATCCCTTTGGCTTTTTTTGCCACCACATAACATTTTTGGCTCCTGTTTAACTTCCTGTCCACAAGAACTCCAAGATCTTTTTCACACGTACTGCTCTTGAGCCAGTCGTCCCCTATCCTGTATTTTTGCATCTCATTTTTTCTGCCTAAGTGGAGTATCTTGCCTGTTGAACTTCATTTTGTTAGTTTTGGCCCATCTCTCTAATCTGTCAAGATCGTTTTGAATTCTCCTGTGCTCTGGAGTATTGCCTACTATGTTCTTTGGTGACCCCTCTGAAATCCCCCTTGTGACCCACCCAGGCGTCCTGATCCCCAGGCTGAGAAACACTGGTCTAGAAGCCTAGCAATTGTGAAACACTATGGGAATTGTAGTTTGGAAAAATTCCCTTGCTCTGATAGAAGAGTTACACTTGTGGATCGGTCCCCATAAAGGCAACGAGGCAGTGACCAAAAATGACTTGTAGGACACTATTTTATTTTTGTAAAAATCGATTATCAAAAACAGGATGGGGAACAGCAGCAGCTACACCAAGAGAGAACTCCATAAATAGAATAAATAGCTACACACCACTGACAGAGAACTAGATTGTGAGACGCAGATGGGAGGGAAAGGGCAGGCTGGGGCCAGCCCCAAGGCAAAAATATGGGGGAAGAGGTGCTGGAAAGTAGCTACAGTAGTCTCGCTTATCCAACATAACATCGGATAAACAAAAATGTCGGATAATACAGAGTCTCCTACTGTTACCCGTCCGACGTGGCACTAGACACCTAGAATACTAACAACAGGAAATCAAAGAGTTTAGGCAAGGCAACACCTTGGGGCTAGAGGGGCTGAGCAGGAAGTGCCTGGATGTGGAAGAGGAGCGTGGAAATCACGGAGGGAAGACACTTCCACTTCCGGTCCTGCCTCTTTTGCCCCTTTCCTCCCTCCTCGTCTTGCCTTTTTCACTGATTGGGAATGGAGAGAGAGTTGAGGAGCACTCCCCTAATTGAATGGGAAATTCTGGAGGAAAACGGGGCATCGGATAAGACGGATTGTCGGATAAGCGAGACTCTACTTATGGTGTCCAACACCATAGAGCTACAACTTCCGTTCCTGCTAACCCTCTACTTTCACGCATTTCTGGAGTAGTCGTGATTGCGACCTATAAACCCATTATCTCCTAAACGTTGGATAAGCGAAGGTCAGGTAAGCGAGACTCTTCTGTAGTTAGGTGCCCAACACCATAGAGCTACAACTTTTGTTCCTGCTAACTCTTTACTTTCCAGCATTTTTGGAGTCGCAGTGATTGTGACCTATAAACCCATTATCTCCTAAACGTTGGATAAGCAAAGGTTGGATAAGCGAGACTCTTCTGTAGTTAGGTGCCCAACGCCATAGAGCTACTACTTATGTTCCTGCATTTTTGGAGTGGTAGTGATTGTGACCTATAAACCCATTATCTCCTAAACGTTGGATAAGCGAAGGTTGGATAAGCGAGATTCTTCTGTAGTTAGGTGCCCAACGCCATAGAGCTACTACTTATGTTCCTGCATTTTTGGAGTGGTAGTGATTGTGACCTAAAACCCAATATATCCTTAACGTTGGATAAGCTAAGGTCGGATAAGCGAGACTCTTCTGTAGTTAGGTGCCCAACACCATAGAGCTACGACTTCTGTTCCTGCTAACCTTCTACATTTCAGCATTTTTGGAGTCGTAGTGATTGTGACCTATAAACCCAATATCTTCTAAATGTTGGATAAGCAAAGGTCGGATAAGCGCGACTCTTCTGTAGTTAGCTGCCCAACACCATAGAGCTACGACTTCCGTTCCTGCTAACCCTCTACTTTCCAGCATTTTTGGAGTGGTAGTGATTGTGACCTAAAACCCAATATATCCTAAATGTCAGATAAGCGAGACTCTTCTGTAGTTAGGTGCCCAACACTATAGAGCTACGACTTCTATTCCTGTTAACCTTCTACATTCCAGCATTTTTGGAGTCCTAGTGATTGTGACCTATAAACCCAATATCTTCTAAATGTTGGATAAGCAAAGGTCGGATAAGCGAGACTCTACTGTAGTTAGGTGCCCAACACCATAGAGCTATGAATTCTGTTCCTGCTAACGCTCTACTTTCCAGCATTTTTGGAGTGGTAGTCATTGCAACCTATAAACCCATTATCTCCTAAACGTTGGATAAGCGAAGGTCGGATAAGCAAGACTCTACTGTAGTTAGGTGCCAAACACCATAGAGCTATAACTTCTGTTCTTGCTAACCCTCTACTTTCCAGCATTTTTAGAGTGGTAATGATTGTGACCTAAAATCTGATATATCCTAAATGTCAGATAAGCGAGACTCTTCTGTAGTTAGCTGCCCAACACCATAGAGCTACAACTTCTGTTCCTGCTAACCTTCTACATTCCAGCATTTTTGGAGTCGTAGTGATTGTGACCTATAAACCCAATATCTTCTAAATGTTGGATAAGCAAAGGTCGGATAAGCGAGACTCTTCTGTAGTTAGGTGCCCAACACCATAGAGCTATGAATTCTGTTCCTGCTAACCCTCTACTTTCCAGCATTTTTGGAGTGGTAGTCATTGCAACCTATAAACCCATTATCTCCTAAACGTTGGATAAGCGAAGGTCGGATAAGCGAGACTCTTCTGTAGTTAGGTGCCCAACACCATAGAGCTATGAATTCTGTTCCTGCTAACCCTCTACTTTCCAGCATTTTTGGAGTGGTAGTGATTGTGACCTAAAATCTGATATATCCTAAATGTCAGATAAGCGAGACTCTTCTGTAGTTAGCTGCCCAACACCATAGAGCTACGACTTCTATTCCTGTTAACCTTCTACATTCCAGCATTTTTGGAGTCCTAGTGATTGCGACCTATGAACCCAATATCCAAAATGTCCAAGGAGGCCATTTTCCAGCTCGAGTGGTCGCCGTCACAGACGTGGAACTGAGTCTACAGCAACTTTCTGAGGACGAAAGATTATTGCTCAAGAGGGGAAAAAGGACATGATTACGCTCCAAACTAGTCATCATCTTGGCATGGATTTCTCGCTGGTGCTAAGGTTCCAGCATTAAACCAGGCTTGGTTCGAAGGAGCCAAAGGCACTGAACAGTGGCACAGCCGGTACTGGTCCAGTGCATTTGCCGAAGTCATTGCTTGGACTGCACTCTGGTTGGTGGGATCCGCACGGGCCTTTGGAAGGATTTGGGGCCTTGCCTCTTCCACAGAAGTCAAGTTGATTGAGGGATCCTCTCTCCTCTTCGATGTGCCCATGGAGTGCGAGAGGAGAGGCAAAGCCAAGATCAGGGCCTGCTTTCGTCTCCAAATCCATTTGCCTGGTGGGAGGAGTCCAACTAAGGACCCAAAACAGTCTGGTTATTCCATAATATCCTTCCTGGTCCTCTCTGTGAAGTAATTTGTCAGTAGTAGGAGCCAGGCCCAGAACCGACAGTTTGTGATGAGGTCCAGGCCTTTGCAGGAACGATATACCCTTGCTTGTGTGAAACCTAGTTCCCCAATTCATCCACATACAATGGGCTGTTTATCTCATTTGGGACACCCCACCATTCCACAGCAACACACGCACACACGCTTTATCACCCTTCAATAAAGTGAATCTAGAGAACCAATGAGTGACTGCAACCCTGAGCCGCTTACAAAAGATTCCTCTCTTGCAGGAAGTCGTAATCAACGTTTCCTGCTTGCCGAAAGGGAGCCCACCAGTAAAGAGAAGGAAACACGGGAGTACCTTCCCAATGGGATTTCTGTCGACTAAATTGGGCAAACCAGGCCCATAAGTGCGTAATTCACATCAGGAGAGTCTCCACAATGCCTAATAATTTGGGTCTAGACATAGAGGCTGGTTGTGGCTCGGAGCGCTCGGGCCCACTTCCTTCCTTCAATCCAAGGTCTTTCAACCAGTGTGATTGCTTCTCGTCTTCCAGAGCGTTGTGGATGCGACCAAATCCCTGGAAGAGCCTGAGTCCAGCTGCTGCTTCTCTTCCCGACCCTCTTCTGTGTGCTTTGGTGCTTCCTTGACTGCCATCCTGACGTTACTGGGGGATCCTGTCCTGACGTTACTGGGGGATTCTGTCCCTGCTTTGGGCTTCTCCTTCTTCCCAGCATCCAGCAGGGCTTGGATGGTCGCTTCCCCCCAACCCATGGCCTGGGAGAGCTTGGCGAAGGGTGTCTTGCGGAGCATCTCCTCCCGGAAGTCGTGGTTGCTCCCACTCTGGAAGTTCTTCACGCGGAGGCCCGGCAAGGAGTCCTTCCCGCCTTTGGTGGCTCGCGGGTTGGAGCCAATGTCAGCCGTGATGTTGGTGTAAAGCGGGAGCAGCTCCTTGGACAGGAGATTGTAGGTCAGGGAGTTCATCCCGTCCTGAGTCCAGGCCCGGTGTGTCCGAATCAGGAGGTCAAACCTACAAGTGGAGAGGGAGAGACACAAAGAGGAACTGTCAGGAGTCAATTTCTGACAGCACAAAGACATCACAAATTGGGTTGTTGTAGGTTTTTCCGGGCTATATGGTCAACTGAGGCAGCCAGGATGATTCAGTCAGGATGTCACGGAGGGAATTTGTGATGTTCAATGTATTGTCGAAGGCTTTCATGGCCGGGATCACTGGGTTGTTGTAGGTTTTTCCGGGCTATATGGTCATGTTCTGGAGGCAATTTTTCTCCTGACGTTTCGCCTGCATCTATGGCAAGCATCCTCAGAGGTAGTGAGGTCTGTTGGAAGTAGGAAAAATGGGTTTATATATCTGTGGAATGACCAGGGTGGGACAAAGGACTCTTGTCTGCTGGAGCTAGGTGTGAATGTTTCAGCTGATCACCTTGATTTGCATTCAATGGCCTGGAAGCACCTGGGGGGAATCTCTTGTTGAGAGTGATTTTATGTGCCTGTTTGTTTCCCCTCTGTTGTTTTGCTGTTGTGATTTTTGAGTTTTTTAATACTGGTAGCCAGATTTTGTTCATCTTCAGTGCCCAGACACGCATCAAGGAACATGAAAGGCACTGCAGACTACTCCAACCAGAGAAATCAGCTATAGCAGAGCACCTGATGAACCAGCCTGGACACAGCATGTTATTTGAGAACACAGAAATGCTGCACCACTCTCACAACCACCATGTCAGACTACACAGAGACGCCATTGAAATCCACAAGCATGTGGACAATTTCAACAGAAAGGAGGAAACCATGAAGATGAACAAAATCTGGCTACCAGTATTAAAAAAAAACTCAAAAATTACAACAGCAAAACAACAGAGGGGAAACAAACAGGCACATCTTAACACCTCTCAACAAAAGATTCCCCCCAGGCGCTTCCAGGCCATTGAATGCAAATCAAGGTGATCAGCTGAAACATTCACATCTAGCCCCAGCAAACAAAAGTCCTTTGTCTCACCCTGGTCATTCCACAGATATATAAACCCATTTTTCCTACTTCCAACAGACCTCACTACCTCTGAGGATGCTTGCCATAGATGCAGGCAAAACGTCAGGAGAAAAATTGCCTCCAGAACATGGCCATATAGCCCGGAAAAACCTACAACAACCCAGTGATCCCGGCCATGAAAGCCTTCGACAATACATTGAACATCACAAATTCCCTCTGTGACATCCTGACTGAATCATCCTGGCTGCCTCAGTTTCCTCTCTTTGACATTGTGAAGCCAGCTGAAGGCGCTGGAAACCTTGTATTGGAACTTGTGAAGCAACAAGCTCTAATAAGGAAACAGAGAAGAGGGGGGAGGTGGGCAGGAAAGGTGTATAAAAGGAAGTGGTGGTGGGGAAAAGTCAGTCGTGTCTTTCTTTGCTGCAGAGAAACAAGCAATATATTCATTTCCAAGCAAAACCGCCTTGTGAGTGATCATTTAATATTGCTATATAAAACCTACAGTCTTACAGGAATGCCACTCAAAATCCAGTGTATTTCTTCAATTCGAAGACCCATTCCACTCCACCCCCAATTTATTTTATTTATTTATTTACTTTGCTTGTATACCGCAGTTTCTCAGCCCGTAGGCGACTCAACGCGGTTCACAACAAGAGCAAAAAGTCAATCCTAACAACATACAATATTTAAAAAAACATTAACAGCATAATATACAAAGTAATGACACATCAATAAACAACACATTAACGTCTCGTAACTAGAATCGTGATTCAATTCGTCATCCGTAATTCCGTTTTCCTATATTCATTATATTCATTGCACTGTTTATCCGAACGCCTGTTCAAATAACCAGGTTTTCAGTTTTCTTCGAAACACCATTAACGAGGGGGCTGATCTAATGTCCATGGGAAGGGCGTTCCACAGCCGAGGGGCCACCACTAAGAAGGCCCTGTCCCTCGTCCCCGCCAGCCGGGGATGGACTTATCTAAAAAAGATAAGATGGACTTATCTAAAAAAGGAGTGCGTCTTAGAATCGTAGGTGCATCCCATGTATTTCTTTGTTGCTGGCGATACTGAAAATAGGGTGCGCTGATGGCGTTTTGTAATTGAAGAAATATTAGTGTAGCTGTGTGTGTGTAATCTATATAAATAAAAATGTAATGTTCGTTTGTGGGATTAACAGAACTCAAAAACCACTGGACGAATTGACACCAAATTTGGACACAAGACACCTAACAACCCAACGTATGTCCTTCACTCATAAAAACACTGAAAAACACAGCAGAAGGGACTTAAAAAGCCCCAAAAAGCTAAATGAAAAAAGGGAAGAAAGAGGGAGGAAAGGGGAGAAAAGAAACAAACAAACAAGGAAAGGGAGAAGGAAGCATGGAAGCAAAGAGAGAAGGAAGGAAGGAAGGAAGGAAGGAAGGAGGTAGAGAAGGAAGGAAGGAGAGAAAGAGAGAGGGAAAGAAAAAGGGAGAAGGAAGGAAAGTTAGAGAAAGAAGGAAGGAGAGAAGGAAAAAAGGGAAAGAAGGAAGGAAAGAGGGAACAAAGGAAGGGGGGAAGATGTAGAGAAAGGGAGGGAAGGAAAGAGAGAAGGAAGAAAAGAGAGACAGCAGAAGAGAAAGAAAAAGGGGGAAGGAGGGAAAGAGAGAAGGAAGGAAGAAGAGAAGGAAAGACAGGAAGGAAGGAAGGAAGGAAGGAAGGAAGGAAGGAAGGAAGGAAGGAAAGAGGGAGTGAAGGAAGGAGGGAAAGAAGAAGAGAAAGAGAGAAGGTTGGCCACAGCAAAGCATGGGGGTACAGCTAGTCTATATAAATAAAAATGTAATGTTTGTTTCTGGGATTAACAGAACTCAAAAACCACTGGACGAATTGACACCAAATTTGGACACAAGACGCCTAACAACCCAATGCATGTCCTTCACTTAAAAAAATTGATTTTGTCATTTGGGAGTTGTAGTTGCTGGGATTTATAGTTCACCTACAATCAAAGAGCATTCTGAACCCCACCAACGATGGAATTGAACTAAACTTGGCTTAGTTCTCCCATGACCAACAGAAAATACTGGGTTTGGTGGGCAGTATCCTTTGATTTTGGAGTTATAGTTCACCTACATCCAGGGATCACTGTGGACTCAAACAATGATGGATCTGGACCAAACTCTACACAAATACTCCATATGCCCAGATGTAAACACTGGTAGAGTTTAGGGAAAATATAATCTTGACATTTGGGAGTTGGAGTTGCTGGGATTTATAGTTCACCTACAATCACAGAGCATCCTGAATCCCACCAATGATAGAATTGGGCCAAACCTCCCACACAGAACCCCCATGTGGGCCACAGCAATGCGCGGCAGGGGATGGCTAATAAATAAAAAAAATATATAGAATATAGAATATATAGAATATATGGGAAAAAAATAGAAAGCCCGGCTGCTATCTGTTGTTCGTGAAACCGTCCAGTCCAACCCTATTCTGCCAGCCCTCCCGACAGATTGCCATCCAGCCTCTGTTTCAAAACCTCCACTCACAGGGAGCATATTCTGCTGCCAAACAGCTCTTACGGCCAGGAAGCTGTTCCATTTGAATCAATTGCAAAGAAGAATAACAACAACATACCTGTGTGGGTTCTCCTCATTGCCTTTGTCTCCTTTATGCCTCACCATCTTATAGTGTCCGATGGAAACTGGAGGCCGGGCGATCTTCATGCCAGCCAGACGCACTCTGGGAGGAGCAACAAGGCAAGGCAAGGGCATTAGGATATTTTAGGGCTCTTTCTCTTTCTCACAATGGCTTGCCTTCCAAATCGAAGAAGCGATGAAGGCCAGACACACGAACCAACTTCCTGAGCCTAAGATGCCAACCTTCCCTTTCTCCTGGCTCGGCTCAGAAGTAAGTTTGAGCCGAGAGAGAAGAAAAAGGATGTAATGCTTGCCCTGCTGAGGAAGAAGGAAGAGTTGCCATAGGGATGGATGGACACTCTTTGCTAAATTCATTACATCGGCACAACTGAGGAAGAGAGTGCAAAATCCTTGGGCATGCCCATCAGAGCTACATTCACATTTTATTATCCATGCAATTACACTGCTTAGCCGGTATTGCCGGCTGACATCCGTCGGGAAGTAGCAGTCAATAGTGAAAGGACCAAGGCAGTGACATAATAATAATAATAATAATAATAATAATAATAATAATAATAACAACAACTTTATACCCCGCTACCATCTCCCCAAGGGACTCGATGCGGCCAAGCCCACAGTACATCAGTAAACAAAGGTGACAACAAAAACAATCAATACATCTCCAGCTCATCCCCTGTGGATGTGGCTCTTAATGAGACATGCTGCATTATCTGCACCCTACACCACTAAAGAAATTACACTGTCTAGCCGGAATTGCACCACCTGACATCCGCCAGGAAGTAGCAGCCAATAGTGAAAGGACCAAGGCAGTGACATCTCCAGCTCATCCCGTTTGGGTATCAGCCAGCACATCAATGACTTAAATCAAGAAATAGTTCTCTAAGATCTACGGAGACACTCGCTGGAACACCTCAGCAAGCGAGAGTCCAAAAGTGGCAGGCTTAAACCCAGAACCTCAACCAATGGCTGATACCAAATGAGAGACTCCCCCCTGGGCACACAGAAAACTGGGCGATTTGGAAGGCGCTGAACAGACTTCGCTCTGGCACCACGAGATGCAGAGCCAACCTTCAGAAATGGGGCCACAAAGTGGAATCCATGACATGCGAGTGTGGAGAGGAGCAAACCACAGACCACTTGCTGCAATGCACCCTGAGCCCTGCCACATGCACAATGGAGGACCTTCTTGCGGCAACACCAGAGGCACTCCAAGTGGCCAGCTACTGGTCAAAGGACATTTAATCAACTACCAAGCTTGCAAACTTTGTGTTTTGTTTGTTTGTTTGTTAAAACATGCAATACGACTGTTTGGTTTGTTCCGGACACGATAAATAAATAGCCATGCCTTCTTCCATTGCCTATCTGTCTATTTGTCTGTCTATCTATCCAATCCAATCCAATCCAAATTTGCCATTGTTTATTACTGGATAACTTTAAAACTATATGTTGCAAGGATTTGTTGTTCTTGTTGTTGCTAATAATAAGACCTATTTTTAAGGTGCCATATTCACGGAGAAGTCGTTCCAGTGCTTTTGATATAACCTATGAAAGATTTCCCCTGACCCACTTCCTGTGGACGGAAAGCAATGAAACTTGGCCCAGTTCTGAGTCCTTCTTCTCCCCATCGGTGCCACCTTGGGACACACATTAGACTTCACTACCTCTTGCCATAGATGCAGGTGAAACATCAGGAGAAAATGCCTCTAGAACATGGCCATATAGCCTGAAAAAACCTACAACAACCCAGTACATTGAATGTTTAAGCATAGATATGAGATACATTATTGTGAGTATATAACTGTATTACTTTTTGGTCTATAGTGGACTTCTGCCTTTAAATGAGACTTATATACAGTTTTGTTGTCGTTCCAGCTTACCTGAATGACCCATTCTGTATGGGAAGGGGAAATGAGCATGCAATGATCCAAAAGAGAGAGAGAGAGCATAAGGCGGAATGGAGAAAGAAAGAGAAAAAAAAAGAAACGATGATGATGGAAACAAAGAAGCACATGGCAAATGAAATAAGGAAATGGAATAAGATTGGGGTTGTGTTGTCAAAGGCTTTCATGGCCGGAATCACTGGGTTGTTTGAGTTTCCTGGGCTGTCTGGCCATGTTCCAGAAGCATTTTCTCCTGACGTTTCATCCTCATCTATGGCAGAGCATCCTCAGAGGTACCTCACAACCTCTGAGGATGCCTGTCACAGATGGAGGTGAAACGTCAGGAGAGAATGCTTCTGGAACAGGGCCCTACAGTCCAGAAACCTCACAGCAACCAAAGACTGGGGTTTCTGGCTGGAAACCTGTATCGCAATACAAACACAACAAAATGAGATGAGAGGAAGACTCTAGTGCTAAAGAAGGTCCAAAATATTGAAGGTATCCAAAATGGAGCCCCCGGTGGCACAGAACTGCTAAACTTACTAACTGAAACCCAGAAGTTTTTAAGATCTTTACTCAAACGCAACCAGAGTCATAGAGTCATAGAATCCAAGAGTTGGAAGAGACCTCATGGGCCATCCAGTCCAACCTCATTCTGCCAAGAAGCAGGAATATTGCATTCAAATCACCCATGACAGATGGCCATCCAGCCATCTGTTTAAAAGCTTCCAAAGAAGGAGCCTCCACCACACTCCGGGGCAGAGAGTTCCACTGCTGAACGGCTCTCACAGTCAGGAAGTTCTTCCTCGTGTTCAGATGGAATCTCCTTTCCTGTAGTTTGAAGCCATTGTTCCTTGTCCTAGTCTCCAAGGAAGCAGAAAACAAGCTTGCTCCCTCCTCCCTGTGGCTTCCTCTCACATATTTATACATGGCTATCATATCTCCTCTCAGCCTTCTCTTCTTCAGGCTAAACATGCCCAGCTCCTTAAGCTGCTCCTCATAGGGCAGTTCTCCAGACCCTTGATCATTTTAGTCACTCTCCTCTGGACACATTCCAGCTTGTCAATATCTCTCTTGAATTGTGGTGCCCAGAATTGGACACAATATTCCAGGTGTGGTCTAACCAAAGCAGACTAGAGGGGTAGCATTACTTCCCTAGATCTAGACACTATGCTCCTAGTATTTTACTGAAACCATTAAGTATTTGTACCTGAATATTTCAAGCCTGTTCAATAAACGTTCTTGTTATTTTTATCAACTTATACCAGCCTCAGTGTGAATACCTTTGTGGCCAAAGCATTATTCAAGCCAGCTTTTAACAGCCTCTAAGAAAAACTATAGTGACACAGAGTGTGTTACTGAACAACCTCTCAATAATACCTCAGCCTGTTTATTATTAATATGGTGGCAGCAGAAATCTTTTGAGGAATCATTTTAAGTCTCTCAGTTCCAGTGGTCCCCAGTTCCTAAGTTTTAAATAGACAGTGGGTTCAACCACCATACTCCCTCTATATTTTGGTGAGCTAGTCAGTTGTGGAGGTGTCATCGTTATAATTTGGTGGGATTATTTTTCTATATTTCCCTGTCTGATAAATCAATTTTAAAATCTCACTACTACTTGACTGCTATCGTTGGGCTGGAGGTATCCAGCCCAAGCCTATGTAGACTCATATAATGCAGTTAAATATCTATCTACACTGACCACACAATGCAATTTCAAACTACATTATATGGCAGCTTAGATGGAGCCTTAAAGCTGAGCTGCAGCTACTTTTGAAAACAAGTTTCTAGCCCTTAAGCTTGACAAGATGCATTTGGGAGTGTAAAGCAGTATTTGCCATACAAAGTATAAGCATGTTTGAGTAAGATTTCCAAGAAACAGGATGATAACCAATCCATGGCCCACCTGTATCGGCATCACCTGGCTTTGGAGATCCTACTGAGCCAGGTGCCAAAGTGTCACACAAATGGGAGAGAGGATGGATTGTGACCCAGAAGCCTTAGACACAAACAAGGCCCAAGAAAATACATCTGAGAAGGGAGACGGTGGCAAACGGAGACTCACCTGGTGGCAATGTCGTCATCCTCTCCTCCCCAACCCCAGTATTCATTGGGGAAGCCATTGATCTTCAGGTACTGCTCCGGAGTGAGAGCCGACACACCGCCAAAGTACTGCAAATAGGGAAGGCTGGACACAGAGAGAAGGCCAATTAGCCTGCTGCCTTCAAAGAGGGAGAGAGAGAAGTCTGCAAGGCAAAGGGTGGATCAGAGAATCATATGCAAAGGCAGCTTGAATCACCTTTGAGAACAAAGGCAGCACCATTCGCTTTTGAAAACGGAGTTGGCATCCTGAGATGTTCTCTATGGTGATGTAAGCTCCCTTTGCATACGATTCTGTGACACATCCTTTGACTTATGCTACCAATGTCATTCTCTCAATCTCTAAAACAATACAAGATCACTTTGCATATGATGAGACACTCTCCATCATTGTCCATTACATATATATAATATAATGATGCATCATTCCAGGTAGCCAGGAGAACAAGAATTCTAGTAGAAAGAATAATAATAATAATAATAATAATAATAATAATAATAGTTCTAGTAGAAATCATTGGGTTTTTTTAACTCTTGTTTACCTGTGATGATTTATGAGTAATGATAGCCTCTAGTATTTTAGCTTAATTGTCCTATTGTTGTTATTATTATTATTATTATTATTAGCCATCCCCTGCCACGCATTGCTGTGGCCCACATGGGGGTTTTGTGTGGGAGGTTTGGCCCACTTCTATCGTTGGTGGGGTTCAGAATGCTCTGTGATTGTAGGTGAACTATAAATCCCAGCAACTACAACTCCCAAATATCAAGAGTCTATTTCCCCCAAACTCCACATTTGGGCATATTGAGTATTCGTGTAGTTTGGTCCAGATCCATCATTGTTTGAGTCCACAGTGACCTCTGGATGTAGGTGAACTACAACTCCAAAACCAAAGGACTCTGCCACCAAACCCTTTCAGTATTTTCTGTTGGTCATGGGAGAACTGTGTGCCAAGTTTAGTTCAATTCCATCGTTGGTGGGG
Organism: Anolis sagrei; assembly: GCF_037176765.1. Lineage (NCBI taxonomy): Eukaryota > Metazoa > Chordata > Lepidosauria > Squamata > Anolidae > Anolis > Anolis sagrei. The sequence continues at coordinate 13,911,209 of NC_090032.1, forward strand.
TTCAGAATGCTCTTTGATTGTAGGTGAACTATAAATCCCAGCAGCTACAACTCCCAAATGACAAAATCAATTTTTTGAGTGAAGGACATATCTTGGGTTGTTAGGTGTCTTGTGTCCAAATTTGGTGTCAATTCGTCCAGTGGTTTTTGAGTTCTGTTAATCCCACAAACGAACATTACATTTTTATTTATATAGATTATACTTTAAATAATAATAGTAATAATAATAGGATGATTAAGCTATAATACTAGAGGCTATCATTATTCATTCTTTATAAATCATCACAGGTAAACAAGAGTAAAAAAAACAATGATTTCCACTAGAACTATTATTATTATTATTATTATTATTATTATTATTATTATTTGATTATCCTGCAAATCCCTTGGGAAGACAAGTGGACAAATGTCAGCATGCTGGAAGAAACAAATATCACCAGCATTGAAGCGAGTGCAGCATTTTTCCAAATGAAGCAGAAAGTATTTGAGGACCAGGACATCCGTAGGGAGACCAAGGTGCTTGTCTATAAAGGTATTGTCCTTCCAACCCCGTTATATGCCTGCGAAACATGGACTGTCTACAGATGTCACATGCAACTCCTGGAAAATCCTGCAAATCTCTTGGGAAGATAGGCGGTGAAACGTCAGCGTGCTGGAAGAAGAAGCAAAGACCACCAGCACTGAAGTGATGGTCCTCTGCCATCAACTCTGCTGGGCCGGCCACGTTGTCCGGATGCCTGACCACCATCTCCCAAAGCCGTTGCTCTAATCCGAAGTCAAGAACGGAAAACGGAATGTTGGTGGTCAGGAAAAGAGATTGAAAGATGGGCTCAAAGCCAACCTTAAAAACTCTGGTACAGACACTGAGAACTGAGAAGCCCTGGCCCTTGAGTGCTCCAGCTGGAGGTCAGCTGTGACCAGCAGTGCTGTAGAATTTGAAGAGGCATGAATGGAGGATGAAAGAGAGAAACGTGCCAAGAGGAAGGTGCGTCAGACCAAACCCAACCAGGAACACCTTCCACCTGGAAACCAATGACCTCACTGCGCGAGAAGATGCAGGTCAAGAATAGGGCTTCACAGCCACCTATGGACCCACCAGAATACTGATCCTGGAAGACTATCCTACTCAGCCAATGAGGGATTGCCTAAGTAAGTAAGTAAATAAGTAAGTAGAGTCTACATTTGGGATCTGTCGTTGACTTTTCAATTCTGGCCATGAAGGCATTGGTTCTAATGGCTTGTTCTTGGGCTGCCAGAAACAGGCCCTCCTTTGTCTCCTTTTTCAGAGTTCCATTTGATGATGATGATGATGATGATTATTATTATTATTATTATTTAATTACTACTGGTATATTATTATTGTTATTATTATCATTATTATCACTATATCATTATGATCATTTGGTTGCATGCTGCAAGTCAGCCACTGCCAGATGGGATAGAGAGTTTCATCTATGCTGACGACTGTGCCATCACCACTCAAGCAGGGAGATTTGAAATGGTCGAACAGAGGCTTTCCAAAGCTTTAGGCACTCTTACTGGCTATTACTGGGCACCGGGATTGTGGCGCAGCTGGCTGAGTGTCAGCTGCATTAAGATCACTCGGACCAAAAGGTCATGAGTTCAAAGTCAACCAATTGTGTGTAGCCTGTTGTCGACCTTTGCAACCCAAAAAACAGTTGCGTCTGTCAAGTAGGAAAATTAGGTACCACCTTAAAGTGTGGGGAGGCTAAATGACCTGATTTATGAGGCCATAAAGAAGACTCCAGCAAAGCATTCTAACGGGGAAGCATGCGGGGAATGCGGTAGTGATTCATCAGCGTCGGAGATGGACGATGAAAGCGACAGCTCCCCTGGCGGCCAGAAAAAGTTAAATAGCCTCTGTCTATATTTGTTTGTATGTCAAAAATTGGCATTAAATGTTTGCCATATATGTGTACACTGTAATCTGCCCTGAGTCCCCTGCGAGGTGAGAAGGGCGGAATATAAAAGCTGTAAATAATAAATAAATAAATATTACAGGAGAAACTAGCTGATTCCTAATCCACCTAAAATGCTGGCGTATGCTTAAGAGCAGACAAGCATCTCCCCGTTACTGTCCCCACCCCATGCCATTCTCTCACCTGTAGCCAAACTTGTTCATGGCGATGGAGACGTGTTTAGGGCTCCAGGGGTCACAAACGTAGAGATTGTGGTCGTTCTCTGGGATGAGGTCCACGTCGTGGACAAAGAGGCAGTTCCACTCCTCGTCCTTCAAGGCCTCCTTCACTCCCACATTCAGGAGCTTGGCTCGGTTGAAAGTGGCATTCCCAGCCTGCAGAAGGATCAAAGGTCGAGTGAACCACAAGAGAAGAAGACGACACAGCCAGGGGTCCGAGCAGGAGTCCCCCAGCTTCACCCACTGGGAATGACCCTCCAGGAAGGACAGGAGCCACAGTACAACCGTGACCCCGAGTCCCATCCCAGCGAGTCTCCCCAGAAGGATACCATGGTTGATGATATCGAAAGATGTTGAGATATCCAAGAGAACAAGCATGGTCAAACTCCCCCTATCCAGTTCCCTGCGGAGGTCATCCACCAAGGCAACCAAAGCCGTCTCGGTACTGTGTCCAGGCCTGAAGCCAGACTGCGAACGATCCAGAAAATCGGTGTAATCGAGGAATCCCTGGAGCTGCGAGGCGACCACCTGCTCCAGAACCTTGCCCAGAAAAGGGAGGTTGGAAATTGGTCTGTAGTTGGTCGGGTCAAGGGAGGCCTTCTTTAATAGAGGTTTTACCACTGCCTGCTTAAGGCAGGACAGAAATTTCCCTTGGCCCAGTGAAGCATTTATTATTGCAACAAACCAGTCCAACAACCCCTCTCTGGCCAGTTTAACAAGCCAGGAAGGGCAACAATCCAGAGTGCAAGTGGTCGCCCTCACCGTCCTAAGGATCCCCTCCATGTCATCAGGAAGAACAAGATGGAAAGAATCCCATAAGATGGAACAGACAGATTCCTTGGTTACCTCATCTGGCACTGCGTTTAAACTGGAGTCCAGCTCAAGTCGTATCTGAGCAACTTTGCCTGCCAAATGGTGTGCAAAATCGCTGCACCGAGTTGCAGAGTCGTCAGGAAGCTCCCCAACCTTAGGAGGCCGGAGGAACTCCCCAACAACTCGGAACAACTCTGAAGGTCTATTTGCTGCAGACGCTATGCGAGCAGTTGAGAATGCTTTCTTGGCTGCTCGCAAAGCCGCGGAGTAAGCCCTTATAGCGGCTTTAGCTCATGCTTGGTCAGATATGTCGCGAGATTTCCTCCAGATGCACTCTAGACTCCTCCTCCAGCGCTTCATCACAACCAGCTCCTCAGTGAACCAAGGAGTCGCTGTGGTTCTGCGCAACAAGAGAAAACGTTCGGGAGCAATCGTGTCAATTGCCCTGGCCATCTCACTATTATAGCGATCAACAAGGGTGTTGACAGGATTGTCAGTCTCCAGGACACGAAGATCCCCAAGAGACCTCAGGAGTCCTCCTGGGGCGGACCATCTTAATGGGTCTACCACCTCTGAGGTGGTTAGAGGGGGCGGCTAATCTTAAACAGATCAGATGGTGGTCAGACCATGACAATGGGAGAATGTTTTGCTCTTCCACTCTGACCATCCCACCGTCCACAATAAAAACAAGGTCCAATGTGTGTCCCACCTGATTTATGGGGCCAGATATTACTTGAGTCAGCCCCATGGTCATCATGGCAACCATGAAATCCTGAGCTGCGCCTGTCAATGTGGTCTCAGCGTGGATGTTAAAGTCTCCCAAAACTAAAAGTTGTTGGGAGGCCAAGGCCAAATTTGAGAGCACTTCTGCTAGCTCAGACAGGGAAACTGCTGGGTCGCGGGGTGGATGGTATACCAGCAGGATCCCCAGGCTGTCTCGGGCTCCCACCTTCAAGTAGACACACTTGAACCTTGGAGATTGTGGAACGGTGCATCTGATCAGGGTGATGGACTGCCGAAAGATCACTGTGACCCCTCCTCCCAAACCTAGCCTGTTGATGCACCCCGAAACCTGGTGGACATAGCTGGGTAAGGTTTACCCCACCCCCACCCCAAGTCATCCAACCACGTCTTGGTGATGCACACCACATCTGCCTCCTCATCCAGGATCAAGTCCTGAATGACAGATGTCTTACTGCTGACAGATCTGGCATTCAGGAGCAGGATCTTGAGTCCGGGGGGGGGGGGGGGGTGGTCTGTCATGGAGACCTAACCTTCTCCAGGGTCGCAAGAACTCTGTTGCACTTCTCCCTGGATAGAGAGTGACCGACCTTCCTCCTTCCCCACACCACCTCAATGGCACCTGACCCATTTGAAACCCCTCCCCCCTGGTGAGTAGGCTGATTGGAATTATTATATTGCATTATTATTAGTATTAGATTGTATTACATTATAATATTATTATCAATATTATATGCATATATAATCATATTATTAGAAAAGCACAATATTAGTATTATATATTACTATATTGTTGCTGGGGGGAGGGCTCCCAACTGATGACCCAGGAGACATAGTGGAACTGTGCCGCCCAGGCTCCCCTTCTTCACTCTGGCCCCAGAGCGGCAGTTGGTTATGATCGGAAGATTATGTCTTCCTGAATGGAAGAATGGGATTGGACTGGATGGCCTTTGCGGTTTCTTCCAACTCTAGGATTCTATGATCCAGAGGACAGATGGCCATCTGTTGGGAGTGCTTTCATGGTGTCTTATTTTCTGGCAGAATGGGATTTTTTTTCCGGGTGTTGCTCCATCTGTGTCATAGTAGCAGTATCAACTTCCTTTGGCCAGATTACCAGCTGTAAATTATGCTGCTTCTATTTATGGAGCTGGCCCAGCAAGAGGTCCTCAAGTTAAATGGGGGCTTTGATGTTGGTCAAGATGTTGTTTTTTATATAATAATAACAATAACAATAACAATAACAATAAATACCAAAATTCCCTGAAGGAAATGAGGAGGCAAGAATGGTGGGTGAGTATTCCTCAGGATACTGGCAGGAATGAGGCAAACATGTCTTTACTAATAATATAATATATTGCAGGGTTTCTCAACCTGGGGGTCGGGAACCTTGGGGGGTCGCAAGGGGGTGTCAGAGGGGTTGCCAAAGACCATAAGAAAACACAGTATTTTCTGTTGTTGATGGGGGCCCTATGTAAGAAGTTTGGCCCAATTTTATCGTTCATGGGGTTTAGAATTCTCTTTGATTGTAGGTGAACTATAAATCCCAGCAACTACAACTTCCAAATGTCAAGCTCTATTTTCCCCAAACTCCACCAGTGATCACATTTGGGCATATTGTGTATTTGTCCAGATCCATCATGATTTGAGTCCACGGTTCCATCTGGATGTAGGCGAACTACAACTCCAGAACTCTAGGTCAATGCCCACCAAACCCTTCCAGTAATTTCTGTTGGTTGTGGGAGTTCTTTGTGCCAAGTTTGGTTCATTTCATTCAATTTTATTAATGCTCTCTGGTTGTAGGTGTACTATAAATCCCAGCAACTACAACTCCCAAATGACAAAACAACAACCCCCCAACCCCACCAGTATTCAGATTTGGGTGTATTGGGTATTGGTGCCAAATTTGGTCCAGTAAACAATTCATAACAGTAGCAAAATTACAGTTCTGAAGTAGGAATGAAAATAATGTTATGGTTGGTGGTGATCACATTGTTTGAGTCCACAGTGCTCTCTGGATGTAGGTGAACTACAACTCCCAAACTCAAGGTCAACGCCCACCAAACCCTTCCACTATTTTCTGGTGCTCATGGGAGTTCTGTGTGCCAAGTTTGGTTCAATTCCATCATTTATGGAGTTCAGAATGCTCTTTGATTGTAGTTGAACTATAAATCCCAGCAACTACAACTCCAAAATGACAAAATCATAATTTTTTTTGAGTGATGGTCACTTCTTGTGTTGTGAGACGTTTTGTTGCCAAATTTGGTGTGATTTCGTTCATTGGTTCTTTTGTTTTTAAAATACTCATTACACACAGAGCATTTATATATATATATATAGATGTAATATACTATTACTATACTATTAATAATATTACAATATTATAATTATATATTTATATTACATGTAATATTACTAATATTACAATACAATGGTATAGTGCAATATAGTAATATTTAATACTAATATTGTACTATGCTAATAATATAATATATTGTATGTATGTATGTATGTATGTATATGTGTGTATCTATCTATCTATCTATCCATCCATCCATCCATCTATCTTGTAAGCTCCCTTTGGGGTGAGAAGGGCGGCATATAAAAGTCGTAAATAAATAAATACCTGGAGTCACTCCACCTACATGCAAACTCACCTGATGGACAACGTAGATGCCATACTGTAGCTGCTGCCGCTGAAGAAAGGGGTGCAGGTAGTACAGCAGGTGGCGGAGGTGTGTCTCCCGGTTGCGGTGCGGAATGATGATGGCGGTGCGGGAACGAGACTCGCAGGCAGCCGGGCGGTACCTGCCCCCTTGGGCCACGGCCGGGTTCTTCTCCTGAATCTGCTCCAGCGTTGGCACCCGGCTGAAGCTCACCGTCAGGGGACCGACTGAGAGAGGAAGACAACGACAGGAGGATCATCAGGCAGGCAGTCTGGGTTCAAAAAGGTTGAGCGCTTATCACTCTGTAACACATTTTTTCCCTGGGTTATAAATACCATTTACTAATTGGTTTGATCATAAAACATGAAAAGTGTTGATTAAACAGCAAGAACTTTATAATTATAACTAGCCTTCCCCTGCTACGCATTGCTGTGGCCCATATGGGGGTTCTGTGTGGGAGGTTTGACCCAATTCTATCGTTGGTGGGATTCAGAATGCTCTGTGATTGTAGGTGAACTATAAATCCCAGCAACTACAACTCCTGAATGTCAAGATTCTCTTTTCCCCAAACTCTACCAGTGTTCACATTTGGGCATATTGAGTATTCGTGTAGACTTTGGTCCAGATCCACCATTGTTTGAGTCCACAGTGATCCCTGGATGTAGGAGAACTACAACTCCAAAACCAAAGGACACTGCCACCAAACCCTTCCAGTATTTTCTGTTGGTCATGGGAGAACTGTGTGCCAAGTTTGGTCCAATTCCATCGTTGGTGGGGCTCAGGATGCTCTTTGATTGTAAGTGAACTATAAATCCCAGCAACTACAACTTATATTTTCCCCAAACTCTACCAGCATTCACATTTGGACATATTTAGTATTCATGTAGAGTTTGGTCCAGATCCATCATTGCTTGAGTTCACAGTGATCTCTGGATGTAGGTGAACTACAACTCCAAAACCAAAGGACACTGCCCACCAAACCCTTCCAGTATTTTCTGTTGGTAATGGGAGAACTGTGTGCCACTATTGTCGGTGGGGTTCAGAATGCTCTTTGATTGTAGGCGAACTATAAATCCCAGCAACTACAACTCCCAAATGATGAAATCAATGTTTTTGAGTGAAGGACATACATTGGGTTGTTAGGTAACTTGTGTCCAAATTTGGTGTCAATTCGTCCAGTGGTTTTTGAGTTCTGTGAATACCACAAACGAACATTACATTTTTATTTATATAGATTATACTTTAAATAATAATAGTAATAATGATAATAATAATAACTATTATTATTATAACTAGTTATGCGACCCCCGAGCAAATTGTTTTTTATATGTTGTACACCGCCGTGAGTCGCTCTAGGGCTGAGAACGGCGGTCTACAAATGCAGTAAATAAATAAATAAAATAAATAATAGGATGATTAACCTAAAATACTAGAGGCTATCATTATTCATTCTTTATAAATCATGACAGGTAAACAATAGGCTTGGGCAATCCCTGGTTCTAAATGGTTCTAAAGTACTTACAAAACTAAAGTTCTGGTGGTGAAAATTTCAGAACTCTAACAAAACTTTCAAAATTTCATAATAAATGGCAGTTCCTAATTGGTTCTGTCATTAAAATCACCAATAATTAAATAATAATTAAATTTTGAAAGTTTTGTTAGAGTTCTGAAATTTTCACCACCAGAACTTTAGTTCTGTAAGTACTTTAGAACCATTTACAACCATGGATTGCCCAAGCCTAGTAAACAGGAGTAAAAAAAACATGACCACCAGAGTGGGCCACAGCAATGCGTGGCAGGGGATGGCTAGTAATAATAATAATTTAATAATTAGAATTTCTTTACAGAGGAACCCCTTCAGAGCCTTTCGCCTGCCCGATCACTAACTCCTTATGCTTTTGTGCCCTGGCTCTGAATACAGTAGCCCTTTGTTTCTTTCACTAGCCGCACAGTTTGGACTCACGGAGGTACGGCGAGCGCTCCGGGCAGAAAGGGAGGGCGTGGAGGGGTCCGCTGCCCGGCCAGGGCTGCTGGGGCAAGAGGCTGAGGTTGGTGTAGACGTCGTGGGTGCGGGAGTAGTCGAAGGCGGGGCTGGCCTCGTGCCCAAAGAAGGAGGCCAGGTTCCGGAAGCCGCCCAGAGAGAAGTAGGCCATGAAGGCAAACTGGAAGCCGATGAGGAGGGCCAAGGTGCACGGCCGGTCCAGAACCCGACGGAGCATGATGCTGGGGGCGGAGAGGCCTCCTTCCCACCGGGAGAGACAGGAGAGGGGCGCCCCTAGAAGAAAGCAGAGCAGCTTGTTTGCAGAACAACAATACTTGGGTTGACCTTTTAAACAACAACAACATGTAGTAGATTTTTGTACCTGCGTTATCATTTCCTAATTGGTTCTATCATCAAAACATGGGAAAAGTTTATTAAACTGGCCAAACTTTGTTTTTTGCAAGACATCCTAGTTTTCCTCTAGTTTTTCAATGACTATCGCATCACATCTCAACCTGTTCAACCTGAAACAGACGCCCCCAAGGGCCAGTCCGACTCCATTCTGCCGTGTAAGGAAGTGTAAGGAATTGATCAATTGATTAATCAGTGGATTGGATGGATCCTAGACTGAGAGACTCAGTCCAAACAAACTCTTCCACTTCTAGGATTCAATAATAATAATAATAATAATAATAATAATAATAATAATAATAATAATAAATATTGTGATTCAGAGGCGGGGTGGCCATCTCTTGGGAGGACATGAGGAAGAACTTCCTGACTGTGAGAGCCGTTCAGCAGTGGAACTCTCTGCCCCAGAATGTGGTGGAGGCTCCTTCTTTGGAAGCTTTTAAACAGGGGCTGGATGGCCATCTGTCAGGGGTGATTTGAATGCAATATTCCTGCTTCTTGGCAGAATGGGGTTGGACTGGATGGCCCATGAGGGCTCTTCCAACTCTATGGTTCTATGATTCTATGACTTTGAAGGTGTCTTCCACCAGGCAGGAAGGCACCTTCAAAGTCCTCCCAAGAGATGGCCACCCAGCCTCTGAATTACAGTATTTATTATTATTATTATTATTATTATTATTATTATTACTACTACTATCGAATCCTAGAAGTGGAAGAGTCTAAGGGTCATCCAGTCGGGGCTGGCCTCGACTGGATGGGGGCCAGGGATTTGATGGGGTCTTTCTGCCAGGCAGGAAGACCCCATCAAATCCCTCCCAACAGATGACCGTTTAGCCTCTGAATCAGAGAATTATCCAATCCTAGAAAAGTCCAAGGGACATCCAAACGAACCCCATTCTGCCATGCAGGAAGACTCCATCAAATCCCTCCCGACAGATGACCATTTAGCCTCTGAATCAGAGAATTATCCAATCCTAGAAGAGCCCAAGGGTCATCCAGATGAAGCCCCGTTCTGCCAGGCAGGAAGACACCATCAAATCCCTACCGACAGATGACCATCTAGCCTCTGAATCAGAAAATTATCCTAGAAGAGCCCAAGGGTCATCCAGATGAAGCCCCGTTCTGCCAGGCAAGAAGACCCCATGAAATCCCTCCCAACAGATGACCATTCAGCCTCTGAATAATAGAATCATAGAATCAAAGAGTTGGAAGAGACCTCATGGGCCATCCAGTCCAACCCCATTCTGCCAAGAAGCAGGAATATTGCATTCAAATCACCCCTGACAGATGCCATCCAGCCTCTGTTTAAAAGCCTCCCAAGAAGGAGCCTCCACCACACTCCGGGGCAGAGAGTTCCACTGCTGAACGGCTCTCACAGTCAGGAAGTTCTTCCTCATGTTCAGATGGAATCTCCTCTCTTGTAGTTTGAAGCCATTGTTCCGCGTCCTAGTCTCCAAGGAAGCAGAAAACAAGCTTGCTCCCTCCTCCCTGTGGCTTCCTCTCACATATTTATACATGGCTATCATATCCCCTCTCAGCCTTCTCTTCTTCAGGCTAAACATGCCCAGCTCCTTAAGCCGCTCCTCATAGGCCTTGTTCTCCAGACCCTTGATCATTTTAGTCGCCCTCCTCTGGATACATTCCAGCTTGTCAATCAGAGAATTATCCAATCCTAGAACAAACCAAGGGACATCCAGGCAGGAAAACACAATCAAATCCCTCCCGACAGATGACCATCTATCCTCTGAATCAGAGAATTATCCTAGAAGAGCCCAAGGGTCATCCGGCCGAACCACATTCTGCCGGGTAGGAAAACACCATCAAAGCCCTCTTGACAGATGGCCATCCAGGGAAGGAGACTCCATCCTCATCATCCTTATTATTATAAATTATTATTATTATTACATAATTTTGGAGTTGGAAGAGAACTCAAGGGCCATCCAGTCAGTTGCAAGGAGACACCATCAAAGCCCTCTTGACAGATGGCCATCCAGGGAAGGAGACTCCACCCTCATCATCCTTATTATTATAAATTATTATTATTATTACATAATTTTGGAGTTGGAAGAGAACTCAAGGGCCATCCAGTCAGTTGCAAGGAGACACCATCAAAGCCCTCCCAACAGATGGCCATCCAGGGAAGGAGACTCCACCCTCATCATCCTTATTATTATAAATTATTATTATTATTACATAATTTTGGAGTTGGAAGAGAACTCAAGGGCCATCCAGTCAGTTGCAAGGAGACACCATCAAAGCCCTCCCAACAGATGGCCATCCAGGGAAGGAGACTCCATCCTCATCATCCTTATTATTATAAATTATTATTATTATTACATAATTTTGGAGTTGGAAGAGAACTCAAGGGCCATCCAGTCAGTTGCAAGGAGACACCATCAAAGCCCTCCCAACAGATGGCCACCCAGTGAAGGAGACTCCATCCTCATCATCCTTATTATTATTATTACATAATTTTAGAGTTGGAAGAGAACTCAAGGGCCATCCAGTCAGTTGCAAGGAGACACCATCAAAGCCCTCTTGACAGATGGCCATCCAGGGAAGGAGACTCCATCCTCATCAACCTTATTATTATAAATAATAATAATTGTATAATAATTATTATAAAATAATAATAATTAATTATTAATTATTTAATATTTTAAATAATAATAATAAAATTATTATTAAATAATAATATTTTTATAATAATAATATTTTTCTAATAAATAATAATAATTACATAATTTCAGAGTTGGAAGAGAACTCAAGGGCCATCCAGTCGGTTGCAAAGAGACACCATCAAAGCCCTCCCAACAGATGGCCATCCAGCCTCTGCTTGTTATTATTATTATTATTATTATTATTAATTTAATTAATTTATAATTATTATTAATTATTTAATATTTTAAATAATAATAATTAAATTATTATTAAATAATAATATTTTTCTAATAAATAATAATAATAATTACATAATTTTAGAGTTGGAAGAGAACTCAAGGGCCATCCAGTAGGTTGCAAGGAGACACCATCAAAGCCCTCCCAACAGATGGCCATCCAGCCTCTGCTTAAAGACCTCCAGAGAAGGAGGGGACTCCAATGCCTATTATGGGAGCCCTTGTACTGACCTTCCCTTGGTTTCACCCTTCTATCTCCCCAAAGGGCTGACAGACAGACATCAATCAATCAATCAATCCTGGGGCACTTGATCCAAAGAGAAGCCCCCTCCCTCTCTGCTGGTGTAAATATAGGAAAGCATATGGACTGCTCACCCTCCTTGCAGCCTTCCCTCTTCTCCGGACCGGGCCCGGCCTTGTAGCCGGGGTGCTGGAAGTCTTCCTGGCCGAGACGCCGGAGTTCAGCCCCACCCAAGGACCCCCCCAGGCCCCACCGCCGCCATCTTCGAAAGGTGAGCCGGCAATGCAGGGGCGGGGCTGGCTCACCGAAGGGGCGGGGCGATGACGTAGGCGCCGGGGCGGAGCCCTGATTGGCTTCCTCTTTAAAGGGACACAGGAAGAGGTCACACACTCCCAGGAAGACTCGATTGCAGCCATGGGCAAACTTGGGCCCTCCAGGGGTTTTGGACTTCAACTCCCACAATTCCTAACAGGGAGTTGAAGTCCAAAACACCTGGAGGGCCCAAGTTTGCCCATGCCTGCTATATTACATTCCAGTTGGTAGGGAACCCCAAAGGCCATCTAGTCCAACCTCTGTTGCCACAAAGGAAGGCACCATTCAAGCCCTCCCGACAGATAGCAGTACAGCCTCATAGAATCACAACATTGGAAGAGACTCCAAAGGCCATCCAGTCAGCCCCCTTTTGCCATAAAGGAAGGCACCATCAAAGCCCTCCAGACAGATGGCCAGACAGCCTCAGACTTCCAGGCTGTCTATGGAACCCCAAAGGCCATCCAGTCCAGCCCCCTGTTGCCACAAAGGAAGACACCATCAAAGCCCTCCAGACAGATGGCCAGACAGCCTCAGACTCCAGGCTGTCTATGGAACCCAAAGGCCATCCAGTCCGGCCCTCTTTTGCCACAAAGGAAGGCACCATCAAAGCCCTCCAGACAGATGGCCAGGCCGCCTCAGACTTCGAGGCTGTCTATAGAACCCAAAGGGCCATCCAGTCCGGCCCTCTTTTGCCACAAAGAAAGGCACCATCAAGCCCTCCAGACAGATGGCCAGGCCACCTCAGACTTCGAGGCTGTCTATAGAACCCCAAAGGCCATCCAGTCCAGCTCCCTGTTGCCATAAAGGAAGACACCATTAAAGCCCTCCAGACAGATGGCCAGACAGCCTCAATGTAATATAGACAGACTTCCAGTCTGTCTATATTACATTCCAGTTAGAAGGGAACTGCAAAGGCCATCCAGTCCAGCCCCTGTTGACGATAAAGGAAGACATCATCAAAGCCCTCCAGACAGATGGCCAGACAGCCTCAGACTTCTAGGCTGTCTATGGAACCCCAAAGGCCATCCAATCCGGCCCCCTGTTGCCATAAAGGAAGACATCATCAAAGCCCTCCAGACAGATGGCAAGACAGTCTCAGGCTCCCAGGCTGTCTATAGAACCTCAAAGGCCATCCAGTCTGGCCCCCTTTTGCCATAAAGACACCTTCAAGCCCTCCAGACAGATGGCCAGGCAGCCTCAGGCTCCCAGGCTGTCTATATTACATTCCAGTTAGAAGGGAACCCCAAAGGCCATCCAGTCCTGCCCCCTATTGCCATAAAGGAAGACACCATGAAAGCCCTCCAGACAGATGGCCAGATAGCCTCAGGCTCCCAGGCAGTCTATGTTACATTACAGTTGGTAGAGAACCCCAAAGGCCATCCAGTCCGGCCCCCTTTTCATAGAATCAAAGAATTGGAAGAGACCTCATGGGCCATCCAGTCCAACCCCATTCTGCCAAGAAGCAGGAATATTGCATTCAAATCACCCCTGACAGATGGTCATCCAGCCTCTGTTTAAAAGCTTCCAAAGAAGGAGCCTCCACCACACTCTGGGGCAGAGAGTTCCACTGCTGAACGGCTCTCACTGTCAGGAAGTTCTTCCTCATGTTCAGATGCCATAAAGGAAACCACCATCAAAGCCCTCCAGATAGATGGCCAGACAGCCTCAGACTCCCATGCTGTCTATATTACATTAGTTAGAAGGGAAACCCAAATTATTGTTCATTTATGTAGGGTTTGTAAATTAATTTCCCATTCATTCTATTAGTGCTGGGCACAGATGAAGTGACGTTAAGCCTCTGAGGCCTTTCGCCCTCTACGCAAGGAGAGGCTCAGCCTGACCTGTGAGGCCCCGTCGCCATAGCAACAGGAGAGAGCCGGAAGTGGAGGGGCGGCGCTCTGGGCTCGCGTGCGCGGCGATTGGCTGGCCGGGGGCGAGGGGGCGGGGCCGGAACCGGCTGCGGAGGGTTGCCATGGGCGCGGCGGCGGGGGCTGCGGCCGGGGGTCGTTGCTGGTGCTGGTGTGGCGGGCAAGGAGGGCGCCGGGCGGATCCCTGCGGCCTGCTCTGCCTCCTCCTGACCTACCTCAGCGTGGGTTACGCCGACTATGTGGTCCTCGAGCACGTGCTACTCCAGCCAGGCTTCCGGGGCAGGTAGGCCCTCAAGAAAGGAAGGAAGAGGAAGGAGGAAGGAAGGAAGAGGAAGGAAGGAAGAGGAAGGAAGGAAGAGGAAGGAAGAGGAGGAAGGAAGGGGAAGGAAGAGGAAGGGGGAGGGGAGGAGGAAGGAAGGAAGGGGAAGGAAGAGGAAGTGGAAGGAGGAGGAAGGAAGGGGGAGGAAGGAGGAAGGAAGGAGGAGGAAGGGGAAGGAGGAAGGTGAAATAGGAGGAAGGAAGGGGAAGAAAGAGGAAGGGGAAGGAAAGGGAAGGAGGAGGAAGTGGAAGGAGGAGGAAGGAAGGGGGAGGAAGGAGGAAGGAAGGAAGGAGGAGGAAGGGGAAGGAGGAAGGGGAAATAGGAGGAAGGAAGGGAAAGGAGGAGGAAGGAGGGGAAAAGAAGAAGGGAAAGGAGGAGGGAGGGAAAGGAGGAAGGAAGGGGAAGGAGGAGGAAGGATGGAAGGGGAAGGAAGGAGGAGGAAGGGGAAGGAGGAAGGTGAAATAGGAGGAAGGAAGGGGAAGGAAGAGGAAGGGGAAGGAAGGGGAAGGAGGAGGAAGGAGGAGGAAGGAAGGGGGAGGAAGGAGGAAGGAAGGAAGGGGAAGGAAGGAGGAGGAAGGGGAAGGAGGAAGGGGAAATAGGAGGAAGGAGGGGAAAAGAAGAAGGGAAAGGAGGAGGGGGGAAAGGAGGAAGGAAGGGGAAGGAGGAGGAAGGAAGGAAGGAAGGAGGAGGAAGGGGAAGGAGGAAGAGGAAGAAAGAGGAAGGGGAAGGAGGAGGAAGGAAGGGGAAGGAGGGTAAAAGAAGAAGAAGGGAAAGGAGGAGAAAGGGAAAAGAGGAAGGAGGAGGAAGGGGAAGGAGGAGGAAGGAAGGGGAAGGAGGAGGAAGGAAGGGGAAATAAGAAGAAGGGAAAGGAGGAGGGAGGGAAAGGAGGAAGGAGGAGGAAGGAAGGAGGAGGAAGGGGGAGGAAGGGGAAGGAGGAGGAAGGAAGGGGAAGGAGGGTAAAAGAAGAAGAAGGGGAAGGAGGAGGAAGGAAGGAGGGGAAAGGGGAAGGAGGAGGAAGGAAGGGGAAATAGGAGGAAGGGGAAATAGGAGGAAGGAAGGGGAAGAAAGAAGAAGGGGAAGGAGGAGGAAGGAAGGACGGGGAAGATTAATTATTATTTATCAAAGGACAATATACCAGTTATAGTGAAGTGTCAATGGAATAGTGGTACCTTCCAGTGTGTGTCTCCTTTCATATGTGTTTGGACTTCTGCTTCTATGGTCTATTGGCTAGTCTATTGTCTCTTGGGCTAAAAAGCAAGCATTTCTGGAAGGCTACGCTTGCTCATCTATAGTCTATTGCTACGCTTGCAATAGACTATTTGCCAGAATAGGTGTACCTTTGATCCAGTTTAACATGGCATCTAAATTTGTACAAAGCTGTTTTTTCAACACTGTCCGAGAGTACCTCCCCCCCCCCCCCCCCCATTTGAATAGCTCTTGGCTGATTTTAACTACAAAATTGAACACGGTTGCTTATTTATTTTATTTGCAACATTATATTCAGCCATTCTCACCCTGAAGGTAACTCAGGGCGGATCACAGAACACATACACATTCAATGCCCTTAAACAGACTGGACAGACAATAGATAGAGGTATTCTGTCCTGGAGGTTGTGCTCGATTCCAGCCACAGGGGGGTGCTGTTGCTCCATCCTCTAAGAGCCCTTGATCACAGACTTCCTCCTTTTTTTGATCGCAGGCATTTTTCTGGTATTCCCTTTTTATGGTGCCGTAAAATGACTCCCCGCTTAAGTAGTGCCTAACTTCTTTACTCACAGCTGTTTTCGAACTGCTTAGGTAGACAGTTAGCTGGGCTGAAGGTCAGGTGCTCACACCGACCCCGGCTTTTAACTGCCAACCTTTCGGTTGGTAAGATTTATTGCTGCTGATTGCTATAGAGTAAATATCACTGAAAACAATCTGATATATTTCCAAGATTGTCTGCTTTTCAGGGTTCAGACAGGGCTATAGCTCATTTCATATTCTGGACTTTGGATGTTGTGACGTTTCGCCTGCATCTATGGCAAGCATCCTCAGAGGTAGTGAGGTCTGTTGGAATTAGGACAATGGGTTTATATATCTGTGGAATGGCAGGGGTGGGGCAAAGAGCTTTTTTCTGCTGGAGCTAGGTGTGAATGTTTCAACTGACCACCTTCATTAGCATTTGAAGGCCTGGCTGAGCCTGGGAAAATCTTTTGTTGAGAGGTGTTAAGATGTGCCTGGTTGTTTCCTCTCTGCTGTTTTGCTGTTGTAATTTTAGAGTTTTTTAATACTGGTAGCCAGATTTTGTTCATTTTCATGGTCTCTTCCTTTCTGTTGAAATTGTCCACATGCTTGTGGATTTCAATGGCTTCTCTGTGTAGTCTGACATGGTGGTTGTTGGTGTGGTCCAGCATTTCTGTGTGCTCAAATAATATGCTGTGTCCAGGCTGGTTCATCAGGTGCTCTGCTATGGCTGACTTCGCTGGTTGAAGTAGTCTGCAGTGCCTTTCATGTTCCTTGATTCATGTTTGGGCGATGCCACTGTGTTTGGTGGTCCCTCTGTAGACTTGTCCACAGCTGCATGGTATACGGTAGACTCCTGCCGAGGTGAGAGGATCCCTCTTGTCCTTTGCTGAACGGAGCATTTGTTGGATTTTCTTGGTGGGTTTGTAGATTGTTTGTATGTCGTGTTTCCTCATCAGCTTCCCTATGCAGTCAGTGGTTCCCTTGATGTATGCCAGGAAGACTTTTCCTCTGGGTGTTCTGGCTACCAGTATTAAAAAACTCTAAAATTACAACAGCAAAACAGCAGAGAGGAAACAACCAGGCACATCTTAACACATCTCAACAAAACATTTTCCCAGGCTCAGCCAGGCCTTCAAATGCTAATGAAGGTGGTCAGTTGAAACATTCACACCTAGCTCCAGCAGAGAAGAGCTCTTTGCCCCTCCCCAGCCATTCCACAGATATATAAACCCATTGTCCTACTTCCAACAGACCTCACTACCTCTGAGGATGCTTGCCATAGATGCAGGCGAAAGGTCAGGAGAAATGCCTCTAGAACATGGCCCTATAGCCCGAAAAAACCCACAAGAACCTAGTGATTCCAGCCATGAAAGCCTTCGACAATACTTTGGATGTTGTGTTTTTTAAATAACATCTTTCTCTCTCTGCAGGAGGAAGGAGGAGACACAAAACACAAGTATCCAAATTATCACTAAATACATCTAGTCGATCATGCCCCTAAAATAGACCTTTTGTGTTTACCTGTGATGTACAGGTGCCCAAAAGTTCTGTCAGAAGTACTAAATTTTAACTAGGCATTTTTGATTACAAAAGTGTGAGTCACGCACTGAAGGAGTTAGTAGGCTGAAGCATGTTAGAGTCAGTGGGTCAAAGCTAATGTCGTCCTGAGGAGAGTGAATAGGCTGAAGCCTGTTAGAATTAGTGGGCCAAAGCTAGTATCATCCTGAAGACTCTGTGTGTGAGAGAAACCTTGTGTGAGAAAGCCCCAGTGTGAAGGCTGCTGCGTGTAAAGCTACTATGTATTTGTTTATTTGTGTTATGGAAACCTTGTTCTTGTAAATAGTGCAACTTATTATTTTACTACAAGGAAAAGCCTCCTAAGGAAGAGATAACACTGGTCTCTGTATATTTGTTCTTCTTATCACTTTGGGCTACTGGAGCTGGGTCGCGCTGCTGCCAATAAGTTGCTCTGCTGTACATGTTGTTGTAGGGCCTGTAAGTAATGTTGCAAGCAGTAGTATGGGAAAAAGGGCTACTCGTGAGCAGGAGTCAGATGAGGAACAACAAAGGAAAAGGATCCGGGATATACTTATGGCACCTACCGATGAAGACTCATCCGAAGGGTTTTCTGGAGACGAAGGATCAATGAGTGAGGGAGAGGAAGGAGATACAATGGATGGGAATAGGGGAACAAAGAGGGTTACTTGGGAGCAGGAATCGGATGAAGAGCGACAGAGGAAGAGGATCCGGGATATACTTACTGCTCCCACAGATGAAGAATCATTTGTGGGTTTCACTGGGAGCGATGGGTTAGAGAGTGATGAAGATGGGGATGATACATAGGACTGGACTAAGGTACAAGATGTATGTGCAGAGCCGACGTCTAGTGACACTTTTGTGGGGTTCTTTGGTAATGAGGATTGGCAATCGGGAAATACATCTGAGCCTTGGGGGGATCTAAGTCTTGACAGAAGATGGAGAAGTTGGAGGGATGGGAGTAGGAGTTCACGTGTGGAATCAAGAACAGTTACAAGGGATAACGATGGGGTGGAGGTCAGCTCATCTTCTGATGATGATGTGTAAAAGTAGGCTCTGAAATGGGGAATCTTTGCAGAAGGCAAGGTGTTGGTTTACGTTCGTGCATTGGGTACTTGTCGCTGCCTGTTTTGTGTCGGCATTGGGTCCTGGATCTACAGGTTATTGCTTCCGTTCGTGTGTGCTTTCGATTCGGCTTGGATTCTCGTGAGTGCGGATTTCCCCCTTCCTTGACTTCGGACCGGTTTGACTATGACGCTGCCTACGTGGACTTTGGAACTTCGCTACTTTGGATTTGGCTTGCTACGACCTCGGACTTTATTTGACTACACTTTCTTCGCTGCGGCTCTTTTGTTTGTTAACCGTTTACTTGCTGTGCTATTTTGTATGACTTTCGGAGTACTTTGTTTTAATCCGGTTCTTTTCTCCGGATAATCCAGATTATTGCTTCAGTTTCCTTTTTGAACCAGGACTGGTTGTTACCTTTGAGTTTTGACGAGAAGTGTCTCTGAGTCCTTTTTCTTTGTTGAATAAACTCTATTTTGGAACTAAATCTGAGTCTGGCCCTTTAAGGCGTCTGTGTCCCGACAGTACATTTATGAGAAGGGTCTTTTGTTAATAAGCCCACATGTCCAACTAATTCTCCTGTAAATAAAATGATGTTATATCCACATTAAAACACAATTAACAGCGAATTTTACTCAAAACTTTGGTAAGATGATTGTCATTTCAACCATATCAGGGAAGATTCTCATGGGGGCATAGGAATAGAATGAGCTTTCAGATTTAATGGGAAAATATTGGAGAGGAGTCAGTGGAAAACTTGCTAGAAGCTCATGGTTTCCCTTCTTCCCTTTCTCGCAGCCTCTGGTGCCCTTTCCATGCGGTGGCGTTCAACTTCATTGTCGTGATGCTCCTGGCCTGCCACACAAGAGCCGTCTTTGCAGATCCAGGTAAACTCTTTGGTCTCTCAGTTGTGACCACAGTGGCCATGCAGAATGGCTGCCTTTTCTATTGCTAATACAGAGCTTCAAATCCAAAGGTTGTCTGAACACAATTATCTGTAACAAATTATACTTCAAAGCTTTGTTGGCAGGCAGTGAGAGCTTTTTTGGCCCAACTCCAAAGCATAAATTGTGTTGCTTATGAAGAAATTTCACTGGCGTCCTCATAAGGCAAAGACATTACGAACTTCCAGGAAAAGGGTGATGATGTTAGAATTATCAATCTATATAGGCAGTCCTTGAGTTACAAACATATGACTTGCAAACGACTCCTTGTTAAGAATAGGGCTGGGACAACAGGAAATGAGAGAAATCTACTCCCCAGAAGGGAAATTCACTCCTGAAAGAGTTCTTATAATGGTGAAAACATGTCTCCACTGAAGCTTTTTTCTCCAATCCTTGTCTCCACAACAAACCAAATTTTTCAAAATCCAGTTCTCACAGAGACAGAACATGAGGTGAGATCTTCTGAACAGAGACACAGCATGACTACACAGATTGTTGTTACCTTCCCACAGAAGCGGTACATATTGATGCCTGGCTCTTATGTTGTTTTGATATGTGGGGTTCCTCTGGGATTATTATGTTGACATACGTCGATACCAGGCAAGATTCTGGAAAAGATTGTTAAGGAAGTGGTCTGCAAACATTTGGAAACAAATGTGGTCATCGCTAATAGTCAACATGGATTTATCAAAGACAAGTCATGCCAGACTCATCTGGTCTCTTTCTTCGATAGAGCTACAAGCTGGGTAGATGCGGGGAATGCCGTGGATGGAGCGTACCTGGATTTCAGGAAGGCCTTCGACAAGGTCCCCCATGACCTTCTGGCAAGGAAACTAGTCCAATGTGGGCTAGGCAAAACTACGGTGAGGTGGATCAGTAATTGGCTGAATGGACGAACCCAGAGGGTGCTCACCAATGCTTCCTCTTCGTCCTGGAAAGAAGTGATAAGTGGAGTGCCGCCGGGGTTCCGTCCTGGGCCCGGTCCTCTTCAACATCTTTATTAATGACTTAGATGAAGGGCTAGAAGGCATGATCATCAAGTTTGCAGACGACACCAAATTGGGAGGGAGAGCCAATACTCCAGAGGACAGGAGCAGGATTCAGAACGATCTTGACAGATTAGAGAGATGATTGGCCAAAACTAACAAAATGAAGTTCAACAGGGACAAATGCAAGATACTCCACTTAGGCAGAAAAAAGGAAATGCCAAGATACAGAATGGGGGACAATGCCTGTCTCGAGAGCAGTACGTGTGAAAAAGATCTTGGAGTCCTCGTGGACAACAAGTTAAACATGAGCCAACAATGTGATGTGGCGGCAAAAAAAGCCAATGGGATTTTGGCCTGCATCAACAGGAGCATAGTGTCTAGATCTAGGGAAGTCATGCTCCCCATGCTCTATTCCGTTTTGGTTAGACCACACCTGGAATATTGTGTCCAATTCTGGGCACCACAATTCAAGAGAGATATTGACAAGCTGGAATGTGTCCAGAGGAGAGCGACTAAAATGATCAAGGGTCTGGAGAACAAGCCCTATGAGGAGCGGCTTAAGGAACTGGGCATGTTTAGCCTGAAGAAGAAAAGGCTGAGAGGAGATATGATAGCCATGTATAAATATGTGAGAGGAAGCCACAGGGAGGAGGGAGCAAGCTTGTTTTCTGCTTCCTTGGAGACTAGGACGTGGAGCAATGGCTTCAAACTACAAGAAAGGAGATTCCATCTGAACATGAGGAAGAACTTCCTGACTGTGAGAGCTGTTCAGCAGTGGAACTCTCTGCCCCGGAGTGTGGTGGAGGCTCCTTCTTTGGAAGCTTTTAAACAGATGCTGGATGGCCATCTGTCATGGGTGATTTGAATGCAGTATTCCTGCCTCTTGGCAGAATGGGGTTGGACTGGATGACCCATGAGGTCTCTTCCAACTCTTTCCTGGATGGCTAACTCAGGATTTCAAGATGCCAAATACAGCTGCAACAGTTAAAAGCATATAAACATCCATAAAATTCCATAAACAACTGAGTTAGCCATCCAGGAAAACAACAAAATATACAAACAGCGATAATATTTGGGAGACAAAGTGCAGAAAAGTTGCTTTTTTGAATGATGTCCCAGAATCTGTATCCATCATGGTGAGCGCAACTTTATTATTATTTATTATTATTAACTTTATTTGTACCCCGCTAGCATCTCCCGAAGGACTCGATGTGGCTTACACAGGCCGAAGCCTCAAAACACAATACAATAGAAAACATAACACAACAATAACAAAGCAAATCAAAACAATAAGCAAAATAACGACAATGGCAGTACATCAAGACATTATTAAAACTGGTTCGGCCGGCGCAATGGGGTACAAGGGTTAAAAGTGCTGAAATGGCAGGAAGTACGTAGGATTAAAAGTGCGGTGTGCAGCGACGATTAGTTATGCTAAGGTGCTACTAGGACTTGGGGTGGGGATTCCTAGTCTGAGAAGGCACAACGGAACAGCCAAGTTTTTAAATTCCTTCTGAAAACAGCTAGAGTAGGGGCCTGTCGGAGATCTTTTGGAAGGGCGTTCCAAAGTCGGGGGGCCGCCACAGAGAAGGCCCTGTCCCGTGTCCCCACCAAGCGCGCTTGCGACGTGGGTGGGATCACGAGCAGGGCCTCCCCAGATGACCGGAGCGAGCGTGTGGGTTCGTAGATGGAGATGCGGTCACACAGGTAGGGTGGTCCCAAACCGTTTAGGGCTTTGTAGGTGAGCTTTCCCATGCTCTATTTCTTCCTTCTCAAAATCAAAGGGTTACAATCTCATTCTTTTCTACCAGTGACATATGAGATCCCTAGAACTATGTGATGAGTTCAGAGTCTTATTTTCCACTGCGGTCATCCAGACTGAGCCAAACTCGGTATCAAGCAAGGCTTGCTAAATATTCCATGCTCCCTTTTTATCACACTGAGACAAAGCAGCTGCAGGAAGTGGAGAAGACTTGCTGACCCTTTTATTTTTCCATATCCGTTTGCCTCTGTCCGGCGTCCAGTGGAAGGTCATTGCTTTGGCTGCGTCAGAGCTGTCACCTTACCTTGGAAAGGGGCCCTTGATCTTAGGGGTCCTCTGGCCCGTTCCCATATTTTGAGAGGGAGGCCATCAACCCTCTTTGCTGGTGCCATTTGGACAAAAGCAAAATTGGCATTATTTAAACTAGCCAGACTGCTTTGTTTGTGTGGTCTCTCCTGCCTCTCCAAATGCTGAATCAAAATATTTATTCCACCAATGTGTCCATCAAGCAATGGAACATTACTGTTGAGTCATGTGCCTGCATCATTACTCGGAGTTCAGTCTGTTCTCGTTTATTTAGTTCATGATATACTTTGAAAGAACGAATGTCTTGGTTCTTCTTGGCAAAGTTGACTCTCCCCCCTCTGCTTTGTTTGCTTAGAAGTGAAATGATTGTCTTAGTAGACTGGATCTAAAAGCCATTTGGTCCAATGCTCCAGCAGTTGCTCATCGGTTGTTCCTGTAGAGCTGAAGAGCAGGGTGGGACAGAAAGTACCGTATATACTCAAGTATAAGCCGACCTGAATATAAGCCGAGGCACCTCATTTTATCACAAAAAACTTTTATAAATTTTTTTATCACAAGACAGAGGTACTCCTGGTCAGTCGCAAGGCCGAGCAGGGTATAGGGTTACAGCCTGTGCTGGATGGGGTCGCACTCCCCTTGAAGGCGCAGGTTCGCAACTTGGGTGTGATCCTGGATTCATCGTTGAGCCTGGATCCCCAGGTTTCAGCGGTGACCAGGGGAGCATTTGCACAGCTTAGGCTCGTGCGCCAGCTGCGCCCGTACCTTGGGAAGTCTGACTTGGCCACGGTGGTACACGCTCTGGTCACATCCCGCCTCGACTACTGCAACGCTCTCTACGTGGGGCTGCCCTTGAAGACGGCCCGGAAGCTTCAGCTAGTCCAGCGCGCGGCAGCCATGTTACTAACAGGAGCAGGACGCAGGGAGCATACAACGCCCTTGTTGTCCCAGCTCCATTGGCTGCCGATTTGCTACCGGGCCCAATTTAAGGTGCTGTTATCCTACAAAGCCCTAAACGGTTCCGGCCCAAAATACCTTTCGGACCGCATCTCAGCCTATGAGCCCACGAGGACCTTGAGATCGTCTGGGGAGGCCCTTCTCTCGATCCCGCCTGCCTCACAGGCACGCCTGGCGGGGACGAGGGATAGGGCCTTCTCAGTGGTGGCCCCCCGGCTGTGGAACACCCTCTCTGTTGACATCAGACGGGCGCCCTCCCTTATGTCCTTCCGGAAGAGCCTGAAGACGTGGCTATTCGAGAAGGCCTTTAATTAAATGCTATAGTAACTGGAAATGACAACTGGAACGGAATGTAGACTACGAGATTGGTTATGATTCTATGACAAGACGAAGCGGATTATTTTAGTGTAATTAGATGATAGTGTATTAGTGACAGGTTGTTTTTGTTGTAGTTTATTGTGAAATGTGTTTTTTACATGTTGTACACCGCCGCGAGTCGCCCTAGGGCTGAGAGCGGCGGTTAACAAATGCAGCAAATAAATAAATAAATAAATAAATAAATAAATAAATAAAAAACTGGGAAAACATATTGACTTGAGTGAGGGTGGGAAATGCATCCACTATGGGTCAATCTATATAAATAAAAATGTAATGTTCGTTTGTGGGATTAACAGAACTCAAAAACCACTGGGCAAATTGACACCAAATTTGGACACAAGACACCTAACAGCCCAATGTATGTCCTTCACTCAAAAAAAATGTAGTTGCTGGGATTTATAGTTCACCTACAATCAAAGAGCATTCTCAACCTCACCAATGATGGAATTGAACCAAACTTGGCACACAGTTCTCCCATGGCCAACAGAAAATACTGGAAGGGTTTGGTGGGCAGTGTCCTTTGGTTTTGGAGTTGTAGTTCACCTACATCCAGAGAGCACTGTGGACTCAAACAATGATGAATCTGGACCAAACTTGGCATGAATACTCCATATGCCCAAATATGAACACAGATGGAGTTTAGGAGAAATAGACCTTGAAATTTAGGAGTTGTAGTTACTGGGATTTATAGTTCACCTGCAATCAAAGAACCCCACCAACGACAGAATCGGGGCAAACTTCCCACACAGAATAAATGTAATAATAATCGGTTAAAATACTGTGTAGTAATAATAATAGTACTAAGAAAAATATTAAAACAATTAATGTAATAATAATAATAATAGGGTAAAATACTGTAAATGTAATAATAATAGAGCAAAATAATAAATAGAATAATAATACATAAAATAATGTAAAATGTATTGTTGAAGTCTTTCATGGCCGGAATCACTGGGTTGTTGTAGGTTTTTTCGGGCTATATGGCCATGGTCTAGATCAGGGGTCCTCAGACTTTTTAAACAGAGGGCCAGGTCACAGTTACTCAAACTGTTGGAGGGCCAGATTATAATGTGAAAAAAGAATGAATGAATTCCTATTTCAGTGGGAAGTGTGGGCCTGCTTTTGCCTTATGAGATCAATCCTATTGATCCTATTGTTATTGTTGTATGGTTTCAAGTCATTTCAGACTTAGGTTGACCCTGAGCAAGGGTCAGATAAATGACCTTGGAGGGCCATATCTGGCCCCCGGGCTTTAGTTTGAGGACTACTGGACTAGAGGCGTTCTCTCCTGACGTTTCGCCTGCATGCTTGCCATAGATGCAGGCGAAACGTCAGGAGAGAATGCCTCTAGACCATGGCCATATAGCCCAAAAAAACCTACAACAAAATAATTTAAATATAATAATAATAGAGTAAAATAATAAATGTAATAAAATAATACTAATAACAGAGTAAAAGAATAAATAACCTTGACTTGAGTATAAGTCGAGGGGAGCTTTTTCAGCCTAATAAAGGGGCTGAAAAACTAGGCTTATACTCGGGTATATACAGTAAGTAGATCAATAGGTACCGCTTCAGCGGGAAGTTAACAGTGCTCCATACAGTCATGCATGCCACATGACCTTGGAGACATCTATGGACAACGCCGGCTCTTCAGCTTAGAAATCGAGATGAGCACTACCCCCCAGAGTCAGATACAACTAGACAAGGGGAAACCTTTATGTTACTACCGCATTAATCTTTTGATCTCCTAACAGCCCTATGGAATAGGTTAGCTTGACAAATTACTTGCCAAAACCTAGAATCGTATAATTAAAAGATACTCTTCTTAAATAAATACTCTGAGAGCAGCCATTTTATGACTGTGTATGTGGTGTCTCTTTAACAGGACTGGAGAGTGTACCTGCGTCCAAATTGTATTCCTGGTCTGAGGGAGTGAAAAAGAAAGGAATCTCCACAGACCAGTGCATCAGAACTATTCTACCCTTTGTTCCAATTTGAAGAGAAGTAATGTGCATTTACACTCCTTTGGTCTCTGGCTCTCTTTCAGGCATGGTCCCGCTTCCCGACACTGCTCTTGACTTTTCAGACCTGCGAAGCAGCAACAGTGCACCCCACAAGAGCAGCCAGGTGAGCTATTCACCATGAAGGACAAGTGCAAAGAAGTCAGAATTGATGTCCAAAGAACTTCTGTGTTAAGACTCAAAAGAGACATGCACAAGAAGTGGAAAAAGGGAGAAATCACCAAAGAAGAATTCAAACAAATAGCCAACTCCTGTAGGGAAAAGGTCCGCAAAGCTGAAGCACAAAATGAGCTCAGGCTTGACAGGGACATTAAAAAAGCTGCCCCGGGGTGTGGTGGAGGCTCCTGCATCTCTGGCAAGCATCCTCCTCTGAGCTCAAATACTGTATATACTCGAGTATAAGCCTAGTTTTTCAGTCCTCTGAGGATGCTTGCCATAGATGCAGGAGAAAATGCCTCTAGAACATGGCCATATAGCCCGGAAAACCCTACAACAACCCAGTAATATAATTTTATTGGTATCTATTTTTAATTTGAAATTTACCAGTAGCATCTGCATTTCCCACCCTCGGCTTATACTCGAGTCAATACGTTTTCCCAGTTTTTTGTGGTAAAATTAGGCGGCTCGGCTTATATTCGGGTTGGCTTATACTTGAGTATATACGCTAATTAACTGGGCAATGCTGGGGACCCAAGCTGGTAAACATTAAAAGGGAATTCAATATCATTAGTATTAAACAATTCAATTAAAACCCATAAAACATATTCAGAACTAAAAACCACTGTTAAGACTCAGTACCCAAATATTTTTGTCCACTTCCCCTATAAATTTAGGTATGTCAACTCATGCTTACGTCTTGTGATGATTTCCTGACAGAACCTTATCTTACCTTGGTGCAAATTAGGCCCAGTTGTACAGATAAATGTGCTTGCATTGATTTCTTTTTGTGTCCCTAGGACTGGACAGTGTGCAACCGCTGTGAGACATACCGACCACCTCGGGCACACCACTGCCGCATCTGTCACCGCTGCGTGCGCCGCATGGATCACCATTGCCCTTGGTGAGAATATGGTTGGTCTGAGTTTTGGAGACAAGGTGTCCTTGGTTCCTTCCTTCCTTTTTTTCTTTCCTTCCTCCCTCTCCCCTTTTCTTTACCTTCTTTCTCTCCTTTCTTCCTTCTCTACCTCTTTCTTTCCTCCCTTCCTTTGCTCTTTGCTTCCATCTTTCCTTCTTTCTTTACCGCCCTCTTTCTCTCCTTTCTTCTCTCCCTCTTTCCTTCCTTCTCTTCTTTACCTCTTGCCTGGGCACCAGCAGGAAGGGAGCCTTGCTGTAGCCCTCAGCCTTGCTGGGCCAGGCGTAGGGCAGGCGGGAGGTGCTTTTCGAGGCAGGCCTCGCTCACCCAGCGCTGCCCCTTCTTCTTTCTGCCATGGCTGCAGAGCGCCTTCCCTGTTTGGCGTGTGGGCACGCAGGCAGGGTCATATTTATTTATTTATTATTCGAACTTATGTGCCGCCACTCCCCTGGGGCTCGGAGCGGCATACAAGAACAGGCTAAAATCGAACACAATTTAAAAACAATTTAAAACAATTTAAAAACAGCAATATTAAAAGTCAAAGGCCTGTCGAAACAGATATGCCCTGCGGAAAGCTGATAAGTCCCACAAGGCACGGACTTCAGGTGGCAGAGTATTCCAGAGCGATGGTGCCACTGCTGTAAAGGCTCTGCATGTGGTTGCTGTTAGATGCAAGGTCTTGATACTGGGAATTTTCAATCGATCTTGGTCCTCAGAACGGAGGGATCTCTGGGGTTGGTAGAGGGTGAGGCGGTCCCTCAGGTACATCGGCCCCAGAACATGCAAGGCCTTAAAGGTGAGTACCATCACTTTGAAAGTGATCCGGTGCTCAATTGGTAACCAATGCAGCTGCCGTAAGATTGGTGTTATGTGGCATCTCATCAGAAGCCGAGCAGCTGCATTTTGTACCAACTTGAGCTTCCGGATAACCGACAAAGGAAGGCCAATGTAGAGGGCGTTACAGTAGTCCAGTCTTGAGATGACCGTGGCCTGGATCACCGTCGCTAGGTCGTCCCTGGACAGGGAGGGGGCCAGCCGTCTAGCCTGCCGCAGGTGAAAGAAGGCGGTTCTGCTAACGGCGGAGACCTGGGCCTCCATCATCAGCAGAGGGTCCAAGAGGACTCCCAGACTCTTGACCAATGATGACGGGCGTAGCGCCTCGCCATCCAGGGTAGGCAGCTGGATGTCCCCACTGCCCGGTTGACGCAGCCATAGGATCTTTGCTGGATTCACCCTCTACCTGCTGGCACGCAGCCATCCAGTAATGGCCTCGAGGCACTGATGGAAATGGAATGGATATGGAAGGCGCCCTGCGGCTGAGGCAGAAAGAAGGAGCCAATGTGGGTGAGCAAGGCCCACCTCGAAAAATGCCTCCCGCCCCCTGCCGGGCCCTGCAAGGCTGGGGGCTGCAGAGCTCCCTTCTCATCGGCGACCTGGCAAGGGAAGGTGAAGCCTGGTGAGCAGTGTCCACACGGAGCAGCCACCCGCCCACCTCTCCAGGGGGAAAATAAGGAGGTCTGTGTTTCGTGGGACCGACAAAGAGAGGAAGGAGACTGGGAGGGAGGGAAGGAAGAAAGGAGGGCCCACGCACGGAAAGGGACTCCATGGCGAGGCTTCTCTTCCCTCACAACTTCTTCTCGCGCAATGGGGAGAGGAGCTTTTGCGCATGCTCTGTAAGGCATTTTTCTTTTTGAGTTTTAAGTTATTTCCCCTTCATTTTTTACGGGTTTTTTGTTTGAAAGCCATAGATCGGATTAGAATGTGTTTTGCTGCCAAATTTGGTGTCATTTTGTCCAGTGGTTTTTGAGTTCTGTTAATCCCACAAACGAACATTACATTTTTATTTATATAGACTAGCTGTCCCCTGCCACGTGTTGCTGTGGCCCACATGGGGGTTCTGTGTGGGAGGTTTGGCCCAATTCTATTGTTGGTGGGGTTCAGAATGCTCTTTGATTGTAGGTGAACTATAAATCCCTGCAACTACAACTCCCAAATGTCTAGATTCTATTTTTCCCAAACTCCACCAGTGTTCACATTTGAGCATATTGAGTATTCCTGTAGGGTTTGGTCCAGATCCATCATTATTTGAGTCCACAGTGATTTCTGGATGTAGGTGAACTACAACTCCAAAACCAAAGGACACTGCCCACCAAACCCTTCCAGTGTTTTCTGTTGGTCATGGGAGTTCTGTGTGCCAAGTTTGGTTCAATTCCATCGTTGATAGAGTTCAGAATGCTCTTTGATTGTAGGTGAACTATAAATCCCAGCAACTACAACTCCAAAATGACAAAATCAAAAATTTTTGAGTGAAGGACATACATTGGGTTGTTAGGTGTCTTGTGTCCATATTTGGTGTCAGTTCGTCCAGTGGTTTTTGAGTTATGTGAATGCCACAAACGAACATTGCATTTTTATTTATATAGATTAATTAATTAATGTGTGTGCTTTTCAGAAAAGGGAAACTTCAGCAAACGTTCATACCAAAATGAAAATCTTTCTTTGGAAGTTTTTAAACAGAGGCTGGAAGGCCATCTGTTGGGGGTGCTTTGAATGCGATTTTTCTGCTTCTTGGCAGGGGGTTGGACTGGATGACCCACGAGGTCTCTTCCAACTCTAGGATTCTATGATTCTGACCTGGCTGAAGGAGGGTTACAGCATATACTCTCTCTTGACAGGATCAACAACTGTGTTGGGGAACTCAACCAGAAATATTTCATCCAGTTTCTCTTCTATACAGGTATGTGGAAAAATGTCTTGACTCGCGTTCCTAGGAGTGTCCTGGGAAGTGAGGGGGAGTAATTAATAATAATAATAATAATAATAGTAAAGCTTTATTTATACCCCGCCGCCACCACCCCAAGGGACTCAGAGTGGCTTACATGAGACCAAGCCCCACAACACATCAATAAAAACAAAAAGCAATAAACAAAAAACAATAAATACAATACAATTAACATAAATCACATATAAACAATAACCAATAAACAGTAACACACAAGGATTTAAAAACCTGTGGCTGGGCCAAATGTAATAGTTTAAAAATTTAAAAAATAAACGCTGGCCTTAAAAACAAGGTAGGATATATCTGGTAGGAGGGTTTTAAAAGAGCTGAGGGAGTGCAGTCACTCCTAAACCAGTAGTAAAGTGCATTCTGAGGGCATATTGCTGAGAATTTTCCTTATTCTGGGAAAACACACTGGAACAGCCACATTTTCAGGCTCCTCCTAAAGACTGCCAATGTTGGGGCATGCCTGATGTCCTTGGGAAGTGAGTTCCAGAGTCGGGGGGCCACCACCTTTGTCCCCACCAATCGCACCTGCGAAGGAGGTGGAAGCGTGAGCAGGGCCCCTCCAGATGATCGAAGAGAAATGCGGTCATGCAGGTAGGCGGGTCCCAAACCGTTCAGGGCTTTGTAGGTAAAAACCTGCACCTTGAATTGGGACCGGAAAATGAACGGCAGCCAATGGAGCTCCTTAAACAGGGGGGTTGACCGTTCTCTGTAAGTCCCACCAATTAGTAACCTGACTGCCGCCCGTTGTACCAGTTGAAATTTCCGAGCCGTTTTCAAGGGCAGCCCCACATAGAGTGCATTGCAGTAAAGCATTGTGGTAGTAATCAGAATTGATTTCCTTCCTTAATAATCCATCATACCATATGCTTTTATGAGCCATACATTTTCAATTGAATTTTTTCTTTGATTTTAAATGTAATGTATCACATCTGTATGTTACAACATACAGATGTGATACCACTCTGAGCCTTCGGGGAGTGGCGGTATATAAAATAGATAGATAGATAAATAAATAAATAAAATTCTAGAGGGGGGAGGAGAAAAGGGTAAGTTTGTTCTGGAGTGAAGCGAGGCGCCTTCCTCTCTGGGAAATGTTTAGTTGATCGTAAGCTTTTGTGCTCACCAAAACACTACACACCTTGGTAGGTGTTGCCTTTGCTCTATCTGTAAAGGCAATCTGGCAATGTCTGTCTTTCACCACTGGAGGGTGCTCTTGTTCTAAATGTGTTCTGCATACATACGCACGCATACAAACACTGGAATTGTTGGAGGCATGTAATGAAATCCTTTGTCTTTCTAAGACAGTGGTTCTCAACTTTCCCAATGCTGTGACCCCTTAAATACAGTTCCTGATGTTGTAGTGACCCCCAACCATAACATTATTTTGGTTGTTAGTTCATAACTAATTTTGCTACTGTTATGAATTGTAATGTAAATATCTGATATGCAGAATGTATTTTCATTCACTGGACCAAATTTGTCACAAATACCCGATAAGCTCAAACATGAATGGAGGGTGGGGTTGGGGGGTTGATTTTGTCATTTGGGAGTTGTAATTGCTGGGATTTATAGTTAACCCACAATCAAAGAGTATTCTGAACCCCGCCAACGGTAGAATTGAACCAAATTTGGCACGCAGGACTTCCAAGACCAACAGAAAATACTGGCTTGATGGGAATTGACCTTGAGTTTGGGAGTTGTCGTTCACCTACATCCAGAGAGCACTGTAGACTCAAAGAGTGATAGATCTATTGTCGAAGGCTATTGTCAAGGTGGTCAGTTGAAACATTCACACCTAGCTCCAACAGACAAGAGTTCTTTCTCCCACCCCGGTCATTCCACAGATATATAAACCCATTTTCCTACTTCCAACAGACCTCACTACCTCTGAGGATGCTTGCCATAGATGTAGGCGAAATATCAGGAGCGAATGCCTCTAGAACATGGCCATATAGCCCAAAATGACCTACAACAACCCAGTGATAGATCTGTGCCAAACTTGGCATGAATACTGAATATGCCCAAATGTGAACGCTGTTGGAGTTTGGGGGAAAACAGACCTTGACATTTGGGAGTTGTAGATGCTGTGATTTATAGTTCACCTACAATCATAGAGCATTCTGAACCCCACCAACGAGAGCATTGGGCCAATCTTTCCACACAGTATCCCTATGACCAACAGATGGTCTTTGGCGACCTCTCTGACACCTCCTCGCGACCCCCCCCCCCCGGGGTCCCGACCCCCAGGTTAAGAAACACTGTTCTAAGAGCTGAGGCTCCTTGGGTCTCTTTCCCCAAACGCTGAGGACATCTATATGAGGATTTCATTTGAAACTGCCATGAATTCTTATCTCCTAAACCACCCAGTCTGCTCAGCCTGTTACTGCTTGAGTCCCAAGTTTTGGTGAGGTTTTGTTAAGATAAAGCTCTGCACAAGAGATATTTGGGGTGCTTCATACTTTCCTGGGTGCTTCGTGAAAAATGGAAATGTGATTCTGTGGACCTTTTGTGAGAGTCCCTCCTTCCCTTCCTCTGCAGAGTCCTAAACTCTTTTTCAAGAGACCTAGCTCAAGTCAAAGGTATTTGAGATCTTTTTTTTTATTTATGCCAAGTTTGGTCTAGATCTATTGTTTGAGTCCACAGTGATTTCTGGATGTAGGTGAACTGCAGCTCCCAAACTCAAGGCCAGTGCCCACAAAACCCTTCAAGTATTTTCTGTTGATCATGGGAGTTCTCTGTACCAAGTTTGGTTTAATTCCATTGTTGGTGGAGTTCAGAATGCTCTTTAAGTGTACGTGAGCTATAAATCCCAGCAACAGCAACTCCCAAATGACAAAATCCCCCCCAACACCCACCAGTATTTAAATTTGGGTGTATCACGTATTTATGCCAAATTTGGTCCAGCAAATGAAAATACATCCTGCTTGCATATCAGATATTTACATTATTATTATTATTATTATTATTATTATTATTATTATTATTATTAAAAACATTTATATTCCGCCTTTCTCATCCTGAAGGGGACCCAGGGCGGAGCGCAGCATATACACGGCAAACATTCAATGCCAGGACACAGATTCACATACAATACATAAGATTGGTTTTATTGATTGTGATATATAATTGATTGTTTTAACTGTTTATAACTGTTTTAATTGCTGTTTACATATTTTTTATTTGTACTGTTGTATAGGCATTGAATTGTGTCTTTTGTAAGTCGCCCTGAGTCCCCCCTCGGGGGTTGAGAAGGGTGGGGTAGAAATACGTGAAATTAAAATAAAATAAAATAAACATTAAAAAACATTTATCAAAATATTAAAATACACCATTTAAAACTGTCCTAGCCATCCACATCAAATCCAATTGGCCCTGTTGTCTTTCCCACTGCTGCTTCATTGCCCTGTCCTGAAAGCTTGGTCCCACAGCCAAGTTTTTACCATCCTTCTAAAGGACAGGAGGGAGGGGGCCGACCTGATCTCACCAGGAAGGGAGTTCCGTAGCTGGGGAGCAATCACCGAGAAGGCCCTGTCTCTCGTCCCCACCAGTCGTGGCTGTGACAATGGCGGGACGGAAAGCAGGGCCTCCCCAGAGGATCTTAAATCTCATACAATTCATAACAGTAGCAACAAAAAGAATGTTATGGTTGGGGGCAGTGGCGGCTCAACCCATTATGCAAAGTAAGCATTTGCAGTATAGTTGATGTTGCCCAGGGGCGCTCTTGAGGTGCTCTTGGGGGAAAATAGACCTTGACATATGTGAGTTGTAGTTACTGGGATGTATAGTTCACCTACAATCAAAGAGCATTCTGAACTCCACCAATGATGGAATTGAACCAAATATGGCACACAGAACTCCCACGACGAACAGAAAATATATATCAGTGATTGGTTGGAGGGGGGGGGGCAAAATACTGTTTGCTTACCATTGAAAATTACCTAGGGCCACCTCTGTCCCGCAGCCAAGTTTTGACCATCCTTCTAAAGGACAGGAGGGAGGGGGCCGACCTGATCTCACCAGGAAGGGAGTTCCATAGCCGGGGAGCAATCACCGAGAAGGTCCTGTCTCTCGTCCCCACCAATCGTGCCTGTGACAATGGTGGAACGGAAAGCAGGGCCTCCCCGGAGGATCTCAATCTCATACAATTCATAACAGTAGCAACAAAAAGAACCAGTAGCATAACAGTATATCATAACAGTAGCAACCAGCAAACAAAAGTCCTTTGTCTCACCCTGGTCATTCCACAGATATATAAACCCATTTTTCCTAGTTCCAACAGACCTCATTACCTCTGAGGATGCTTGCCACAGATGCAGGCGAAACGTCAGGAGAAAAATGCCACCAGAACATGGCCATATAGCCTGGAAAAACCTACAACAACCCATGGATTCCAGCCATGAAAGCCTTCGACAATACATTGAACAAAAAGAATGTTATGGTTGGGGGTCACCACAACATGAGGAAGTGTCTTAAGGGGTCGTGACATTAGGAAGGTTGAGAATCA